>NC_077233.1:211295146-211613054 GCF_027887165.1 Monodelphis domestica | reverse complement strand
ACTGAAGCCCAGGGAAGTTCAGTGAGGCTTGCCGTCACAGAGGGAGTGATTGTCAGAGGTGGGATTTGAACTTTAGAGCCAGGTAGCAATCTTTTTTTTCTTAGTAACAACTCCTAAAAAAAAAAAACAACTAACTCTTACCTTCCATTTTAGAATAAATACATGATATTGGTTCCAAGACAGAAGAGAGAGGCAAAAGCTAGACAATGGGGGTCAAGTGACTTGCCTAAGGACACAGCTAGGAAGTATCTGAAGTCAAATTTGAACTCAAGATCTCCTTTCTCTAGGTCTGTCTCTCTATTCACTAAGCCACCCAGCTGCCTCCTTAGTAACAACTCTTAAAACAGAAAGGCAAGGATTAGGCAGTCAGGGTTCAGGGACTTGCCCCAGGTCACAGTTAAGAAATGTCTGAGGCCAGATTTACAATTGATTTTAAGGCATGAGGTAAGGATTTTTTTTTTTTAAGGGACAGCTGGGTGGCTCAGTGGATGGAAAGTCAGGCCCAGAGATGGGAGGTCTTGGGTTCAAATGTGGCCTCAAACACTTCCCAGCTGTGTGATCCTGGGCAAGTCACTTGACCACCATGGCCTAGCCCTGACCACTCTTCTGCCTTGGAACCAATACACAGTATTGACTCCAAGATGGAAGGTAAGGGTTTAAAAAAAAAAGAAAGAAAGAAAACAGGCAGCTAGATATCACAGTAAATAAAACACTGGATTTAGAATCAGAAAAATTGAGTTCAAATCTAGCCCCAGAAACTTATAAGCTATGTAACCCTGGGCAAGTCAGTTTCCATGAAATAAAATTTGTAAAGTGCTTTGCAAACCTTAAGGTGATCTAAAAATACTATTAATGATGATCTTATGGTCCATAGTCATCTAACCGAGTCACAGGATTCTAGATTTGGGGTAGAAGAGATCCTTTAGTTTAAATCTTTTATTTTAAAGATGAGGAAACTAAAGTCCAGAGAAATAAAATGAATTCTCCAAAGTTACCTGATAATAAGTAAGCAGAGCCAGGATATGAGCTCAGGTACTACTAAAACAGCTAGATGGCTCAGTGGTTGACCTGAGTTTAAATCTAGCCTCAGATACTTCCTAACTGTGTGACCCTGGGCAAGTTACTTAAATTTGACTTAATTTCCTCATCTGTAAAATGAGCCGAAGAAGGAAACAACAAACCACGCTAGTATCTCTGCCAAGAAAATCCCAAATGGGGTCACAAAGAAATGGACAGGACTGGACTCTACCGTGCCACTCACTTTTGGTCTTTCAATCAGTCAGTCAGTCATTTAACATCTACAAAGCACCTACTATGTGCCAGCCATGGTGCAAAGCCCCCGATGACTACCAGCTAAGCCATCATTCCTTGGGTCCCTCAATGCCTGAAGCCTCTCTCTTGGTAGAGCTCCCTGGTCTTCTTTGGAAGAAGGGAAGATCATTATTTATTAAACATACTCAAGCAAGCTCTCTTTCCCTCTTTGGTTAGGAAAACAAGCAAGCAGGTAGGTCTCCAGCTCAGGCTGGGCTTAGGGTTTCACCAGATAACGCTGGAATCTCTTCCAAGGCCCACTTCCACCCAGATGTGTTTACACTGTGGCCCCTCCACAGACAGGCTGCCCTCCCCACTGCCACCTGCCAAAACCCAACAAAAGCACCCTCGATAGATGGACTTGTCAATTTATGGAGGGATGGAGCCAGGGAGGGACCGAGAGTCCCTCATGTTTAAAATAGCAGCTATTAGACCTTGATTTGGGCTGTAACCTAACACCCAGCATTTGCTGAGTTTCTCACAGACATTCTTTGATGGTATTATTCAAAATCTGTGGTCAGAAGTAGAAGTTTTGACTTGGACTCTTTGTTGTATGGAGACACATAGAAATCCTCCATAACTCCAGAATTTTTTCCTTTTCTGATATATACTTTTCTATTTTTAAAAAAAGTTTTATTCATAATTTTTTTTTTACTGCTGTCAGGTTTCTTTTCTTTTTTTAAATCCTTATTTTTTTTATCTTTGAACTGATCTGTTCCAAGGCAGAAGAGCTGGAAGGGCTAGGTAGTTGGGGTTAAGTGACTTGTTCAGTCATATAGCTAGGAAGTGTCTGAGGTCAGATTTGAACCCAGGTTCTCTCAACTCCAGACCTGGCTCTCTGTCCACTAAGCCATCTAGCTGCCGCCATAATGCTATCACTTTTCAATGATAACTTCAATGACTGGTGACTTTAGAGGCAGCTGGTATCAAGGCAATTTGAGACCTGGGCTTGGAATCAGGAAACCTTGAGTCTGAATCCAACCTCATATATTTACTATGTCATCCTGGGCATGTCATTTAACCTTTCTTTGCCTCAGTTTCCCCATTTGTAAAATGGGGAAGACATCTACCGCAAAGGGTTATTGTAAGAATTAAATGAGATAGTATTTGTAAAAACAAAACAAAACAAAACATTTCTCTCAGAGCCTGGCACATAATAGGTGCTCTATAAATGTTTATTCTCTTCTTTCCCCTTCCCTGTCCCTCAATCCCAATGGCATAGCCCAGTCTCTCCCTACTCCAATGTATCCTTCAGGAATGGGTATGATTATATCATGTCTCTTCTCAAAAATCTTATTCTAGCCCCTGAAATTCTAACCCCTTTGCCTAGCATCTAAAGCCCTCTGCAATGTAGCACCCTCTCTCTTCTCCCACTCTTATCTCATGCTTCCACACTCCAATCTGAATCCTTTCTAATAAAGAGAAGTAAGCAAGATGGGACAGTGCTATCCAGTGGAAAGAGCAGTATCATTGGAACTAAAGGGATTGGGTTGAAATCCCAGTCTTAATTCTTCTTATATGTGTGACCTTGGCCAAGTACCAAACCAACCTGGGCCTCAGTTTCCTCATCTGAAAAATTAGATAGACCAAATGACCTCTGAGGTTCTTTCTAGGTCTATGATCCTATACAAATCTTGTTTGGCATTCAAAGCCCTTCATCACTCATCCTCCTACCCCTACCCCTTTCCAGACTTATTGATTTACTTTTTTAAAAGTCCTTACCTTCTGTCTTAATATCAGGCTGGAGACAAGAGCAGTGACGCCTAAGCAACTGGGGCTAAGTGACTTGCCCAGGGCCAAACAGCCTTTCCAGTCCCACTACAACTTACTCCCTGCTTGTGCTCTTGGATCCAGTAACAAGGGTCTCTTTTGCTGTTCCCCGAACAAAATATTCCATCTCTCAGGTCTAGGTACATTTTTTCCCCTTCGAATCCATACTAAGAGTATCAGTTCCAAGGCAGAAGGGCAGTCAGGGCTAGGCATGCAGGTCATGCAGCTAAGTAAATGCTTTTGGGTCACATTTGAACCCAGGATCTCCCATCTCCAGATCTGGCTCTCAATTCACTGCGTCACCTAGCTGCCCCTCATACGTATCATTTCTAATCACTAAGGGATAGTCTATTACACTCACATACTACAGTAAATCCAGCCATTCCCTATCAAAGGGCACCAACTCAGACTTCTTTTTCCTTTTGTCGCCCCTTGGCTCCCTTTTATGGAGAAGACAGGGGAGTACTGTGGAAATTCAATTCAACTCCATTATGCCAACCCTTATTAACAGCTTCTTGGGTGTCCAGAACCTTAAATGAAAGACATTCCAGACAAGCTGATTTTTTCCTCCCAGAACTGCTCCTCCTCCTGACTTCCCAATTGTTCTCTGTACCACCACCATCAATCCAGGCTCTTCTCTTGTTGACTCTCTGCAGCCCCCTTCCAGATCTCATCGTTCCACTGACACGTTCTCTCCAGTTACCAATGGTCTCTCACTGCTGGGAAATGGAACGTCCCTGCAGTCTTGGGCTTCTTCTTCTGGATCATTCTCTCTAGGTTTGGGGGCTTCATTCTTCTTTGTTTCTCCCATCAGATGGTTCCTTCTCAATCTCCTTTGCTTGGTCTTCAGCCAGCTCATAGCTGCTCACTGTGTGTATCTCCCAAGGTTAGATCTTGTGCCCTCTTCTTCTATGCCAATTCACTTGGCCATCTCATCAGCTTCCATGGATTCGACTAGTCATGTCTGTGCAGATGATTCTCAGATCTATTTGTCCAGCCCTAACCTCTCTCCTGACATCTAGCCTCACCGCTCCAACTACCTATAGGACATCTCAAACTAAATGTCCTGTAGACATCTTAAACCCTGAAACTGAACTGATTAGCTTTCCCTCCAAACTCCCCAAATCTTCCAAACTTCCCTGTTATTTTTGAAACCCTTAATTTCCATCTTAGAATCAATATCATGTATTGGTTCCAAGGCAGAAAAGTGATAAGGGCTGGGTTAGGTGACTTGCCCAGGGTCACCCGGCTAGGAAGTGTCTAAGGCCAGATTTGAACCCCTAGATGCCCCAAATATGCCTTATTTGTATGTAGTTATTTGCATGCTGTCTCTCTCATTAGACTGGGAGCTCCTTGAGGGGGGCAAGGACTGCTTTTTGCCTTTTTTTGGCTGATAGAAGACAGTTAGTGAATGCTTGTTGGTTGACTGAGTCTTTCTCTTTCTCTTTCAGCCCACATATCAAATCAGTTACCAAATCCTATTGATCCCATCTCTGTACTCCCCACTTGTATCCCAGTCATCTAGAATAGGGATGTTTATGTCCCTTCTCTGCCCCCAAAGGTTACTGTACCAAATGAACTTCAAACTCCTTTGCCTGGCATTCAGGGCCCTCTGCAATATGGCATCTCTTCTATCCCTCTAGACTTATGTCACCTTACTTTTCTCCACACTAACTATGCTCTAATCTTCCCAGACTGATTAGAGCATAGAACATAGCTGATGTCTTCCATTGTCTTTGCTATTCTCTGTGCCTAAAGTAGAGTTTCTCCCCTTCTTGGAGAAATATCTTTCCTTTCCTTGAGCTTGGTTCAGTTGCCACCCCTCTTGTGTGATTCTCTCATCAAGGGAAGAGCTTTCTTAAACTTCACAAAGCACATCTTATTTTTAAATAATATTTTACTTCCTCCAATTATATGTAAGAAGTTTTAAGTTTTTATTTTCTAAACTTTCAAGTTCCAAATGCTCCCCCTTTCTCCTTTCCCTTCTCCCTGAGGCAGTACGTAGATTGGTATAGATGATACATGTGCAACCAACCCAGAGTATTTTCTCTTCCTCTAATGCATTCATAATGCAGAAATTGAATATCATAATCTGATCTCTGAAAGGTGGCGCAGGTTTAATCTTTGAGGCTTCCCTCTATTAATAATTTCTGTGGCTTACATCCCCTCCTAAAGTTACCCAAGAAACATCAGATCCTGACAAGTGGCTTTCTCTTTGAGCCTTCCACTCCCCTGAAAGCACCAGATGAACAAGTGTATTCAACAGAACAGGTTTATTAAAGGCAGTAAAGAATAGAGAAGGCAATAGTTACCCTCCCTAGCTGCTGAGCTCCATTTCCTTCCCTGATTTCAAAGGTTCAGTCATAATGCCTACTAACTCATAGCCTCAATTAGAGACATCTCCACTACTTGGGAGGTTAGGGGACCAGGAAAGGCCTTTTGAAAAAAAGAGGAATTTGAGCTGAGTCTCAAAGGAAGCTGGAGAAACCAGGAGGAAGTGAAGGCAGGAAATATTCTAGGATGAGGGAAAGCCAATGAAAAACCCTAGAGATAGAGGAGCAGCTGAGTGGCTCTGTGATTAGAGAACCAGACCTAAAGTTGAGATGGTCCTAGTTCAAATCTGACCCTGATACTTCCTAGCTGAGTGATCCTGGGAAAGTCACTTAACCTCCATTACCTAGTCTTTATTGCTCTTCGGCCTTAAAACCAACATATAGTATCAATTACAAGGCAAAAGATAAGAACATTTAAATTTTTCTATTTTTTCTCAATTATATGAATTTAATCCTTTTTTTTTTAAGTTTGAGCCAAATTCTCACCACCTTCCTTCCTCCCTCTCTCAGAGAGCAAGCAAAGAGAAGGGTTTTTAAAAACCAAAGCATTCTGAGAAAGGGGTTCAGGTTAGACTTCACTAAAATGCCAAAAGGATTTATGACTGAAAAGAAGTTAAAAACCCCTACTCTGATTTTTTTCTTTCTTTCTTCCTCCCTTCTTTCCTCTTTCCTTCCTTCCTTCCTTCCTTCCTTCCTTCCTTCCTTCCTTCCTTCCTTCCTTCCTTCCTTCCTTCCTTCCTTCCTTCCTTCCTTCTTTCTTTCTTTCCTTCCTTCCTTCCTTCCTTCCTCCCTCCCTCCCTCCCCTCTCTCTCCCTCTCTCTTCTCTTTCTCTTTTCCTTTCTTTCTTTCTATTTTCCATCTTAAAATAGCAGTGACCTGCCCGGGGTCACACAGCTAGGAAATATCTGGTGTCCTATTTGAACCCAGGACTTCTCATCTCTCAGCCTGGTTTTCTATCCCTGAGCCATCTCACTGCCCCCTCTAATGTTTCTAATCTCCTTTCATAGCTCTAGAATTTTATGAAGTTATAGACCTCAAAGAGGCAGATGGCCAAAAAACAAAGTCCTAACCACCTCGTTGGTTTGGCAGGGAAATAATTACGACAGAGAATGCCCTGGGAAATGGGCAAAGAGATCCTACACAGGATCCCCAAGGGGCACTGAGGCTCTTCAGTCTCAAGTCAAGCAGTCCAAGCTTCCCCAAGTGTCTTCCTGCTCCTCCCTCCTAGAAAGTACACTCTACACTTGGGGCTGTGGCTAGGGCAGCCTCCTCTAAAAGATGCCCACCCACCCCCTCCCACACACACACAAAGAGAGGCATGTAGTGAGGAGGTGCCAAGCCAGCAGAGTGCCTCCAGAGCCAACGGGCTTGGCTATGATTACTCGATGTACCATCAGGATTGCAGTTCCCTCCTCACTTGTACCAGTCAGGACAGGAAATATACAAATACTGCCTCTGTCAGCACCCAGAAAAATACTGCCGTGTTTGGTTTGGCAATGAAAGAAGAGGGAGAGAGGGAATAAGAACCCAGAAGGAAAAAAAGAACAAGAGGCCAGGACCTTTATTTTGTGATTCATGGCAAACACCCCCCCCCACACACACACACACACATATTAAGTTAAATAGTTTTTTTAACCCTCACCTTCTGTCTTAGAATCAACACTGTGTATTGGTTCCAAGGCAGAAGATTGGTAAGGGCTAGGTAATGGGGTTAAGTGACTTGCTCACGGTCACTCTGCTAAGAAGTGTCTAAGGCTAGATTTGAATCCAGGACTTCTCATCTCTGAGTCTGGCTCTCAATCCACTGAGCCACCCAGCTGCCTTCATTAATTTTTATTTTTAATTCTACCAACACCAAATCAAACAGGCATTTCCATGTATATAGTAGAATGGAAAAAGAAAAGAAAAGAAAACTTCAAGTTTCTATTATACCTATATATATATATATATCTTTTTTATTTTATTTTATATCGTTAAGTATATAATAAGATCACAGGTAGCTTCCCAGCCTGTCCTGCCTGCCTGGCCTGATGGCATATATGTATATATATATATGTAGTATATTCCAGAGGTTAGTGCTAGAAGTGGCCGTGGCTTCTGAGAAAGGAAGGCAAGGCTCCACAGAACGCCAAAAGGGGCTTTGACACAAATGAAGAGTTTGGGGTAAGCCTCTGCTCTGATGATCTTTTTAAAAAAATGTAATTGAAAAAAAATTTTTTCAGGTCCACATTCTCTTTCTCCCTCCAACCTTCACTCATTCAAAGCAAGAACTATGACTCTTGTTATACATATATAGTGATGAAAAATATTTCTGCATTAGCCATAGTCCAAAATAAATTTTTTTTAAAAGACAAGAAAAAGAGGAAAAGGAAAAAAATGTTTGTGAGTCCATCAGTTCTCTTTCTGGAGGTAGATAATATTTTATATTATTAGTCCTTCGGATTTGTGCTGGAACATCAAATTAATCAGTTACTGAGTCCTTCAAAGTTAATTATCTTTACAATATTGCTATTATTGTACACAAGGTTCTTCTGGTTCTACTCATTTCACTTTGCATTAGTTCATATAAGTTGTGGTCAATTGGTGGCCTAAAGTCATCTTTTCCTTCCTGAGTTCAAAGTATGGTCCTAAATTCTTTCTAACTGGCTCCCTGAACAAGTCACTTAACCTTAATTATCGACCTATGGTGGCAAACCTATGGCATGCAAGCCAGCATGTGCTGGAAGGAGCATTCACTTCCCCTTCTCCATGCCCACCTGAGGACATTTCTCACACGAGCCACCCCTCTGCCTAGCAGTCCATTGGGAGTGCTTCCTCCCTCTCGTATCTGGGGTAAGGTGCTAGGGGAGGGGAAGCTCATATGTGGCATGAGAGTTTCAGTTTGGGCACTCAGTCCCTAAAAGGTTCACCATTACTGCTCTAGACGCTGCTGTTCTTTTGTCTCAGAACTGATACTAAGACAGAAGGTAAGGGTTTTTAAATAAATAAGTCTGGAAATGTGAAGGGGTAGAAAGGTCAATTACGAAGGACTTTGAATGCCAAACCCTGTCTCAGTTTCTTCCTATGTAAAATGAGCTGGAGAAGGAAATGGCAAACCATTCTAGTTACTTTGCCAAGAAAACCCCAAATGGAGTCATAAAGAGTTGGGCACAACTGAAAAATGACTGAATTACAAATAAAAAAAGGTCTTCCCAGGTTTCTCTGAAACCATCCTCTTCGTCATTCTCAAGCACGCATCACATTTATATGGCATTATTTGGATAACCATTCCCCAGGTGATGGGCAATCCATCTATTTCTAATTCTTCCCCATTACAAATAGAGCTCTGTAAATATTTTTATATATATGGACCTTTTCCCCTTTTAATCTCCTTGGTATTCAGACCTAGGAGCAATATTACTTATATCATTTTGTTTTTTTAATGACGAAACTAAGGTCCAAAGAGAAGGGATTAGCCCAGAGTAATACTGCCGGCTGGTAAGTAAAGTTAGTATGAGGACCAAAGTCTCCTGACATCCAGACCAATATTCTTTTTATGACCCTATGTTGGGCCCAGATGACTCTCTCAACTCTTTTAATAGAGGCCTCTCTTCCTGGCACCACCCCCTCTACCAGCTGACAAAGTCATCCTTTTGCCATCAGTTTCCATTAACTTCCTGTGACTGTTCTGGGACAATGTGCTCTGTCTGTTCTTTCTTTAAAAAATAAAGAACTTCCTGAAGCTTTCTGAGGCCTTATTTCCCCTCCCTGGCATTCGTTTCTTCATGCCCTCTCCTCTCCCTATCTATCTATAGGGTACTGTCTCCCACCCTGAGCCACCCTTCTTGGGAACATGGCCAAGTTGAGTTTTCTTCTTTTATATTTGAAGCCTTGGAGAGGGACCAGGAGAGGGAAATTTGGGGACCTGTTTGTTCTCTGTTAAGGACCACCGACCTTAGACAAAGGGTGGCCAGGGAAGGTCCTATGATACCTTGGGACAGATTCTCAAAATGGCACACCACATGCCCAGATTCAGACCGCCTGAACATTCATCCATATTCCACAAAATGCTCAGTCATTTTCTAGTCAGTGGGAACCTCATTAGAATTCTTTTTTTTCTCTTTTTAAAAATTAAGTCAAATTTTATTTTTTAATGAACAGGCTTTCTTTCTTCCACCCACCCTTCCAAGCTGAAAGGGGGGGGGGAGGAAAATAAAATCTTTATAATAAATATGCATAGTTAAGCAAAATAAAATCCCACATTGTCCATATCCAAAAAATGCATGCCTCATTCTGCCTCCTGAGTCTGTCATCACCTCTCAGTCAGGAGGAAGTGGGTAGCAGTCCTTAAGAATTGTGGTGGGAGAGAAGCTAGGTGGTTCAGTGGATTAAGAGCCAGACCTGGAAACTGGCAATTCTGGGTTCAAGACTGGCCTCAGACACTTCCCAGCTGTGTGACCCTGGGCAAGTCACTTAACCCTCATTGCCTGGCCTTACCACTCCTCTGCCTTGGAACCAATACATATAGTATTGATCCTAAGATGGAGAATAAGGGTTTTATTGAAAAAAGAATCATGGTGTGTCATTGCATTGGTAAGAGTTCAGAATTGTTTTCCATGCTTGCCTCCTTCTTATAGAAAAGGCAGAGAGTAGTGTCAGGGAAATGAAATTTAATTCTATTCAACAAATATTTATTAAGTACTTGGTATAGGGGCAGCTAGGTAGCACAGTGGACAGGGTGCCAGGCCTAGAGATGGAAGGTCCTGGGTTCAAATCTGACCTCAGACACTTCCTAGCTGTATGACCTGGGCAAGTCACTGAACTCTGATTGCCCAGCCCTTACCACTCTTCTGTTTTGGAATTGATACTAAAGACAGGGGTAAGGGTTAAAAAGAAAAAGAAAGATAATGTCTCGATAGCGCCTGCCCAGTATGCTAGGAACCTTTTGATGTTCTCTCCATATCTTGTTCCTGGTGTAGCCTGTGGGCCATTCAAGTAGCATGTGGTTCTCCAGGATTAGTCCATTGATTTCTATTATACTCTGCATTTCTTTGAGGGCATCCTTTATTTTCCTTCTCCTTCCTGGTTCCTTATTTGCCCACTAACAATTTCCCTGTGCTGCCATCCGGGCTACACTCTCATCCCTCTCTACTGAACTCCTCTCCATTCCTGACTCACCTCCAGTCCCACCTCCTCCTTGAAGCCTGCGCTGACCACCCTGACCTCCAGCACTTTCTCCCTTCCTCTTCCAAGCTCCCATCCACATAGCTCATTGGGCAATGAATCATAGGCCTTCATACCACTTATTCAATTCCATAACCAGTTTGGAATGACGGCTATTGCAGTGCTCCCTAGGAGAGGGCGCTGGGGAATTGCAAAGATATAGAAGACTCATGTCCCTCCTTCCAATACTGCCTCCCTCCCTCCTCCTCCTCCCATTTCCACCCAGGTTACAGTCTAGTTGTGTACAATCTTTTCTATTGTCTTCAATTGATATTTAAATGTTCTTTTTCAACGTGTTTGGTCTTGTCTCCCCAACCAGATTATAAACTCCTTAATGACAGAAACGGGGTATCTTCGGGTTTTTTACATGTCTCTGACTGTAGGAAACAGAATTTAAAAGGGTTCTGGGTTCAAGGTCGGACCCTTTTTGCTTGCGGTCAAAATCCTATGAGTTCAAATAATGAATCACTTAAACTGGTTTTATTTATTATTTGAATTTGCATTTGTGTATTTCCCCTGGGCTAGAACCAATTGCCAAATTTTACATATTTATAACTGTGAATAGTGCAAAATCAAATACATGCAATCACGTCAGAGGATCTGTTATTCACACTAATCAGGATTTAGCCAGGATGCCTTCCGTGAAGTTAGACTAGTCACTCGACCTCTCTGGCCTCAATTTCTCCATCTGTAAAGCGAAAGGATGAGATGGCCTCTGAGGGTCTGTCTAGCCTTAAACCTAGGAGAATATTAGTTAGTATGTGTTGATTTGATTTCATTTGCATACAATCACAGGTTTATTGGTGTGTTCAAGTAAATAACCCGATTCCTGTCTTCTAGGAATTTTTGTAACGAAGTAACTAAATAGTAACTATGTACTACTGTAGTCTTTGAAGGCGGCTCCTTTGCCCAGCTATGGAACCCTCAAAAAAACTGAGGTATTCTGTGAATCTGAATCTAGGCACAACCTCACTAACTAATGTGTTTCCTTTTACTAGTCAGCCACAAAATGCAATTTGTTCAGAGCAAAAGCATTCAACTAAATGGCGTATGTGAAAAGGTGTGCTATCGCCTCCTCAGGAAGCATTGGGCACGCTCTCCCCTAGATGGGCCACCGATGGGCCTCAGAGAAAAGCTGCTTTCTCTTCGCCCAACGTCAAGGATCAAATCCGTGTTGGGTCCCTCCAATTCTTACCGGCAGGGATGGCTTCCCTTTCCTTTTCTGGGTGTGTTTGTAGCCCCGGCATCTGGCGTACAACATTTGGAATGCTGATGGATGGATCGGTTCCCTTTCCACGTCCCTGCTTTCTAGATTTAAACCTACTCGTGGACTGATTTAATACGGAGTCCCTACCAGGTGGTCCTCCTCTAGAAAGCAAATCCTGAAGAGTCCCGGCATATTCGATTGGGAGGCATCTGGGGACCCTCGAGTTCATCCTGCCTCTTTATTTCACAAATGGAGAAACGCAGGGCCGCCGGGGACTCCAGCACCCGCCGCTGGCTAGCTATCCGCAGAGCCAGAGCCAGAGCCCAGCTGCTGACTGCTTGGCCGGGGCTCTTTATTTCCCACCACGCCACCCTGAACACAGTCTGCAGGAACGAGTTAGGCAACATATCGATTTTCCTTTCTGCGTTTTGTTTTTGACTTTCTTTTCCTTCTGGTTTTCATGGAAACCGAGGGCGAAAGGGTCATCGACGTCGACATGTGCGGGCATAAACAACATTCCGTGGCTCCCACGGAGGCAGCCCATCGACCCACAGGACGGGTCAGGCGCCCATTCCACGCAGGCCCCGTACCAGGCACCGTGAGAACCGAGGAAGGAAGTAGCAGACAGTCCCAGCCCTTAAGAAGCTTAGAGTCTGGCAGGCAGGAGGAGCACAGATGTCTGCCCAAAGACTGCAACCACAGCAAACCACAGTGGTGTTGGGGAACCAGGGAGACGGGATAACAAAACAGGGAAGGGCCACTCAGTGGCATGAGTGGATGAGCTTCATTCTGGCATCAGACACTGACTAGCTGTGCTGCCCTAGGCGAGTCTGACTCCGTTACCTCAGTTTCTTTATCTGTAAAATGAGCGGGGGAAGGAAAGGGCGAACCACTCCAATGTCTTGGCCAAGAAAGCTCCAAATGGCAAAAAGTCAGACCTGGCTGGAAATGACTGAATGACGATGATGAAAAGCCAGGTTGGCTTCTTGGAGGAGAGGGGAAGCTTTGAGGGGGTAGTGGGATTAAAGGAAGAAAGTGTAAAGATGGAGGATAGATCATTGAAACTGGAGCCAGGGATGGGGGAAGGGGAGGCCGGGGAGATTGGGTCCCACAGGGCAGCTGCTGGGCCTCGGGCTTTGACAAGAGGACCAGTGAGAACGCATGGATAGAGTTGCCGCTTGAGCTGCTGAAGAGGCTTAGGGTGTGGAGAAGAAAGGTATGGAGAATAGGGAGGGGAGGCTGACAGGAGATTAGAGGGGTGCCAGGAGAGAGCTGGCAGCTGGCCTTTGGCAAAACAGCAGGGTGAGATAACAATCCCATCTTACACTTGGGCTAAGCTTTCAACCTTTCAAAGAGCCATCGCATCAGGCTACAAAGCAATCCTGTGAAGCAAGCAGGAAAAATATTCCCATTTTATAAGTGGTGAAGCAAAATTGAGAAGAAGTGACTTGCCCAAGGTCACACATCAAGTCCACGGCAGAGCTAAGAACTGGCAACAGATTCCGCCCCTCTCTGATCTTCTTCCTAGGGTTTGGTGGGGAGGAGCAGGAAGGGCAGATAGCCCACGGGCCAGTAAGGAGAGGGAGGCCCATCATCCCCCAGATCTTACCATCAAAGAAAACCATTGGAAGGAACTGGAGCTGAGAAGTTTTCTATAGCCAACTATTTTCCAGATTTATATTAAGAAAAGGCCACTGAGAAATTGCTTATCATCTCTGGGATGGAGGAAGGAAGAGAGAACGGAGACAAGAGGAATCATGTAACTTTGGAAAACTTACATGTAAGTTTGTTATTGGGATAAAATAAAGATAAAAAAAGAATAGGCCACTGAAAGGAGGTCCTGGGTTCAAATTTGACCTCAGATACTTCGACCCTGAGCAAGTCACTTAACTCCCATTGCCTAGCCCTATTCTACCTTAGAACCAAAGCATAGTATTGATTAAAAAAAAATTTTTATACCCTTATCTTCCGTCTTGGAATCAATATTGTGTATTGGTTCCAAGGCAGAAGAGTGGTAAGGGCTAGGTAATGGGGATTAAGTGACTTGCCCAGGGTCACACAGCTGGGAAGTATCTGAGACCAGATTTGAACCCAGAATCTCCCTTCTCTAGACCTAGCTCTCAATCCACTGAGCTGCCCCCCATAGTATTGATTCTAAGATGGAAGGGAAGGGTTAAAAAAATAGGTCACTGGGTCCACATCTTAAATTTGGTAGATTTTTCACTGAGCCCACTGCCCTGCATATTCTACCCATGAGCTCAGTATACTCTTGTTCCCCTGTCTTTCACATCTGGAATCTGTGGCCTTGTCTTGGTATGAAATTGGAAAATGGTTGAGCCCAGAAAAATTTCCTCTTCGCTCCCTTTGGGCCTTCCTATGTTGATGGCAATTTCTGGAAGAGGATGGACCTTTTTTTTTTTTTGCTTATCTGGGACCTGTGCTTTCTACCCTCCCCCCACCTCCACCCCCAAACCCCAGAGGTTACATTCCTGAATGATTCTTTGCTTGGGAAAGAGAGGACAGCGATAGGGTCAGGGCTTCGGTTTTTTAATAGGTCCAGAGGTGAGAGGTAAAATATGCTCACACAGAGTAAGAAGAGTTGGGGAGGGAGGAGGAGACACAGAGAGGAGAGTTGCAAGAAAATGCCTCTATGACCTTGACAAGTCAGTCAACATTTGGGGGCCTCAGTTTCTTCATCAGTAAAACAAGAGGAACAGGCTAGATGGACTCTATGACCTCTTCTGGCTTTAAATCTATAAATAATGAAACTGAAGAATAATGAAAATGAGAGTTACAAACTCGGGGGAACTAGGGGAAGGAGAGGAAATTCCAGATCTAACTTCCCATGGGGCTGTTTGTAACTTCTCTGTCTCTTTCTTGGACTCATTTTCTCTCTGTCTCTCTCTGTTTCTGTCTCTCCCTCTCTGTCTCTCTTCTAATCTCTCTCCTTCTATCTCTCATCCTCTCTCTCTCCCTCTCTCCCCTCTATATTTCTATCTCTCCTCTCTCCATTCCCTTTCTCTCTCCATCTCTCCCTCCTCCCTCTTTCTCTCTTCTCTCCCTCCTTCTCCCCCTCTCCCCTCTTTCTATCTCTCCTTTCTCTTTGACTCTCTCCCAATCTCTCTCCCACCCTCCCTCTCTGCCTCACCAAGGCACCTGTACAGTGCCTCTTTCTGTCTGTCTGTCTCTCCCTCCCTGTCTGTCTGTCTGTCTGTCTGTCTCTTTCCCTCTCTCTCCCTCCCTCTCTCTCTCTCTCCCTGTCTGTCTGTCTCTCTCTCTCCCTGTCTGTCTCTCTGTCTCTCCCCCTCCTTCTCTCTCTCTCCCTTCTTTCTATCTCTCCTCTCTCCACCCCCTCTCTCCCCTCCCCTCTTTCTGTCTCAACATTTTTTTCTATCTTCAAAATCACCAGCTCTGTCAAAAGCCCCATAATTGTGCTTGTTGCAACAACCCCAGAGAAAGCCCCAGCAATCAATAGTGCAAATATTAAAAACGGTAAATCTAACCGACCTCCAATAGCAGGCTGCGGTTTTCAGATCTGCCCTACAGATGTTATTTGTCATCTCCCCATGATGAGAGGGGTTACAGATGACCTCTAGATTAAAGGGTCAACTTATTTTAACATTGCTCCCTTCCAGCCATCTTCTCCTTCCCTCCCCATCGCCACCACTGTCCTTCTAGGAGCTTGCATGCATGCACACACTCACACACACACACTCACATGTCCCTTTCTCTGTTTTTCTCCTCCTCGGTGCTTTATTTCCAGAGTGCTAGAGTCAGAGAGTCAGAGAGATTTAAAAAAGGAAGAGAAAACATTGGCCTGCTCAAGCCACCCCCCCCTCCAGATACCAAATGATGAGGGAAACATGTCATATGAAAAGAATGTACACAGCGTGAATGTGACAGGCAGATCAGATCTCAGCATCAAAACCAGCCGTTGAGCAGGAGGCGTAGAGTTGGAACAATTAATAGAAAGGGAGAGAAAATGCTAAAGAATCCAGAATCCAGACGCTTGGAATGCACACACGTACACGTACACACACACACACACACACACACAGACCTGAACAACATTTTTTTTAAAAGGGAAGAAATTGAGAATTCAAAGGCATTTTTCAGCTTGGCAGTGAAAGAAGCAAGACTGTGTAAGCTGACCAGACGCGAGATCGGAAGTTCAGATAGTGTGGGGGACTTTTTCGGCTTGGCTGGGATATGGGTCAGGAGTCAGAGAAATAAAAATTGCTACTCAGGTTCATCCAGAGAACAGTCAACAAGGGGGAAAGGGAATGGACTTTGGCCATCTGCGTATAGACAGGCGCTGGGACATAACACATGGACACACGTCTGCCTGGGATGATTTCTTTTATTTTTTCTCAAAGCCCTTATCTTCTGTCTTAGGAGCAACACTAAGTATGGGGTCCATAAGAGTGGTTAGGACTGCATAACTGGGATTAAATGACTTGCCTAGGATCACATAGCTAGAAAGAATCTGAAGCTACATTTGAACCCAGGACCTTCCATCATCCCAGGCTGGTGCTCTGGTCACTGAGTCATCTTGCTGTCTGCCTGGTAGGATTTCTAAAGGAATGAAAAAATCTCCCCTCAGAGCTACAACTACTCTGAGATGTTGCAGGAACTCCTGGACCTCAATGGGAAGCTTTCCGGGTCTATGTCCTGCCTCTTCTCCCCGCAGTTTCACCTATCCCATGAGGACAGAATCTTTAGATTCTCACCACCTCTACTTTTATCTTTTTCTTTTTCCTTGACTCTTTCCTGTC
Organism: Monodelphis domestica; assembly: GCF_027887165.1. NCBI lineage: Eukaryota > Metazoa > Chordata > Mammalia > Didelphimorphia > Didelphidae > Monodelphis > Monodelphis domestica. Next base: position 211,596,456 of record NC_077233.1, on the reverse strand, counting down.
TCTAAAAAGAGTGTCGAGCTTCATGCCTGTTGTTGATTTATTGGTTCTGACTGGGATCTTTTGCTTTTAAGTTCCTTCATTTCCAAATACATCTCCCCCACCCTGAACATCATCAAGCTTTTAATGAAACATCTGACCCATCTGAAAGACAGCTCTTCCTCCAAGAGGACACGTGCCCAGCCTTTCAGTCCTTTACAATTCAGTGAATGAGTTCTTCAGAGCCATTCCTGATAGGTGGCTTTGAGATCCCAGAGGGAGAGGAGAGAGAAGGCTCTTGGATGCCTAGGAGATGGCAAGGTTGTTGAGGGCAGGATTGAGGTTTATTGAGCTTTTTATTGCCCATGATTATTTAATGTAGTAAATACCAACTGACATGGGGTAGGGCAGTCCTGGAGGAACAGGAAGAATGTAGAACCTGAAAAATTATAAGGCTTTCTCTCCAATATGGAGCTTGTATCAATCAATAAACATTTATTAAGGGTCTACTAGGGCAGCTAGGGAGCGCAGAAGACCTGAGTTCACATATGATCTCAAACACTAGTTGTATGACCCTGGGCAAGTCACTTAACCCCATTTGCCCAATTTCCTCATCTGTCAAATGAGCTAGAGAAGGAAGTATAAAATTACTCCAATATTTGGCAAGAAAACCTCAACTGGAGTCAGGAAGGGTTTGGAAATGACTGAACCATAACAGAAACAACATGGTTCAGATCCTCCACTTATTCTAACAGGCCTACAATGCCTTAAAATCTGGATCCATGGCACTTTCCTTATAGCAACCCTTCAAGGAAGACAATATAACATTTTACTGATATGGAGTGTGAGGTTAAGAGACTTTAAGTGACATGCCCAAGGTCACATGACCAGGAAATAATTAAAAACTTGAATTTGAAGCCAAGTCTCATGGCTTTGACATTCATTTTCCTTGAGTACTACTTGCACAAAGAGCTGTCCTTTACTCTTACCTCTCTGGAAATCAGACTCCAAGGAGAAAACAGACAAGGGGTCCAGAAGTGGAAACAGGGTACCCTTCATCTGCTTTGTTTTATTTTGTTTTGAGGTAGGGTGGTAGAGTAGAAGAAGCTGGACCAGAATCAAAAGATCTGTGTGTGAATCCCAGCTCTGTCACTGATCACCTCTGGGCCTCAGTCTTCTTCATCTCTAAAATGAAATGGGTTGACCTAGATCAGAGATCTTTTAGATCCTTTTAGAACCAGTGCCAGGTCCCACCCCCGCCCTACCCCCCCTCAGACCAAGTGCCATGCCCCTTCCCCCACCAAGCACTAGGGGTGTCCTACCCCCTCTTTACCCCACATAGGGGAGGGAGGAAGAACCCCCATTGGCTGCTGGGAAGAAGGATGGAGATATGAAAAAATGTCATCAGGCTGATGGAGAGGGAAAGGGGATCAGCTCCACCTGAGTCCCTCTGCCTTTCTAGTAACAAACTCTGGGTGGGAGGGAGGGAGGGAGCAGCCACATGCCCACAGAGAGCACTCTGCATGCCATTTTTGGCAACCATGCCATAGGTTTGCCATCACTGACCTAGATGATCTTTTTTTTAAATTATCATTTATTTACAATTTTTATATGTAACCTAATATAGTAATACATTATATACTATTAAGTAAAGTAGAATGTATAACATATAAATATATTTATATGTAATATATAAACATAAAAATAAGACATATGATTTGTTATAAATCTGTAATAAATTATGATAAACATGCTTATTTGAGAGAGAGACAAATTCTCATAATAACTGTTCAAAAATCTGTCTTATCCTTTTTTCCCTCCCTCCCCTACTCTCTTCTCCCCAAGAAGGCAAGTAATATGATATACATCATACATATATTTTCACATAATACCTACTTTCCTGTTCATCATGTCTAAAACAAGACACATATTGCTTATACTATAGAAAAATTCATGGAGGAAAGAAAGTGAAGTATGGTATGTTGGTCTTAAAGGTCCTTTCTTAGCTGTAATTCTAATAATCTGTATTCCCTTTCTCTCAGAGAAAATGTCTTCATCTCCATAAAGACAGCTCCCAGAATCCCCAAAGACCCTCCCTGGACAAATACCCTCCTCAGAGACAGTGATCTAAGTATACCTGCCCAGGTGAGGCTTTCACAGGATGAATGCTCAGCCAGCGATGCATGGCTTCAACAGGACTCATTCAAAGCTTATCTTCCTCCTCCTCCTCCTCCTCCATCTCCTTCCCTTCCCTTCCATCTTAGAATCAATGCTAAGTTTTGGTTCCAAGGCAGAAGAGGGGTAAGGGCTAAGCAATGAGGGCTAGGAAGTATCTGAGGCCAAAGTCTAGGCTTTTCCTAGTTGTGTGACTGTGGGCAAGTCATTTAACCCCCCCCCCTTGCTTAGCCCTTACCCCTCTTCTGCCTTGGAACCAATACACAGTATTGATTCTAAGGTGGAAGGGAATGGTTTAAAAAAGGGGAAAAAAAAGATTTGAACCCAGGACTTCCTGTGTCCAGAACCAGCACTCTATCAGTTAGAGAGTCCCCTTTGTACAAAGCCCTATTAAAAAGCAATTTTGTTACCTGGGAAGGGTTCTACCTTAAGTCATTATCATCAGTCATCACGCTGTCAAGGATTAGTTTATCCATTTCTTAGCGGGCAGCCTGGCCCTGGGGAAACAGCACATAGAGCAGATCCTGGGAAATCAGGGTTGATTGGGGAAGGGAGGAGGCTGGGAGAAGCCACAGCCTGGCATTTCAGAGCCTCAGTCTGGCTCCGGGCTACTGTTCCAGCTGCAGCTTCCCAGACTGGCTATTCCCTCCCACACTCAGGCTATTCCTCATGCCTGGGCTGCTTTCTCAGCTCATCGGACCTCTCTGAAGAATGTTTGTCTTCTTGCAAAGCCCCAGCCTCCCCCTTTCAACCCTTACCCTCTGTCTTAGACTCAATGTTAAGTATCCTTCCCAGGCAGGAGAATGGTAAAGGCTAGGCAGTGGGAGTTCAGTGACTTACCCAGGGTCACCCAGCTAGGGAGTGTCTGAGGCCACATTTGAACCCAGGTCCCTATCCACTGTGCTACCTTGATGCCTTTTTGGGTGTGTTTCAAAAGGTCTCTTCCAGTCCCTATTTTAGAATCTGACCTAGCATGTTATACTCCCAGGTGCTGCAATTAGTCATGCAACCACTTAATTTTTCAGTCCTTCACTCATCAATGTGGGTGCTTCCCCCCAAAGGTGCAGATCACAATGCAGCCATCTCTGCCTTCCCATAAACTAACCACACAGGCCCTAGTCAAAGTAATGGAGGCCACGGCCATCCTTTATTGCACTGCTGATATGGACAAGCCTAAGGATGCCCTCCACATAATCTATTTCCTATCACTTCATAGCAAAAACTGTTTTTTAATCCAATTAATCCCTATTTTTAAAAAATACAATAAAAAGCCCCCCTTACCTTCCATCTTAGGATCCATACTTATATTGGTTCCAAGGCAGAAGAAAGGTAGGCAATGGGGTTAAGTGACTCACCCAAGGCCACACAGCTAGGAAATGTCTCAGGTCAGATTGGAAGTCAGAACCTTTCGTCTTTAGGTCTGGTTCTCGATCCACCAAGCTACTTAATTTCCTCTATTTTTAAATCTCTCGTTAAAAAAAAAAATGTCCAGCACTTCCAATTCTAGTTGTTTATATTGGTTCAGATTCTTGAATTTTGATTGATTTGCCTTTGGGGCCAGTCTGGATTTGGAGTAGAGAAGAATCTTCATTCCTTCAGAGGTGTTCATTCGGTTGCTCGGGCATCCTTTTCCTTCCCAATTCTCTCTTGAAGCTAAAAGGCTGGATTGCTCTCGTGGCAGTGACGCGTCCAGGTGGTTGGCTCGGGGTGTCTTATAGGAACTAAATGCAGCCCCCTTTGCAGAGCATTTATGAAATGCCTGCTGTAAAAAAGGACCGAGCTAGGCTGTCATCTCGGGGTGCAAAATGGATGCAGGCACAAAGCAGGCTCCAAGGAAGGAGAGGAAGTCCGGGCTGCAGATCCTCTCTCCCGGCCCACTGATCCTTGGTTCCAAGAAGCACGGGATTTTTTATAAATGCTACCCCAGAGCGGCTGGTTCGATCTGGCCCATCGGTGCAGGAGCCAAGGGGAAGACCATTCAGCCATAGCAGGGGCAGTCCGAATACCTGCTGCCCCCGCCAGGGGCCCCACCCCAAGGTGAGCCCAGCGCACTCTGCTACGAAAAGGAGAGAGAAGTGCCGGGGAGGATCTGTGCAGACCGCAGGTGAGGCCTGGACAAATCCTCTTCCCTGGGCTGCAGCCGGTCAAGCAGGAGGCCCAGGGTGTGATGGAGAAATAGAATGGCCAAGTGCCCTTGGCGGCTCTGGTTCTACACGGCTTTATTGATCCGGGTTCCTGGTGCTTTTAAGCCTTTAATGGGGGGGCAGCTGCCACAGACCTCCGAGGAGACAGGAAAGTACCCAAATAGTCTATTAATTCCTCCTCCCAGTGAGCCCCCCTAACGGTCATCTCGCCTGGCTGCTCCTTAGCCATTGTTAGCTGGCAGGGCGGCCTCTGCCACGTGTATTCCCATCCTTTCCCAAAGGAAACTAGGAGGAAGGCCAGCAGCCAGAGGAGCTCCAGCCACTGCGAGGCTTTTCTCTTCTGTCCCTTGGCCACTCTGGTGTCTTTCTCATCCCATTCCCTTCCGCTCTTTCTCCTCTCTGTGCTTCTGTTCCTTCGAGGGTCCAAAACGCACTCATTTCAGGCATGTTGGAGAAGCCACCGAAAGGCTCAATTTGGAAATTATTTTAATTTTAACTTAGACTATTTTTCCATGGTTACGAGAGTCATGATCCCCCCAATCCTGCCCCCTTCCTGAAGCGGACGAGCAGTTCCACTGGGTTATACGTGTATCATTGTTCAAAGTCTATTTCCATGTTATTCCTGTTTGCAGGGGAGCGATTAGAAATAATTTTAAAGAAATTCAGCTTTGACATCTTCAAGCACACCCAGTGTGGAAATGTGCTCATAAGGTGTTGGCTAGTAGAGGCCCTCGGCTATGTCTGATTCCGATTTTCATGGTGCTTGAAAAGCGCTTCTAGGGGGCAGCTGGGAGTGAACGGAGAGCCAGGCTCAGAGTCAGCAGGTCCTGGGTTCCAATCCGGCCTCAGACACTTCTTAGCTGTGTGACCCTGGACGAGTCACTTGACCCCCATTGTCCAGCCCTTACCACTCTTCTGCCTTGGATCCAATACAGAGTATTGAGTCTAAGATGGAATGTAAAGGTTTAAAAGGAAAAGAAAAGCACTTTCTAATGTGTGTGCAAAGTTTCTTCTTCGTAGAATAAACTATGTACTCAGAATTGAAACACTTCCTTCCTGACATCACATTTCTATTACTACTTTACTCAGAAAAAAATTGTTAATGCTAATCTAAAAGTAAACCTCGATCTCCTCTTGATGACTAGAACAGCCCCAAACAGGGTCCAGACCTTTGAAAAGGTTCTCATGGAAAGCTGTCACTGGGACGTCGTTTTCAGATCTATCCCTCCCTCTTCCCTCTCAGCCAGCCATCCCTCCGGACAAATAACACCAGAAGAGAGCCAAAGTTTCTCCGTGAAAGCAGCCCACACATCGGCGGAGTGGGACAGCACATGCAATCAGCTGCACTCGCCGTCCCCTGCCTTTGCAAAGGAAAGAAGAAAATGCATTGCTTTCAGCGCTTCTCTAGGCATCAGCTTAGGCACTATAACCCAGCATTCATTCACTTTCTGTTTTCTTTCTTTTTTAATCTTTGCTTTTCGTCTTAGAATCCATACTGTGTATTGGTTCCATGGCAGAAGAGCAACGAGGGCTAGGCCATGGGGGTTACGTGACTTGTCCAGGGTCACCCTCCCACCTCTGGGCTACCCAGCTGTACCCTATACCATATTTGTGTCCCTCTCCCCTCCCCCCTTTCCTATCTTCACAGGGAATTCTGTGTGAGGACGGAAGGGAGGATGGGGAGACCTAGTGCCTTCCGCCAGAGCATCAGGTGCCATCCCGACAGTTTCCCTTTTCCTCTGGGCACATCTGACACCACCCAGGGCAAGGGGTGGAAACCCTGCCACCCAGAACAGGTGGTGCGGTTCAGCTTAGAAGCCCGTCAGAGGTCAGCCAGGGCAGAACTCTTCTGGGCACTCTGAATGCCAGTGCTCTTCCCTCCCCGTGCCATCTTCTCCAACCCCATTCCCTGCTGAGAAAACAGCTGCAAAAGTCTGCAGAGGGCCACCTCGCAGGCCCAAGGAGCTGCCAGCCTCATTGCAGGGCACTCATTCCACTTCTAACGGACAGTCAACTCCCTCCTGGCCCCATTCCCGGCCCCCCCCAGCCCCAGCTGGGCCCCTCCCCCCAGGCTGAAAGGGCCTGACCCTGGGTAGTGATTGTGCTAGAGATCCCAGCCTTGCCAGTTTGTGAGCCCTACCGTTTGGCTTCAAGCCTCTTGTCGACTGGGTGCCACCTCACACCTCTGCCAGCTTTTCTGAATGGGCACTTGGCAGCTCTGTGTCTCCAGAGATGCACTTTGATACTCTCCTGTGATCCTCTGCCTGTAAACCTTCCTCCCTAAAGAGGCGTGAAGATGGCAACAGACACAAAGCGGGGAGGAGCCTGGGCTTCTTCCCCTTGGGACAGGCCACCTGACTGGCTCATCTCAGAGGTTTTCCAGTCCTGGGAAAGATGAAGGAGAAATGGTAGGATGGAGGTTGGCCATGTCTCTTTGGGGGCACGAGCCTTCTCTACAAGAGCCTTTACGCATAAATCAGCACCTATCTGCTCATTCACATTCTATTCGTGGACAGATCCAGAAGCCCTGGATCTGGGTCTCCAATCTTCCTCTGACCCCTTCACTGGACCCAAAAGCTCTTTGATTTTAAAGAGGGAGTGTGAGGCCACTCCTTGGCCAGGGTGGGGTGTACACGGGTGTGGCTACTGCATGCAGGTGCAGATGTCTTCCGAGGATCTAGGGGTTTCTCTCCTTTCTTCCTTCCTCTTTTTCTTCTTTTAAAAATTGTTTGCTCTATGGAAGGGCTCTGTGGGAAGCTGGGAGAGGGAGGAACAAGAAGGAGACTTTGGCAATGTTAAAACAAAAGATATCAACAAAAATGTGTTTACAATTTTGTTTAAATGGGGAGAGGGTGAGATTAAGTCATCTCCAAAGTCCTTTCCAGGTCTATTAATAATTCAAACCCGTCATACATTTTGGATTACATCTGTGATTTCTTTAATATAAGGAACTCTAAGGGCAGCTAGGTGACAAGCAGTACATGGAGGATCAGCCATAGAGTTAGAAATGATCATCTTCCTGAGTTCAAATCCAGTATCAGACACTTACTAGCTGGGTGTCCCTGAGCAAGTCACTTTGTCCTGTTTGCCTCAGTTTCCCCACCTACAAAATGAGCTGGAGAATGAAATGGCAAATCACTCCATATCTTTGCCAAGAAGACCCCAAATGGGCTCATGGAGAGTCAGACATGACTGAAAAATGACTTAATGGCAAAAGGGAGGAAATTCCTTCTAACAATGCAGATTAGTATCTGTTCAGGAATCTATGGTCTCAGAGAGTAATCTGAGACTCCAAGAAGCTTAATTATTTACCTGGAATCAGGCATATGTGACAGATGAGGCCTGAACCTAGGACTTCTTGACTCGGGGGGCCTGTTCTTTTCTAACCATTACATTATAATCTCTCTCTCTCTCTCTCTCTCTCTCTCTCTCTCTCTCTCTCTCTCTCTCTCTCTCTCACACACACACACACACACACACACACACACACACACACACACACACACACATGGCAGTTCCTTACTTGCTATGACACATCCTGGACAATCAATGCCAACACCATTCCCTTGGAATATGGAGGAAGAGAAAGCTGTTATCAAGCTACAGAAACTCCTCCTGAAATGAACCAAACTCATCTTAATCAAGTCTAAGACAAAGATGACCCTAACACTTTCCTGAAGTATACAATCTAAGGAAACAGTATGAATGGAAAGAAATTACAATTGAAAAAAATTAAAAATTGTTTTAAATTAAAAAAAAAACTTTCAAAAGGAGGATATGGAGCTAGATCACAAAATGCTTGGAGCGCCAGGCCTGGAGGCTAGAGGACCTGGGTTCAAATGTGGCCTCAGACACTTCATAACTGAGTGACCTCGGGCAGGTCACTTAACCCCAGTTGCCTACCTCTTACTGTTCTCTTCTGATTTGGAACCAACATACAGTATTGATTCTTTTAATTCAAAGATATTTTATTTTCCCAATTACATGTAATAATAATTTTCAACTTATATTTTCTAAAATTGTAAAATTTGAACTGTCTCCTTCCCTACCTTTCTTCCTCTCACTCAGAGATAGTGAGCAATTTAATGAAATGTGATTTAAAAAAAAACTCCTACCTTCCATCTTAGAATTAATACTAAGCCAAGGCAGAAGAATGTTAAAGGCTGGGCAATTGGAATCAAATGACTTGCTCAGGATAACACAGTGGAAGGAACGGAGGCCATATTTGAACCTAGGATCTCCATTTCTAGATTTGGATCTCAATCCTTTGAACTATCTAGCTTTGATTGATTCTAAGTACTCTAGTATTGATTCTAAGACCAAAAATAAGAGAAAGAGAAAGAAAGAGAGAGAGAGAGAGAGAGAGAGAGAGAGAGAGAGAGAGAGAGAGAGAGAGAGAGAGAGAGAGAGGGAGGGAGGGAGGGAGGAAGGATGGTAGAAAGGAAGGAAGGAAGGAAGGAAGGAAGGAAGGAAGGAAGGAAGGAAGGAAGGAAGGAAGGAAGGAAGGAAGGAAGAAAGGAAGGAAGGAAGGAAGGAAGGAAGGAAGGAAGGAAGGAAGGAAGGAAGGAAGGAAGGAAGGAAGGAAGGAAGGAAGGAAGGAAGAAAGGAAGGAAGGAAGGAAGGAAGGAAGGAAGGAAGGAAGGAAGGAAGGAAGGAAGGAAGGAAGGAAGGAAGGAAGGAAGGAAGGAAGGAAGGAAGGAAGGAAGGGAAGGAAGAAAACCATTGGTGCCTCAAATGCTTAACTCCAAACATTAAAAAAATAAATAAATAAGAGGATATTCAAAGAGATGGTAGGTCTGGGTTTTCATGTCCCTCATACTTTTGTTTAGTTGTTTAAATAGTGTCAGATTCTTCCATACCCTTTTTTGGGGGTGTTTTTGGTAAAGACACTGGAGTGGTTTTCCATTTCTTCTCTAGCACATTTGAAAGATGAGGAAATTGAGGAAAATGGGGTTAATTGACTTGTCCAGGGTCACCCAGCTAGTAAGTGTCTGGGGCCAAATTCGAACTCAGAAAAATTAGTCTTCCTGATTGCAAATCTAGTGCTCTATCTACTGAAACACCTGGCTTATGGCTGATTCCTTACATTCTTTGGATGTCAGTTACTTCATCTATCAAATTGTAACAAGAATACTAGCAGAGTATTTGGACATTGCTTTCTTGAGGTCCCTTTTAATTCAACAATTCAATAAGCAGTTTATCTTTTTTAAAATGTTGAACATCATTTGTTTTGACAGTTTCATTTTCAGATATCTGCCTAGTCCATCACCTCTGAAGAGAGCCATCCCATATTAAAAAAAAATAAAGGGATAAAAAATGCCCATCTGCCCTAGAAAACACATCACCTGGTCTTCTACCCCATGAATGTCATCTATTTCTACAAAGAAGGGAAGAAGGTGCATTTTTTTCCATCTCTTTTTCAGAGACAAGCTTCATTGAGTATTGTTGTTAATGATACAAAGAAACACTCCCTGACCCCAAGGAGCTTACATTCTAATGACATCTGCTTGGATCTTCCAGATATAAGATCTGTGATTCTCTAAAGTGAATGCCAAAAATGGAACACAGAAGGAATAAAGTTATTTGGAAACAACCAATCAACAAGCAGTCATTAGGTGCCCACTAAGTGTTGAGTGCCATTTCCTTGTTGGTGAGAAGATTCTCAATTCTATTTTTCATTTAAATTATTAGTCTATTTCTTCATTAAAATTCCTGATTATCTCCCTCTTTCCTCTTCTCCCATTAGCGAAAGTATCATTGACAAATAAATGAATATGTACATATAAAATTACATCTTGCTTATTTCTATTTATCAGTTTTTTCTCTGGAAGTAGATATATACAAGCTGTTCTTCAAATAGTATTTCTGTTGCCATATATAATGTTCCCTTGGTTCTCCTCATTTCACTCTTTATAATTTTCATATAGGTCTTTGCATATTTTTTCAATTAACCTGCTGATCATTTCTTATGGTCCAGTAGTATTTCATCACAATCATATGCCACAACTTGTTTAGCCATTCCCCAATGGATGGGCATCCCCTCAATTTCTAGTTCTTGCTACCACACGGAACTGCCATAAATAGTTTAGAGCTTATGAATTATTTCTTTTTCCCCTGATCTCCTTAAGAAATGAACCTAACAATGATATTTCTGGGTCAAAATACACAGTTTTATAATTCTTTGGGCATAATTCCAGATTGCTCTCTAAATGGTTGGATCTGTGCACAGATCCACCAACAGTGTAGCAGTATCCCCATTTTTCTACATCCCCTCCAACATTTTTCATTTTGCCCTTTTATCATTTTAACCAATCTGATAGGTGTAAGATGCTATCTCTGAGTTGTTTTGATGTGCATTTCTCTAATCAATAATGATTTAGGGCATTTTAAAATATACTTCCTCATTTCTTCTTAAGCAGGAAATGGGAGTGAGGTGATAGAACAGACAATTGGGTAATATTAAAGTCATATTTTAAAAACTTAGTTCCTTATCTTGGGAGAAATGTCATCATTTTTTTTCCTTTTCTTCCTTCCTCCCTGGAGGTTGGAGCCAGTTCTTGCTCAATCTGAAAAACAGAGGCAACCAAGAGGCAGTGGAAAGAAGGAGCTGCTCTATAGAAAGGAAATAAAGAAGACCCTTCCTAAGCTGCTGGGTCTGAGGGGATTTATGACTGAACCTGTTAGATTCAAAATGCCACTCAGGAAAGCCTCAGCATTCACAGCTAACACGAGAAAACCCATAAAGGGCCCAGATCACCTGAAGTTTCATCTTCACTCCCAAGCAAAAGTGAGTGTCTACACTGGCTAATTTGGGGGTTACCTTTCCTTGGTTTTAGGTGGCATCTGGCTCATTTCATTCTCCCCTGGGAGAGTGGCAGCTGACTGCAGCAGAAGATGGTCTGGAATTGAGCATTATACATTGGCTAAAATTAGCCTCCTGCACAGGGTCTGATAAATTAATGTTTCAAAGGAGGAAAGCTGGTGTAATTTGACCAGAGCATCTGAGATGACTAACCATGCTCCAGATTGTAACCGTAGGTACATATGGGGCTGCGGAAGGGCAACACTGTTAAGTGGACCTTATCTGGGCCCTTCTGTCTCTTATCTATGGGAGCCACAGGAGAAGCTGGAGAGAGACCAGGAGTAGGACTGGCAGACGGTCCCTGTTACCCACTGCGGTAGCATGGTTATAACATCCTACACTTCTTAAAAGCCTCACCCTCCTATGGATTCTAAGGGAGAATAGTGGCAAGGGCCAGGCGACTGGGGCTCAGTGATTGCCCAGAACCATAGATCCCAGAAAGGATCTAAGGCCAAATTTGAACCCAGCTTCTCCTGACGCTGGGTCTGGCACTAAATCCCCTTAGCTGCCCCTCCATACTTTCTTCTAGGCATGATATCTTCCATCTTCATGCACTTCCGGGAGCTCCTTCATATCCCTTAGGGGCCCTTCCAATTTTTGGAATAAATAACAGAACACTTCATCTCCCTCCTTGGGACCGCCCCAAAGGGCCTAAAACAAGTACCCCATCCATGGCCCCTTTTGGAATATCTAGCCCCTTCCTATGCTCTTCTCCTACATGAAAATGTTCCTAAGCCTTTCCCAGCTGTTTTCACACACACACACACACACATAAAAATAAATTACTTTGTATTAACTTTATACTTTGTAATATATCTGTAAATGTATGATGTATCTCTGCCCCAGCCAGAGTAAGTTACCTAAAGGCCAACTATTTTATTTCATCTTTTTTTAAAAGTTTAGTCTAGCACAGTATCTAGCATTCAGTAGGCACTTAATAATTATTTATTGAATTTCAGTTGAAAATAATACCCATATTATAGATCCTTTGCTGTCCCATCAACTGAGTGGAGCCCTTCCCATGAGGGTCAGCTTGTGTTACAAGCTGAGAGACAGGTGGTGATTTTTCTAGACCAGGTGGCACGGGTCCAAGAACCCAAATGAATCTGAGAACAAAGGCATGGGACTTTGGGCAAGTCACTTAACTTTCCCTTGCCTCAGTTTTCCCATCTTTATAAGATGAGGGAGTTGGACTAGATGGTTTCTAAGGTTCCTTCCAGTCTTTAAAACTAAGATTCCATTCTTTTTAGTGCAAGGGATATCTACTTCTTTTATTCTATGGATTATAACTCTTCCCCTTCTGTTCTGAGCTGTTTTCACTTTAGACACCCTAAAGCAGGAGTTCTTAAACTTTTCCATGTTGTGGACCCTTTTGTCAGTCTGGGGAAGGGCATGGAAGCCTCTCAGGATAATGTCTTTAATTCTATAAACACATAGGAAACCAAATACAAATAAAATAAAAATAAATACAAAGGAAAATAAAATATAAAGGCAATGAAAAGTTAAAGCAAATGAAGATACATATGTATGTTTTTTTTAAACCATCCAACTTCAAAAACCTCCCCTCTACAATCTATCTATGGGTCCCAGGTCCCCAGCCCCAAAACATGGAGGTCAAAAGGGACCCAGGTTAGGGGCAACTAGGTGGATCAATGGATAGAAAGCCTGGAGATGGGAAGTCCTGGGTTCAAGTGTAAGCTCAGACACTTCTTAGTTGTGTGGCCCTGGGCAAGTCACTTAACCCCCACTGCCTCGATTGTCTATCTCTTCTGTCTTGGAATCAATACTTAGTATGGAATCTAAGACAGAAGATTAGGGTTTAAAAAAAGAGGGAGGACCCAGACTTGAGTGATCTGAAATACAATATACATATGAATACTATAAAACTATAGGGAATGACAAAGAGTATGGCTGCAGAGAAGCCTAGAAAGATGTATATGAACTGATGCTTAGTGAAATGAGTAGAACCAGGAGAACAAGTTAGGATACAACAACAATGCCAATGCCACAGACAAACTGCTTCAAAAGACTTAGGAACTTTGCTCAATTACCAATCTGTCACTTTTAAATAGTGTAAGGTTGAAAATCAATTAATAACAATAGCTAACATTTCTTAGTATGTGCCAGGCACTGTGCTAAGCACTTTACAATTATTATCTCATTTGAGCTTCACAGCAGCCTTGGGGAGTAAGTACTATTATTGTTCCTATTTCACAGATGAGGAAATTGATTAAATAACTTGCCCAGGATCTCACAGCTAAGAAGGATCTGAAGCCATATTTGAACTCGGACCTCCCTGAATCCAGTCCTGATACTGTAGCCACTGTGGTGCCTAGCTGCCCTGAAATAGAGGTTTTTTTAAAAGATCTGTCTAGAGCAATTCTTCAAGACCACTAGAAACTTGCTGTTTCTGTCTTCTAGCCTTAGTTAAGATTTCCCCCCTTTGATCCAAACCCTATCTATGTGCCCTAGCTTTTGCATAGATAAAACAAGAACATGAATATATTCCCTTAAAAGCAAAGGAAAATTGCATTGAAAGACAGCCTGTTTTGCCTCTAAAAATTCCAAACTAGGGAGTCTTTTGTGGAGGTCCAGTCCCTGGCTGAATGAAACAGGAATCTGGGGAGTGCTGCAGTAGCTTAGGGGAACTGGAAACTGGCTTTGTCAGCACTTTAGAGCTGTCTAACTGCTGAGACACGATTTGCTTACACTACTCAGAAATCAGGATTTGCTTACACTACTTAGAAATCAGCAGCCCTCCCGCTCTGGGCCTCTCTGCCTCTTCATGCTGACATGTTAGGGAAAGGAAACACGGCTTCAGTGCTAGGGTTTTTCATGTCTCCAGCTAAATGGAGAAGATGAAGGTGGGGAGTCAAGAGCTCTGGGTCCTAATCCCATTAGGGGATGGAATCCTTCTGGGCTTCCCTTTTCTCAGCAATAAAATGGGACTAAAATTTCAAAATATGCCCCCAAAGCCATTAAACGGTGCAAAGCTTTTCAGTCAACAATATTACACAAGGTCTAAACCCCAAAGAGATCAAAGGAAAAAGAAAGCATGCTACCCATAGATACAAAAATATTTCTAGCAGTTTATGTGGTGGCAAAGAATTGGAGACCCAAGGGATGTCCGTCAACTAGAAATGACTGAACGTGTGTGTGTGTGTGTGTGTGTGTGTGTGTGTGTGTGTGTGTGTACACTATTGTGCTATAAGGAATGATAAAGAGAATGGTTACAGAGAAGCCCAGGAAAGATTTGAATGAAGTGAAGCTTAGTGAAATGAGCAGAACCAGGAGAACAATTTCTATAATAATAACAACACTATAAAGATAAGTTACTTTGAAAGACTTGGGAACTTTGATCAATAACCAACCAACCAACAACTCCAGAGGACTCATTGATGAAACATACAGACCACCTCTAGATACAGAACTGATGGGCTCCGTGCAGACTGAGATATGGACATATATATGCAAATATGTACGGAGTAGACATACATACATATGCATATATATGTATGCATACATATATGTGTATAGAGATAGAGACAAAGAGAGATAGACAGACAGACAGACAGACAGACATATAAAGGACATAGTCAATGTAGGAATTTATCCCAATTGACTACATTTATATAGCCTCTTTTCTTTTTCTTGCTTTCTCAAGGGAGGGGAACCAATAGGGAGATGGAAGGGAGAAGATACAAAAAAGAAATTTAATTAAAAAATAAAATGAGGTTAAAACTATAGACTTGGTTTGCAGATGTAAGGATAAAATGAAAAATGTGAAAGCTCTTTGAAAAGTCTGAAACATTATGCAAACACCATATAAATGTAAAGTATAACTTCATCATTATTAATAAAAGAATCTCAACTCTCCTTGCAATCCAGGTTGAATAATAGCACTATTTAGTCTCTCCTGCAGACATTCAGGCAGCCCTGGTAGACATGCTTGGCAGAATCTTACCGTGGGACTGGGTTAAATGGAAAACTAGCCATCCATCAGCCTAGAAAACATGAATCCCCTAACTCAATAGGCTCCTGGCCTTGTTAATTTCGCCCTTCTGTCCACAGGGAAGTTCACTCCTAGACCGAGTGGCACAGAGCCGTTCAATTCTTTGGGGAAAAGTGATGGTTCTTTATATAATGATGTTGTCCTCTGATAAGCATTGCAAGGTAACAGCAAACCTCTCAACAGTGCAGTATTTATGCTGGATTTCAACCTTCCTGCCAAGGCAGAGAAACTGCTGATGCCTGCATTTTGGACTCCCAAGAATGCCAAAGGAACTCGGCACTTCAATCCTCCAGAGTTTACAGCCTTTGGGGAATCTCCAGATGTGAGGGAAAACTTGTGTAAAAACAACTGTCCCTCCCCCAGCCCTCAGACAAGGGGTTCCAACCCTTGTGGTTTTATTTATTTGGCCAGAGAGAGGCTTTGGTGGGGTCTGGGGATTTTTTCAGCCTGTTTGTTTTGAGAGTCTGTGTTTATGCTCTTCAGAATTCACAAAAATGTTTGGGAACAGTTGGGCTGGACCCCAAACCAGATAAAATTCATCTCCAACCCGCATCACCTCCCAGCCAAACAGCAGCCCCAAAGATTCTCAAAAGCCATCATTTTCCAAACCGCACATGAAGGAATGTAAAAGGGGGGGGCCTTATTGGGGGGCAGGGTTGAGGGGATGTTATTCTACTATCATTCCCCACACACACACAATTAACATTTGGAGTGGGGGATTTAGAGACTATCAAAAGCCTGAGGAAAGTGTGAGGAATGGAGTTGAAATAATTTGCAGCTAAAAAAAATAGGAGAAAGGAGCATTTATGTTGAAAGGTTAATATAACTGCAAACCTATTCAAATGAGGATGGTTAGGGGTGGGTGGGGAAAAGCCGTTAAAGCCGTTAGTGCCACAGTGGCAATCACTGTTCTGGGAGGAAAGTGCTCTGATAAAGCTAGGGCAGCATTCAGCCCAGATGTTCGTTTGTCAATGCAAAACAAAACCCAAAAAGCTTTAAATTATTCTTTACAACTAGAAAGACGCTGGTTAATACACACCATATGAGCAGAAATGTTCTTTTAAGCCACCCCTCCCATTCCGCCCCATCCCCCCAACCCTCGGGAGTCTATCCTTGGCTGGGAGTCTCTACATGGTGCTGCTAGCGCCTCCTTTTCTCAGCCCAACACCCGATCCCTTACCCCCACCCCAACCCTCAACCATCCCACCCCCGACACTTCTCATTTCTCGAGCTACAACTCAATCCTTTTCAAAACTTCAGCAAAGCCGAACACGCTTCCCCCTTTTTACGCTCCCCCCACTCCCACCCTCCTCCTCCTCCTCCTCCCCCCTGGGCTCCACCTTCCCCTTCCCTCCCCCTCTCCCCCACTCTCGCGTGCATTATTTTTTAATCTGATGAACAAACTGCTCTGCAGTCTTTTAAGGGATGATGTAATTCGGTTCCTTCCACCACCCCCGCCTCCCTTAATTAAAAAAAAATCTCTCCTCATCCTATAAATTTTTATTTGGGGTCTGGGACACTGCCTCCAACACTTTGAACATTTCTTCATGGGCGATCTTTTTTGGGGGGAGGAGGTTGCGTTTTTCTCCGCCCCCCCCCCACTAAATATAACGCCATCTATTCAAATTAATTCCACTAATGGGAGAGCTGCCTGCATGTTGTGCATCTAAATGCACACTTTGTAATATTTTATAGCTAACCTGGAGCTCAGAAGCAGCGGCTTCCCGGGTAAAAAACCATTAGAGGGAAAAGTGCAAATGGAGGAAGGCGGCGGAAAACTCCCCAGCTTAATAAGGAACTAGCCCACGGGGCTCCCTCCCAGCCCCCAAGGGAAGAAATGCCCACCCCACCCCCCACTTAAAAAAAAAACTGAGGGGCCCCAAGCTTGCAGAAAAGAATACAATGGGTTTCTCTCAAAACAGCAAAAAGGGGAGGGAGAGGAGGGGAAGGAAGAAGGGAAAAAACCAGCAGCCTAGGCGAGGCGGGAAGGGGGCGCGCAGGCTTGGCCGTGGAAGGACGCAGGGAAACCAGCTATATCCCTGGAGTAGCGCTACCTTTCAAAATTATGGGAGGAAGAAGAAAGTGGTGTGGACCCTCTCCCTGCACCCACAGTCACACACGTCGGGCACCCCTGACGCGCCCCAAGACTGTCTCCCCACTGGCCCAGAGTGGAATAGGCACGAGCGCAGTCAAGAGCCAGAGTCCGGGAAGTCCCGGTCTCCCGCGCGCAGGCCAACGCGTGAGGCTGGGCAGCCGGGCCGGGTTTCCCCAGTGACCTTGAGAGCCCGGAGAATCCGGTACCACCACACTGGCAGCCCAGCCCAGCCCCGGCTCTCAGCCTAGGCTCTCCCGCCCCTCAGCCCTGCAGCCCGTAGACTAGCTACAGCGAGAGGCCGCTCCGCCTCGGTCGCCTCCTGCGGAGTCTAACACTAACATTTCTTTAAAAAATAAAAATCTGGAGCTCTCTTTTTCTTGGCCATCCCCCACTGTCCCCCGCCCCCCGACTGGCAAAAAATCCCTCTCGTGGCTGGGCATGGCTAATGAGCACATCTATTCTCGGGGTCTAGGGTAAAAAGCGCTAGATTGGGAGTTCCAAAAAAAGCCAGCTCGGAGCTCCGCGGCGAGGCTCCCACTAGGGTTTCGCTCTTTAAGAGGCGAGCAAACAAACAGCAGGCGCCCGACCGCAGCCCAGGCTCCGCGGCCCACCCTCCGCCGAGCTCTGAGCTCTCGGACTTCAGGGCTGTGCCTGGAAACCCAACGCCTCGGGTGCCTGGAGGCTGTTCAGGAGGACCCAGCCGACCTCCCCTCCCCCATCTCCCCTCCCCCATCCCCCTCACTCTCCCTCCCTCCTGGCCCGGCCTTCCGAGGCTTTTGTGTAAACAGAGTCCTCCTCCCTCTGGAAACTCCAGCCCTAGCTACAGGTTACTTGGCTTAGTCCTGATCTTAAAGAGACCTGAGCCCTTGAATCACCCACCGGCAAAGGCGGACGATGCTTCCAACCCGCTGCTAACTGGGAGGGGATTTGCGAGCTGGTTCCCCCCTCCCCCGCCTCCCAGCTGTTGGCAGATGTGCTTTTGAACTCTCTCTCCCCTGGTTTCTCGACTCCCCCCTCCACTCCTCCTCTACAGAGGGGGATTTTCCCCCCTAGCTCTCTCCCTCGCTTGCAAGACTCCAGAAGTCTTTTCTACCTTGGGAGGTGAGTGAGTGAAACGTGATTGGGGCTGTTTGGTTGAGTTTGGGGTTTGGGAATTGTTTCTTGTTGTTGATGCTGCTGCTGCTGCTGCTGCTGCTGCTGCTGCTCCTCCTCCTCCTCCTCCTCCTCCTCCTACTCCTCCGACCTCCCTTCTCCTCTGCCTGTCCCCAGGATAAGTTTACCAGTCCAAACAAGTTCTCCATTCCCCTTTGCGGGGGCTCAGGAAAAGCCTGGGGCTTTCTTTCTTGCTTCTGAACATACAACCAGATCCCCAGCCCCCCAGAGAGTGGCACCTCCAGCTGAGAGGGAGCTCCACCCTGACGGGCTACTGCTGGAGCTACGAACTGAGGACCAAGAAGGGCTCTGGGGTCTTGATGAAAAGTGTGATGGGGGGCAGGGAGGGAGCATCACTGGCTGATTCCTCTTCTCCACCCCCTCTGCTGCTTTCCTAGGTCATTCAATCTCTCCTCATACTGACCCATTCACGGTGGAATGTACCTAAGCCACTAGTAAGACAGATCACCAAGGCCTTGGAAATATCCCTGGTCTAGGAGAGACGACCAACATTTAGTGGTGGTCTCGAGATGAGCATGTCACTCACCTCTCTGAGCCTCAGTTTCCTCATCTGTAAAATGAGGAGTAACAACGTTTACAAAAACATTTATACCAGCTCTTTTTGGAATTGGAAATGGAGGGAATGTCCTGAATGGCTGAGCAAATTGTGGTATATGATGCTGATGGTAAGCAAGATGATTTCAGAAAAAGCTGGAAAGATCTATATGAAGTGATGCAGAAAGAAATAAGCAGAACCAGAAGAACATTGTACACCATAACAGCAATATTGTGGAATGATCAACTCTGAAAACTCAGATACTCTCATCAATGCAATGATCTGGGATTTATGTTATCCATCTCCAAGAAGGAACTGTTGAGTCCCATGGCTGAGGATCAAAGCAGACTATCTTCCACATCATCTTCATCATATTTACAGTTTTATTTGGGGGTTTTGATTTCGATTGAGTGTGCTCTTACACTGCAGACCAATATGAAAGTGAAAAAAGTGGGGAGTAATAGTACTGTCACCAACCAACCTTTCAAATCTTAAAATGCTATATTATTAGTGCTAAAGAGAGGTGTTTTTATTAACTGCAAAGGCCTTCATACTAGGCATTCCAGAGTGACTGTGAATCAATAATGCAAGAAGACCTAGGTCAGTGATGTTGAACCTTTTAGAGACCATGTGCTGTGCTCTGCCCCACACACACACACCTTACCCCAGATAGGGGAGGGAGGAAGCTCTCCCATTGGGCTGCTAAGCAGGACAGGTGAAGTGAAAAAATGACCTCAGGTGCAGGGGAGAGGGGGAACAGAGTAGCTCACCAGAGTCCCTTTGCCTTTCTAGTAATAAACTCTGATGGGAACTCTACTTGCCCTCTCTGGCACACATGTCATAGGTCCAACACTATGTGATGGCAAACATCTGGCACAGGTGCCAAAGATTCCATGAATAGAGCTCTCTGTGGGCATGAGGCCACCCTTCCTGCCCCAGTCCATTACTAGAAAGGCAGAGGGACTCAGGTGGAGCTGCTCCCCTCACCCTCTCTACCATGCCTGACAATATTATTTCAAATCCCCCACCCCAATGGGAGCACTTTCCCCCTCCCCTGTGTGGGGTAAGGGGGATGCACAGCACTCGGTCTGGGATGGGGCTGGCACTCCATTTCTAAAAGGTTCACCATCACTGATCTGGTGATCTTTCCAGGAGTAGCCTGCTGGGGAAGGTGAAGTGGAAATTTACTTTGAGGGTTGGTGATTGGTTTGCCTTAATCAAGGAAAGCTTTCTAGAGATAAGGCTTGAGTTGTTTAAAAAGTTGAAAGAAACATAACCAAAAGGTTTCAATATAGACTCAGAAGTAATGTAGAAGAATAGAATGCAACATCCTTGAGGGCAGTTACAATTTTTTGTGTGTGTGTCTTTCCATGCCAGCAGCCAGACAATACCTGGCACAGAGTAGACCTTTTTTTAAAAACCCTTACCTTCTGTCTTAGAATCTATACTGTATATTGGTTACAAAGCAGAAGAGCAGTAAGGGCTAGGCAATGGGGGTTAAATAACTTGCCCAGGGTCACACAGCTAAGAAGTGTCAGAGGCAAGATTTGAACCTAAATCCTTTCCAGTCTCCATGCCTGGCTCTCAATCCACTGAGCCACCCAGTTGCCCCTATGTAGAGAAGACATTTTAACTAATGCATGTTTTTTTGTTTTTTAATCCCTTACTCTCTTAGTACCAATTCTGAGACAGATCAGCAAGGGCTAGGCAACCAGAGAGAAGTGATTTGCCCAGCATCTCATAGTTAGGAAGTGTCTAAGGCCAGATTTGAACCCTGGTCCTCCCAGTTCCAGATGTGGTGATTTAACCACTGTGCTACCTAGCTGCCCCAGTAAATGCTTAGGGACCAGAAATGGGAGCTAACACAAAGGCCTGCTTCACTTCGGCATAAGTCTAGCACAGAGCAGATGTTCAATAAAGACTTATTGACTCGAGCCTGAAAACTGAAGCATGTGACAGCCTGCTACTATAGTAGTCAGAAGTTCTCACTTAAGAGACCAGAATAGTGAGAGATCAGTGGTTGAAGGAACTAGGATCATTTATCCTGAAGGGGGAAAAATAAGACCTAGGAATTCTCTGGGAAAACTCACATACACACTGATATGTTGAAATGTTTTTTTCAAGCCTTGATACTGAGTATGAGTTCCAAGGCAGAAGAGTAGTAAGGGCTAGGCAGTTGGGTTAAGGGGCTTACCCAAGGTCACTCAGCTGAGAAGTATCTATGACCACTCTATTTCTAGCCACTAAACCACCTAGCTGGCCATGAACACATTTTTAAAAGTTTAATCTCCATTATTAATATTTTCTCTTTTATTTCCTTAAGTCTAGACAATCACAAAAAAGAATAAACCAAATCTTGATTTGTCCTTTTTCTGTTGATATCTGAGGCACAAGGTATGAATGCTCACACTGGAAATTTAAGTCATGCTAGTTCTGGGACACCCCTGTTGAATAGGTTTGTGAGAGCTGGCTTCAATTTACTTAAACTCTCTGTGCCTCAGTTTCCTCATGTGTAAATTGAAGGGTTTGGATCAGATAATTTCTTCCAGTCAGTCAACAAGCATCTCTTAAGTACTACTTTGTATCAGACTCTGGGTTAAGCAGTAGGGATAAAAAAAAAGTGAAAAAAGTCCCTGCCCTCAAGGAGTTCACCTTTTAATGGAGGTGTTAACATGTAAGTAACTTTGTACCTATTAGATACATTTAGGATGAGGGCATCTAGATGGCTCATTGCATAGAACACCCGGTGTCAAATCTGTCATTAGACGCGTCTTACCTGTGTGACCCTGGGCAAGTCACTTAACTCCCATTATCTAGCCCTGCCCACTCTTCTGCCTTGGAACCACTACACAGTATTGATTCTAAGTCAGAAGGTAAGGGCTGTTTGTTTTTGTTTCTGTGTTTTTTAAGATATTTGCAGGGCGAATTGGAAATAATCTTCGAGTGAAGAAGACACAAGCATTGAGAGAATTAGTCAAGGACTCTTGTAGAAATGAGACTTGTGAGGTCGGTGTAAGTGAGGAGTAAAGGATGATATGAAGGTTTGGAACCCAGGTGACCAGGAGAGTGGTGGTGCCCCCAATTGGAAAAGAGAAGAGGGAAAGATGAATGAATTCAGTTTTTGTTGAGTCCATGAAATACCTTAAAGGATGTCAAAGTGGAAAAAGGATGTCTTGGGCTCTGGAGCTGATGGAGTGTTAGAGGGAGAGCAAGGATGAAACAAATGGAAGTTACAGGAAGGCGAGTTACATTGAAGCACAAGGGAGAACTTTCTTTTTTCAAATCCTTACCTTCTGGCTTAGAATCAAAGGCAGAAGAGTAGTAAGGGCTAGGCAATGGAGGTTAAGTGACTTGCTCAGGGTCACACAGCTAGTGTCAGAGGCCAAATTTGAACCTAGGACCTCCCATCTCTAGGTCTGACTCTATAAACTGAGCCACCTAGCTACTCCCAAGGAAGAACTTTCTAATGGATAGAGAGAGCTATGTGAAAACTGAATGGACTGCATGTGAACAAAAATATTTCTGGAAGCACTTTTTGTGGTGGCAAAGAACTGGAAACAAATATATGCCTGTTATTTGAGGAATGGCTGAACAAACTGTGATATACTAATATGTTGAAATATTATAGTATCCTAAGAAATGACAAATATGAAAACTTTGGAGAAATTTGGGAAAACTTGTGTGAACTGATGCAGAGTGAAGTGGATTTAGAACCAGGAGAGCAATATAGACCGTGACCACAATAATGTAAAAGAAAAGAACTTTGGAAGATTTAAGGGCTCTGATCACCCCAGTAACTTAAAGTAATGATAAAGCATGCCTCAGCCAGGGAAGACAGAGGGATAGACTAGAGACACAAAATGAGACATATCTTCAGACGTGGCCCGTGTGTGGATTTGCTTTGTTTGATTTCAAAGGATTGCTACTATGGGACAGGGGAAGAGTTAATAGAAATTGACAGAAATGCAAAAAAGGAAATAAAAGAGTATTGATAAAACACTAATCAAATATACAGAAGAAAACAAAAATGCTCAGATATCAGTGGCAAACAACAATTTTGTTACTAACTTATCAAACAATAGATATTTTAAAAAACACTTTGTAACAAGTTAAATATTTCCTCTGTAGTCCTCCTTTTTTGTTATCTGCGTATTGGGATGGTTGTGTTTATTAATGATTAAGTTTTTAATGCAAAAAAAATTAAAAATTGAATGGGCTACCTCTTCAGCTCAGCACTGGAAGTGTTCAAACAAACTGGTTGATCAGGTGTTCAAAGGGGTATCTTCATTAAGTCAGACCAGATGACTTACAAGAGCACCTCCCACTCTAAGGCTCTCTGACTCTGTAGTTCCCTTTTGTTAGTACTTCAACCCACTTCCTTTTATCTGGAGCTTTCTGCAGCTGTTTACACTACTATATATTATTAACCCTTCATAATTGGAAAGACTGTTATTATGTTGCCTTCAGACCTTGTAGTCTCAATTGCCTTAGTTCTTTAGTCCTTCCCATAAGGACATGTTGTTACTCATCTTTCACCGTAATTGTTGTATACTCAAAGTCCTCTTAAATTGGGTGCTTTTGAAATGCATGCTGGGTTGGAGAAGAATGTTTGTGCTAGGAAGGACCTTCTAGAACCCTCATAAGAGAGGAAGGGGATGCCTAAAGAGGGGAACTAACAATTCCAGTAGTACCCAGATCATTACAAATGAATTCCATTTTTTGGGAAACTCTTACTTACCTTAAGACTTTTTGTCTTAGTTAGACAACTCTAGGATAGAAAGGCAAGGACTAGCCAAAAAGGGTAAAATGACTTGCCCAGAATCATACAATTTGTTTAGCCATGCCCCAGTTGATGGATACCTACTTTGTTTCCAAGTTATTAGCTATTATAAAAAATTCTTCTAAAAATATCTTGGAGTAGATGAGGACTTTCTTCTTTTGATGGTTTCTTTGGGATATAAGCCAAGTAATGGAGTCTTTGGTTCAAAGGGTATGAACATTGTGGTCTCTTTATTTATATAATTCCCAATTACTTTCCAAAATGGTTGTACCATTTTACAGTTCCACCAAAAATGTATTAGTATATCTACCCTCCCACAACCTCCATAATAACAACTATTGCCATTTTGGGTCACTCTTTTGCCAATATGCAGGATGTGACATAAAACCTCAGGATTGTTGTTTATTTGCATTCCTCTTATTATTTATGATTTGGAAAACTTTCATATGGTTGTGAATACAAGTTTTTCTCTGAGTCCTGTTTATTCATCTTTTACCATTTATCTATTGAGGAATGGCTATTGAATATATTTATTAATATTTATCTTGAATATATTTATTAATTATCTGACCTATAATGTGTGAAGATGGGATTGACTCTCCCCTTGTCTACTTTTAAATTTAATCAACCAAAAGCATAAACACCCCTACTTAACACTAAGTAGGGGAGGTTCACAAGCCATTTGCTGAAGTGAGTGACAACTTGGAAACTACTGGACTACCCCCTGGGCAGTGCTAAGCAAATTTAAAGACTGTAACTGGTCCCTGTAAAGTGGGGGAAGGGACAGAAAGTGATGTAAAAAGGGACTATAAAAGGTGATGAACTTCCTGTGCAAGGACTCTTCTTCCTGAATTTTTAGGACTGGGACTTTTCTTGGACTGGGACTGTGATCTGGAGCTATGACTTGGACGTGGGACTCTGGATCTTGGACTGCTTCTGGTAAGACTGCTCCTGGATTTTCTCCCTTCAGCTTGGGTGAGTGAAAAGTTGACCCTCCTTTCCTGGCTTCTGGAGAGATTAGTTCCCAAAAGGTCTCCCCTTCTTGGAGGAGGCCATGTGGGTTTATTGTTTAATTCACCACCTTGTTTAATTCACCACTGAGTCCTCTGGCTGAGGGGTTAACAAGCCCTGCTTGGGTTGAGTCAGGGACTGGAGCAACATTAGGGTGATAGGTTAGACATTTTCTCTACCCTCTTTTACATTCCTCTACTTTCACTTTTTCCACCTCTTTGTAAATAAAATTATTGAAAGTCAATTTGACTTGAGCTATAATATTTTTAAGTCAGCAGCCACAGTATTCTCTTAAAATCCTCATATATTTAGTCCAACCACAAAATTTAATTCCTTACAAATGCTAATACAAAGATAAGCCCAATAACCCTACCCTACAATATCATTGCCAAGAGGTCCCTACCAACCCTAATCTACAAGGTAATCACAAAAGGGTAACCCCCAGATTAACCTACAGTAAATCTAAGGTATAATACAAAGGTGGCTTCACCACCCTGAGTTACGATATTCCCACTGCCTCTGATCTACAATGTCACCACAAAGAAGCCACCACTACAGCCAATGTACACAGTCACCACCCAGAGGATTACTACGAACCCTAACCTACAATGCCAATGCAAAGGTAACACCATGGACCCTAACCTATAATGTCAAGACAACAACAACAACAAAAATAATAGCATTTATATATCACCTCCTATGTGCCAGGCTTACTGTTAGCACTTTTATTTTCTCACTTGATCCTCACAACAATCCCAGGAGGTAGTATCTATTTTTAAAATTCTGACTTTCCCTCTTAGAATCGATACTGTTTTGGTTCCACAGTTAAAGAGCAATAAGAGCTGGGCAATGAGGGTTAAGTGACTCGCCCAGGGTCACACAACTAGAAAGTATCTGAGACCACATTTGAATCCTGGACTTCCGATCTCTAGGCCAGACTCTCTCTCCACTGACCCACCTAACTGCACCCCCTGTACCTACTATGGAAGACACTGAGGAAAATAGAGGCCAAATGACTTGCCC
This sequence comes from Monodelphis domestica, assembly GCF_027887165.1. Classification (NCBI taxonomy): domain Eukaryota; kingdom Metazoa; phylum Chordata; class Mammalia; order Didelphimorphia; family Didelphidae; genus Monodelphis; species Monodelphis domestica. The sequence continues at coordinate 211,570,670 of NC_077233.1, read as the reverse complement.
AAGGTCACACACCTAGTAAGTACTTTCAGCTGGATTTGAACTTTTATTTTCCTGTGTAAAAAATAGACTTGAATCCAGGACTTCAATCCCCAGAAGCCCTTGCTCCACTTCCCCAGAATGCTTTGTAATCTCACCTGGGCTGAGAGCGAGATGGGGTATTTAACCTGATTGCAAAGGCTTTTGTGCCTCTTTTCTTCCCTGTTTTCTGCTTGCAAGCAGACGTGGCTCTTTTGATAATATAAGTGAGGTTGTGTCTAGGCCTCTCTGTGGGCCTAGACACGTGTTTTCTTATTCTGTAATTTCTTTAATCCTCAACCTTTAATAAACCTCTAAAAAATAATACTTCTTGCAGAGAGAAACTAATTTCTACCTGCCTCAGTCTCCCCTAATTTTTAACTGTTACACCTGATTCCAAGCCCAGAGTTCTATCTACCTTACCACCTAGCTGCCTCTAACTGCAATGTTGTCACTGTCCCAGGGTTACTACCCATCCTAACTTACAGAGTCACTAAAAAGGGGCCACTGATAAATCCTGACTTGCATTATCAATATGAAGGGGCTGCCAACAATCCTAACGTCTACCATCCATGCAAAGGTGTCATCCATGACTGTGACCTCAAAGGAGGGTCCCTGAGGGAGTGGGCATCTCCCATCTTCCCCTTTCCTAAAGTGACCCCCCAAGGATTCTCAGCAGCCAAACGGAGCTGAGATGCTCCTCTGAAGCACCAGCTTCCTCTGTTTGTTTTGGTTTCTTCTTGCTGTGTATGGGGATTGGGGAGTTTGGTTTTTATAAAAATCAGTTGTTGGCAAGACTTAAAGCGTGTGATATTTTTATCCTTGAAACATGCCCAGGAGCTGAGCCAAGATGTTCAAGTTTGATTCTTGTTCAGTAGAAGCCATGGAAATACAGAGAAGCACCTTCAAGCAGAACAGGTCGGCGCTGCTTCAAACTGAGGTTCCAGAGCTGCTGGCAACCTGGTTATGCCATCTAGCTTGGCCATGGATCACACACACATGCACACGTGCACACACATGCAAATATACCTGTAATTCTTTTGACTGAGCATGTCTCCTTACTCTCTCTGGGTCAGTGATAGCCAATGACAAGGAAGGGATGGAGAAGGGGGAAAAAACTCAAAAACTGATGCCTTCAGCAAAGGAGAAAATGATAGGGCAAGTCTGAGGTTACCTGAGCAATATCTGGGTTCTTAATAACTCACATTTATGTAGTGCTTCAACTTTTACAATGGGATTTCTTCCTGACAACACAGTGAGCTATAAAGTGCAACTATCAGTATCCTCTTTAAACAGAAGTAGGGGGGACAGGGCAGAGTGGATAAAGCACCCAACTGGGAGTTGGTCAAATTTGACCTCAGACATTTCCTAGCCATGTGACCCTGGGCAAGTCACTTAACCTTGTTTGTAGCCATTTCCTTGTCTGTAAAAAGAAATGGTGGGGGCAGCTGGGTAGCTCAGTGGATTGATAGCCAGGCCTAGAGACAGGAGGTCCTAGGTTCAAGCCTGGCCTCAGACACTTCCCAGCTGTGTGACCCTGGGCAAGTCACTTGACCCCCATTGCCTAGCCCTTACCACTCTTCTGCCTTGGAGCCAATACATGGTATTGACTCCAAGATGGAAGGTAAGGGTTTAAAAAAAAAGAAAGAAATGGCAAACCACTCCAGTATTTTTGCCAAGAAAACCCAAACGGGGCCTTGAAGAGTTGCATATAACTGAAAAAGTCTGAACAATAACTAATGTTAATAAGGTATAGGCAGGGAGCAAGAAGGTGGTTCAGTGGAGCTGGGAAAACCTACATTCAAATCTGACCTGAGACATTTGCTAGCTGCGTGACCCTGGGCACCTCACTTAACCCCATTTGCCTAGTCCTTGCCCTTCTGTCTCTGAGTTGTTACTCGGACAGAAAGTAAGAGTTTAAATATTTTTTTAAAAACTGATGAGGGAACTGAGGCTGGGGGTAGGGGATGATTACTCATGATCATGCAGCTAGGACTGGCCACATTTAGGATTCAAATCCAGGTCTCCTACCTCCAAACCTAGTACTATTTCTACAACATATGCTGCCACTACATTGTACACAATTACATCCACATACATCTGCGGTCCTCCTAACAATTTCATTCCTACAGTATGGCCCTTTGAAGTACCAACTGGAGACGTTGGTAAAAATTAAATTAAAAAAAGAAAGAAGAAAATCCTTTCTGATCTTTTTTCCTTGTGGAGGTGGATTCCCAAACAACAGGATGGCTTTACCAGCCCGGGAAGCAATAAACATGGAGGGAGAATTAAGATGCTGGGAATCCAGGTAATAGAACTTTTAGTTACCAGAAGAATATCCTCCACTGAGGAAGATGAGCCCTGCTGAAAACATTGTAAAACTTGAAGCATCTCCTAAACGGGAGTAGTTGTTATCATGTCTCCGCAAAGATTCAAATGCTGCTCGGGTTTTCTCATCATCGTTTCCTCCTCGGAAGGTTATCGTGATGCCATCTGCCCTGAAAAACAGAACTTTGGCTTTTCTCGAAATCACAAAAGGTGGCTCCGTGAGTGAAGTAGAATGTGCCCTCAGCTGGAACTCGGAGGATCCGGACTGCCGTCCTAGCTCTGCAACCCTGGGCAAATTAATTGTCCTCCTTGGGGCTCATCTGTAAAATGAGGTGGGTTGGATGAGATGAGCTCTGTGGTCTCTACAAGTTCTTGATCCTGTGGTTTCTGTCTCTTCCTCATCACACACACACACACACACACACACACACACACACACACACACACGTTGTCCAGGTGTATCTGACCATAATTCTCCATGCATAGATAGATATTCATGGGGCTTTCTTGGCAAGGATACTAAAGTTGTTTGCCATTTCCTTCTCCAATGGATCCTTTTGTCAGGCAATTGGAAGTTAAATAGCTTTCCCAGGGTCACACAGCTAGGAAGTGTCTGAGGCCAGATTCGGATCCAGGTCCTCCTGATTCCAGGTCCGGCACTCTATCCACTGAGCCACTTAGCTGCTTTGCAGACATACAGAAGTTGTGACTTGTCGTAGGACACACACCTAGGAAGTATCTGAGGCCAGATTTGAACTCTGGTCTTCCTGACTCCAACCCCAGTACTCTTAAGCACAGAACCACACAAACACACACCTCAGTTAGCCTTGAGTGTGACTTATGCAAAGCTGGAGAAACATGCACTGGCTTCTCAAAACAGGAAAGGTGTGAGAAGCCCCCTTTCCCATAGACCAGCTCTCAGATCTTTCTGGACCTGCCTGACCTTGCAGGAAAGAAAGCCAACAGGAGATTTGATCTCCCTCAGAGAATCCAAGGACGAGAAAAGACACACTGACTTGTGGGGGGCCGAGGCACGTGCTCCTCTGGAGGAAGTGAGAGGGCCGACTCGGAGGCTTTTCTGGAATAATGGATCCCCTGTCTTTGGGAAGAGCACACTCAATCAAAGGGAATGTTGCATTTTAGATTTCACCATCAGAATTCCTAGGAAGTAAGTCAGTAGACACAGAATTGTTCCTACTGGCTCAGCTTTTCCCAGCTGGAGGGCGACGTCTTCATCAGATTTCATAGTGCTTTGTGCTTCTTTTAGGCATCTTTCATAGGAATGAATGAAGGCTATTAGATTTCTTTAAAGCAAGGACGAAGGGTTATTTACCTCCTTCCTGTTATGCTTTAGACAGTCCCGGCTTAGTGAAACATCCTAGTGTTATCTTCCGAACATCCTATACCGTCCTGACCCATATCTGGTCTGGCCTAGAGAAACCTCCCAGGGTTATCTTCAAATCCATCTTCCACTCAGTGGCCAAAGTGATTTAAAAAAAAAAAACCCTCTCCTGGCTCTAAGACAGAGGAACAAGTACCTGGGGGCAGCTAGGAGACTCCAGAGATTAAGGGGCAGGCCTAAGGACAAGAGGTCCTGGGTTCAAATTTGGCTTCAGCAAAATCCTAGCTGAGTGATCCTGAATAAGTCACTTCACCCCCATGGCCTAGCCCTTACTTCTCTTCTGCCTTGGAACTAATATACAGTATTGATTTTAAGATGGAGGATGAGCAGTTTTTTTTTTTTTTAATAAAATTAAATTAAAAGGAAGGGCAAGGGTGAGGCAACTGAGATGAAATCATTTACCCAAGACCATAGTTAGGAAGTGTCTGAGGTCAAATTTGAACCCAGGTTCTTCTGACTCCAGGCCTGATTATCCCTAAGGGAAGTCTGATCATGTCACATCTCACCCCTTCAATAAACTCCAGTGGCTCCCTATTACTTCAAAGATCAAACTCTTTCTGTTAAGCATTTAAAATCCTTCACCACTTGGCCCCCTTTCTACCTTTCTGGTCTTTGACTTGAATCTTCTTCAGCCACTCTGAATCAGTCACTCTGGCCTTCTTGCTCCTCCTTACATGCTGTACTCCATCTCCAGAGTCTGTGCCTTTGTATTGGCCGGTCTCCTTCCTCACCTCTGCCTCTTAGCAGCCCAGCTTCCTTCCCAGCTCCCCTCGAGAGCTACTTTCCTAGGTGAGCCCTTTCCCAACGCCCCCAGCCGTTCCTGGCTCCCCCTCCAAACGACAGATGGATCCGGGCCATTTTTTTCTGTCTGCATGTTGGTTCCCCCAAGAGGGGAATTGATTTGTCTTTGGTCTCGGTGCCCAGCAGAGTGCCTCCCGTCCTGTGGGTGCTTAATCAGGCCTTGTGGACTGATCGATATGTACCTCATTTGTCCCCTCCCACGATGCACACCAGGCTTGCCGGACAGGGCAGGAAGCAGCTGGGCGCCTTTGGTCAGAGCGGTCGGGAGCCCTTCATGCAGGGCTGGGGAGACCATCCTAGGACACCCCAGCTCGGGGATTCTCTTCTGTTTTCTTCTTAGCCCTCACCTTCCAGCTAAAGGATCAGTCGTGTATGGTTCCCTGGCAGAAACATTGTGAGGACCTTCCCCGCTCTGTGTCTGGCTCTCCAGCCACAGAGCCGCCCAACTGCCCCTCGCTCCCGGGTCTGGATTGCTGTTTTTCCCCCAAGTTCCCAGCCACAAGGTTAGGCGCTCATGCTGCCCTTCAGGACCTCTGCCCTAGAACAAGAGCAGGAGGGGTCTGAAGAGGATCCAGAAGGAGAACAATGGAGGAAGAAGTTACAGAATGCTCTAGAGGTAACCAAGGGGAACCGCTGGGCCACGTTTGTGAGAGCCCAGAGACCCAGAGGCTCTGGGTGGGAATCACCGCCTGACTGCGTGACCCTGGGCAAGTCCCTTCCTCTCTAGGAGGATCTCCGCAGCTGCCGGATGTGCTCCTTTTTCTCTCCCAACGCCACAGAGCCCTCGCTCGGAGCCTACCTTCAAGCCTGATCTCTTCATCCTGGCCGTCTCTGGCTAATTGTGGATGTCAGTGTTGGCCCCGAATGGTTATTTGTGATGTGTGGAAGAGCAAGGACAAGGAGTCTGGGTCATTTTGAGCAGTTATTATTGTTCTATTTGGTAGCGTAAGTGGTCATTCCGCGTTTTGCTTCATTACAGACGGTGCATTTAGTTAAGTGTGTGGATTTAATGGGCGTCCGTTCTCAGCAGGCCGGAGGAGCTGGCTCTAGAATGATTACAGATGCAAACTTGGGGGGGGGGGCGGGAGCAGCAGCAGACCCGGGCTAGGTTGGGGAGGGGGAGGCTGTTGGGGCCATTTTCCTGGTCTTCTCTGAAATGGTGAGCCATCCCAAGGAAGCTGACTAGTGTCAGAGAGGCCGGGACCCTCATGACGGAGGCCGAGGCTCATTTCTTCTCTTTCCCTTTGGGGGATGTTCCTTGCCAGTTCTAAAGCCCATCGGGCAGAGCCACAATCTTTCCCGGAGGCCCATGGGAGGCCTTTGGGAGGCCTCTGTATCCATCTCAGAGGGAACTAAAAATGAGCGCCATTAAAGCTAAAAGAGGACAGAGCGCCCAAGGTCAAAGCCACCAGCTCTCCCTCCCCATCTAGTTTGTCTAAAAGCGGGTCTCCAGCCATGATTTGGTTACCAAAAAAAGGAAAGAAAAGTTTTCAAACGCCGAATAATGGAATTACTTTTGTCCTCTGTCCCCGCCACTGTGACCCTCCTTTAATTTAAATGTTCAAAACCCACGTCGCTGCGACCTCGGCCTGGCACCCGGGGGACACAAAGGCAGCCCAGAGCAGACGTCCACGCACGATGGCCTCATTGAATTTCCCCCGCTGAGAGTGCAGAGGGGGAAGAGAGAGAAACCCCAAACCCGTAAACAGCGCTGGCTGCAGAGCGAGCGCAAAAATGATTTCAGCATTAATAATCCGGAGGGTTATTAATAACAGCACAGAGGACATGGAAATAGATGTGATTCTTATCTTGACAGCGTCCCTTTCACCTCCGCTCAAATCTTCTGCTTCCACATAGCCGGGCTCTGGGGGCCTTCCGTGGCTCCAGGGTCCTAGTGCCCGAGCTGGGGTGGGAGCTCCAGAAACTTGTCTGGCGGAAGAGGACGAAGGGAAGGGATGTGGGGAGGCAGCCTCCGCCCGGCCTTCTCCTTCCCCCTTTGCCCAGCGCATGACGGGTGCTCCTCAGGGCCCTCCATAGTCTGCCCCCTCACTTCAGCGCTGTCTCCCATTCCTCTCAGCCAAGCACACTCCGTGCACGCCACAACGCTTGCCTTTGTTCACATCTGCCTCCCTCTTTGCCCTCCGCTCTCCTCGGCCTCCCCATCCTTCAGCGTCCCTTCATTACGCCTCCCTGAATCGCTGCAGCCCCGAACCCCTTGGGGCGTCCCTGCCGAGGATACTGCAGTGACTTCCCATTTCCTTCTCCAGATCATTTGACAGCTGAGGAAACTGAGGAAACAGGGTTAAACTTGCCCACGATGACCCAGACAGTAAGTGTCTGAGACTACATTTGAATTCAAGTCTCCCCGCCTCCAGACATGGTGCTCTAAGCACTGAGCTGCCCTCACCAACCCCGCCTCTTCAGTATGCTCAGATGTACTGCTCATTTGGGGGTGGCTGTGGAAGTCACGAAAACCTGAGTTCAAATCCTGCCTCTGACCGCTCCTAACTGTGTGACCCTGGGCAAGTCAACTAACCTGTTCACCTCCGTTTCCTCATCTGTCAAATGGGCTGAAGAAGAAAATGACAAACCACTCCTGTATCCTTGCCAAGAAAACCCTAGTTTGGGTCATGAAGAGTCAGACACAACTGAATGACAACTGCTCACTGGGGCCACTGTTACTCAGAGCCTTAGGCCATTTCTCTTTTTTAGGTTTCTGCTTAACTTCTCCCAGAGGGACCAGGAACAAGGCACTTAGCCACCTTGCAGACCTCAGTTTCCTAATCTATAAAATGAGGGGGTTGGATTCGATGGCCTCTGAGATCTCTTCCTGCACTAGATCTAGTTTCCAATAAACTGGTACATTATTATTGTACTTTTAAAATATATTTAGACTGTAAGTGCCTTAATACCTAAACCATGCCTTATGTTTCTTATCATTTTTATTCTAAAACCCTCACCTCCCATTTTAGAATCAATACTATGTATCAGTTCCAAGGCAGAAGAGCAGTAAGGACTAGGCAATGGAGGTTAAATGACTTGCCCAGGGCCACACAGCTAGGAAGTATCTGAGGTCAAATTTGAACCCAGGACCTCCCATCTCTAGGCCTGGCTCTCTATCCATGAACCACCTAACTGTCCCCCATACCTTATATTTCTTTATAGTTTCCACAGCAGCTAACATTGCCTCCTAAACAATAGGAACCAAGTCAATACTTTAAAGAAATTGAGGTTGGGGAAGCAAGAGGCAATATAACATGGCTCTTAAGGTTTGTGGTTACCAAAGTATGTCAGGCAAAATCTCTCTTGGATTGGTTACCATCTCAGGGGAAAGGGAGGGATTGAGGGAAGGAGAGAATTTAGAACATTTTTTTTAAAGGAATGTTAGAGGCAGCGAGATGGCTCAGTGGATAGGGAGCCAGCCCTAGAGACGGGAAGTCCTGGCTTCAAACGTGGCCTCAGACACTTCCCAGCTGTGTGACCCTGGGCAAGTCACTTAACCCTCATTGCCTAACCCTTATTGCTCTTCTGCCTTAGAACCAATATAGAGGATTGATTCTGAGGTGGAAGGTGAGGGTTTAAAAAAAATTGGAATGCAAGAGTTTTTAAAAAAGTGTAATCCCAGAGACTGAAGCTCTTACTGCTCCTATGTGGCACCTCTAGGCAATGTCTACACAGGGAGAAAATGGTGCTCCCCTTTGGGCTGCGCTGCCTCCCTGCTCCCACAGCTCTTTGCTCTGCTTCCTTGATTGTGGCGGCAGTAGGTCATGCCAGATCAAATGTCTAAAGAGTGAACAGTCACCACTGTCCCTCCCTCGTTTCTTACTTGATGTAATATCTCGGGGTACTTTATCATCATCTTTAATAAAATTTCCCTCCCTCTCAGGGATGGGTCAGATAAGCACAGGCCAATGTTAGCATTCAGGATGTTGGTGCAGCTGGAAAGAATATAAATTTTCTGCTGTAAATTAAGTAGAGGAAAATCTTAAGAACTTCTTTCTTGCCCTGAGAGAGGCATCCAGGAGTCATGACTCTGAGTGCTCTCCCTTTTTATAGCTGCTGGTTGTCCTTCCGGATGGAGCAGCCAGCCCCTGCTGAGGACAGCGTGTTCCTCCTGACGGAGAATCTTGGCAGGAGAAGGAGGTGGAACAGACACCTGGGGTGGCATTTCCTTGTTCACGGCTGCCCAAGACCTAGTCAGCCTGTCTACCCTTGGATCTCCTGCCTCCTGGTCCTCTCCCTCCCTGTTTCCTATTCCCAGGCTCTCCCTCCTAAAATCCTCCCTTGCTTCCAAGACCCAGCTCCAACTCGGGTCTCCTCTGTGAAACTCTTCCTTCCCCTCGCTCTCAATCTTGTGATATCCTCTTGTTCTTTTTGAAACTCTTTCCTTCTGTCTTCGTTTCAGCCCTTCTTAACTCCCACTGCCTAGCCCTTACATCAATACTTAGCATCTGTTTTTTTTCAATCCTCACCTTCTGTCTTAGGATAAATACTGTGTATTGCAGAAGAGCTGTAAGGGCTAAGGAATGGGGGTTAAGTGACTTTCCCAGGGTCACGCATCTAAGAAGTATATAGGGTCAAATTGGAACCCAGGATCTCCTGCCTTTAGGTCTGGCTCTCAACAGAGTGATATCCTCTTAATTGTTCTTCCCTTCTCTAATCCATCCTCCACATAGATGCCAATTGAGATCCATAAAGCATGAGTCTGGTTGTGTCACTCCCCTGCTCTGGAAGCTCCCTATTCCCTCTAGAATAAAAATAGGAATCTTTTGTTTATTTGTTTGACATCTAAAACTATTCAATCTGACTCCAACCTAACTTTTGGGGCTAATTGCACATCCCTCCCTACCCCTGCCCACTCAGTGCTACCGTCTAACCCAACCATCTCACTTGATGTTCCATTTCCCATCCGAGATGTGCCACCTCCTGCTCCCTGGCCCAGAATGCTCTTTCTTCCTAACTCCCTCCAAGGGTCCATTCAAGGACTTATTCCTACAAAGGACCTTTCCTGATTTTGCCCAATTGCTACTAATCTCTCTCCCCCCAAATGAACTTGTATGCAGGAATGCACGGGTCCAAACCAAAAAAAGTACACAGGACACACTTTAACTTTAAGCTACATTATTGTTGTTTTATCCATCACTTTATTATATCTAAACCACAAGAAATCACAACCTGAAGCATTCGCCAATTTCAGAGGTATCAATAACTCACGCTGAAAATTTAACAATCAGCTCTGAATATTAGAGCTGCCTCCAATACGCTCTTGCTTGTATATATCTTTTTTATTTTATTTTAAACGTTCTTTAATTTTTTTCGTTACATATAGAAACAATTTTTGACAATTGTTTCAATTCAGATTCTTTCCCTCTCTCCCTCCCTCCCTCTCCTCTCCTCAGTGGTAAATAGTCTGATACAGGTTATGGTATCCATCTTTTAAAGATTATCAAACTCTTACTTTGTTTTAGAATTAATATTAAATATTGACTCCAAGGCAGAAGAGCAGTAAAGGCTAGGCAATGGGTGTTAAATGACTTGCTCAGGGTCACACAACTAGGAAGTATCTGAGGTCAAATTTGAACCCAGGACCTTCTGGTTCCAGGCCTAACTCTCTCCACTGGGCCACCCAGCTGCCCCTGCTTGTATATGTCTTGTATTTACTTCTCTGTGGTATATATTGTGCTTCCTTAATCGACTCTAAGCCCTTTGAGATCAGGGATCATGTAGCTTTTGTCCCTAGCACTTAGCTCCGGGTCTCATTCATGCTGCCTTGTTAATGATGGGTGATGGCTCATTCTCACCACAAGTGAGCTCTCCCCTGTGATGCAGAGTAAGGAGCACAGTGTAAGGATTGGGAGTCAGAAGACTGGATTTTACAGCTAACCTGCTACTTAAGTGCTAACATGACCTCAGCTTTTAAACCTTTAAATGAAGGGGCAGCTGGGTAACTCAGTTGAGAGCCAGGCTCAGAGATAGGAGGTCCTGGGTCCTCAGATACTTCCCAGCTGGGTAACCCTGGCCAAGTGACTTAACCCCCATTGTCTAGTCCTTACTGCTTTCCGCCTTGGAACTAATACTTCGTATTGAAGGTAAAGTGTTGTTTTGCTTTTAAAAGATATTGGAATGATTTGGCATTTCTTTCTCCAGCTCATTTTTCAGATGAGGAAACTGAGGCAAACAAGGTGAAAATCTGGCCTCTACACTTCCCAGCTATGTGACCCTGGCCAAGTCACTTAACCCCCATTGTCTAGCCCTTACCGCCTTTGAACCAGTACATAGTATTGATTTTCAGACGGAAGATAAGAATTTCCTAAAACCCTTATATGTTCTACACTATTTAGGGTGGATCTCTTTGTGATGGCAAAGCGCTGGAAATTGAGAGAATGCCTATCATTTGGGGAATGGCCAAACAAGGAAGAGTTTAAGAAAAACAAAACCAAACATGGAAAAATCTATGTAAAGGGGTGAGCCAAGAAAACATTCTCTACAGCAACAGAAACACTGTTTCCAGAATAACCTGTGTATGTGCACCTCCAGGGAAAGAAGGTTAATAGAAGGATGTAAGACAGTTTTAAAATGGGCGGACCCTTCTGTCAAATGATGCATTTTCTAATGGTGAAGCGAAGGAAGGGTTCGACTTACTTGGGCATTTTAAACAAACAAATACATTTACATTTAAAAAAAAACTCTTATAGCCTCCGTTTTCCTCATCCGGGGAAGGAGGGATGGCAGGAACTAGGTGACCTCTAAGGCCCTTCCCTGCTCTAATCTCTGAGCCTATGATTGCAATACTAAATAAGCAGTGCAAAGGGACGCACTCTGCTGCCTTGCTGCTTGTGCCTAAGCTTTCTCTTCCCCAACAGGACGCTAAGCCCCTTGAGGGCAGGGACGGTGTCTTATTCACTTTGGGACTCCCTTTAATGTTAGCAGCCATTAAGAAATGTTTGTGAAATGAACAGCACCTCTCTCTGGGCCATGTTGTCTCCCTGGGTAGCATCCCCACAAAGACCCAGGAGAGCATCTCTGCCTCGAGCGTGTCTGGTACCCAAAAGGTTCAGACTAAGGATGGGAGGTTAGGGATTATCTCAGAGGGCCTTAGGGACCTTTCTGGATTCTATATGGGGCCCTCCCCACCCCCTGAGGAATCACTGTCTGAAAAGTCTGGATGATATCCAGTATCTTCTCCATCCGCCCCCCCCAACCCCCTAACGAGTCTGTGGGCCGGAGGCAGATGCCGCCCCCCCCCCCCGCACCCTGGTTCCACCCCTACCAAAGATGACTGCAACCTAGTTTGGATTCAAATCACCCCATTCCCCATCAGACAGAGGGTGGAACATCTGTCCCTGGGGATTTCCCTAATGAACGTACACCTATAATTAACCTAACTGGCCACTTGGGAAACACCATTATTCATGGTAATGTACCTATTAGAAACTCATTTACCTGGCAGTTAAAAAACAAGTATCAACACACACACACAAAAAAAAAACCCAACCAACAAACTGAGTCAGGCAAGTGAGCACTAGATTAGGAAGATTCCAGGAATCGGCTTTGCATCTCCAGCTGAGTTTTTAAACTATCCCAAATTATCCCAAAGTGAATGATCAGCCCCTAACGCCGCCCGGAATGGGTTTCTCTTTTCCTCTCTGAATGCTCTAACAGGATAACGTTGGCCTCATCTGCACTTTCTTTCCTCATATGGCCTGTTTTCCACTGGGCCCAAGGACATGACATCAGGGCCCTTCTCTGGCGAAGAGATGGATGAATTGGCCTCTCGGGTTTTTCATCTCTGATTGCTCTGACACTGGTGACCTGGACCTTGGCGGGGGGAGGCTCCTCTATGAATCATGCCATCAGAGAAGCCAAGAAAGGTCTGTTCTCCATATTCAGGTCCTCTCAGACCAGGCACCTGCAAGGTTCAATTTCCTAGGACAGATGAGAGAAGAAAAACCCTCCACATTCCTGGCGCCATTTGTCCAGGGTTCTCTTGGATGAAACATTTGTCCTTAACCTCAGTGAGGAGACGGAGGGACTCAGTGAGCAGCAAGACCAAAGGAGAATAGGCAAAAAACTGTAGCCTTCCTTATTCAGAGCCCTGAGCCATCAGGCTCCCCTAGTTCTCTAAGAGTGGCATTTGATTATGGGCAAGAGGCGGAGTACCAAGTCCAATACTGTGTCCTTTGAGATTAGGGGCTCCCCAGATCCCCTCACTTATAGAGCAAGAATATGATTGGCCAAGACAGAACTGGCAGATTGTAACCTCTTGGAAATGTCTCAGGAAATTTTGTTTTTGGTTGTTGTTTTTTTTTTCTTGGATTGATCCCTGGAAGAGTTAATATCCATTCCCTGCCCATGTAAATTCGCCAACCCTTCTCCTTAACTTTAATTTTCTTCCTATGGAAAAATAAACTAATGATGTTTGCAGAAGGCACTCATTTAGGAAAAGGTCTAGACTCAGCACTTTTCCTCAGGAAAGCAGTGATGTGTTCAGAGGATAGCAGTGTGTGTGCTGGGGGAAGGGAATGAGGCGCTGATTAATCTGGTCCCTGGGGGGGATGGTAATAACCTGCTCTCTTGCTGTATCTATTACCTGCAATCTAATGCCAAGGTCTAATGGAAGCACCTTCAGAATGGGACCGCCCTGATGTAATCAGTCCCAAACACTTCAGATTTGGTGCCAAATACATTAAATATCCTTCAGTTGGCTTATATGCTAAGGAGAGAGGCACTGCCAGTGAATTCTGACTCCACTGCAAAGATATCACCTCAGGTTCTTTGGAAGGTGGCATACAAGCAGTGCTGACTCAGTTTCCCCATCTATCAAATGGGACTAATAATACTTACCAGTGCTGTGCTGAGAGAATTTGGGCACACATGAAAGCTAAGGTTGGGACCTCCTTAGGGGAGGGACATCAGAGGCAGCTCTCTGGGAATATTCCTGAGAGCCTATCCTCAGCCTGCCTCTCCAAAGACATAAGAAGCAAGAACCAGCCACAGCTTATGCCTAGATTGAACAACATTCCTGGTGTGTAGAATGATGTACCATTTAGAGATTCCCAGCTTCACCTTAATTAATTGCTCACCTGTCACCAGAATCCCAGAATCTCAGAGTTAGAAGGATCTTCAGAGTCCAACTAATCCAACTCATGACTAGGAAGTAATTCCTTCTGCAACATATCCAACCAGGATTCATCCAGCTTTTGCTTGAAGGTCTATAGTCAAGGGTGACCCTCTGTTACCCACAACAGCCCATTTCGCTCTTGAGTAGTTCTCATTATGAGGAAGATTTCCCTTACCCCAAGCCTGAATTCACATTTTGCATCCTCCACTTGGCTCCTACCATGATCTGGAACCCAAGGACCTCTAGAGAAGTCCCAGTCCCACTCCTTTGGGTTATAAGAATGAAATAATGAGGAGGCAGCTGGGTGCCTCAGAAGATTGAGAGCCAGACCTAGAGATGGGAAGTGCTAGGTTCAGATCTGGCCTCAGATACTTCCTAACTATGTGACCCTGAGCAAGTCACTTTACCCCCATTTCCTGGTCCTTGTTGCTCTTCTGCCTTGGAACCAATACATAGTACTGATTCTAAGATGGAAGGTAAGAGTTTAAAAAAAAAAGAATGAAAAGAACAGTACAGCTAATGGAAAGAACTTTTAGAATGAGAAGATCTGGATTTGAGCCAAGGTTCTGGCACTCACTGTGTGACTTTGGGCAAGTCACTTTTCATCTTTCTAGACTCTTGTTGTTTGTCCTTTGTTTTGAAGACCAATGACATCATGGTTGGCATATCGACTTGTTCACGAATTGGATTTAAGTGAGGCAGAGTTGGCCAAAGTCATTGACCTCACTCTCCCTTCCAGAGTCATCCAAGTCCAAGTCAAGACAACTGATGTTGGCCAAGATGCAGTGAATGATCTTGGCTTCTTCCATGTCTGGCCAGGCTCTAAGTGCTCCACATGGAGCCCACTTCTACCACCTCCATGGCCGTTGGAAGAAACTGTTCTTATGCACCCATTCAGCCAGGGGAGGCCTTCATATGCCTGGAGGTGACACCCCCTCCCCAACTCACTGATGGGTTTGAGAACTGTCGATCACTCTCAGCCTGATTTAACCCATCTGCTGAGGTGATTTACTGGGGTGTGACTGTCATTCGTGCTACAGCTTCTTGGAGCCACAGTTGGGTAGCAGGTGGATTCCAAAGAAGAACAGAAGCCCTGGAATGGGCTCAACAAACCCTCACACCAGAAATATCAATTCTCCTTGAACCCCTCCCCCCATACACCTCACCTCTCTAGACTAGCTCCTCTCTAAAGTCCCTTTGAAGAGGAGACTGTAATAAGGCTGATTTCAAACTCCTGGATGGGATGGCTAAGCCACAACTCTAGCCTCCACATTGATGAGGGGACTTCAAACAGTAAAAACTGTCTCAAAACACGGAGCAGAAGAAGACTGGTGCCTAGATCCAGCCTAGCTTTACTTGCTATATGTAGCGCCTGGAGATTAACCCTTTAACAGAATCCCCCACCAAAGACAGGAGTCAGTGTAGGCACCATCTAAACTCAGTGTAGTGGGGCTGTCCAGAGATCACTGAGTCAAGGAGAAAAGAACTCAGTGAATTGTGGAACTTTGAGACATAAAGGAACATCCAAGAACATAGATTTAGAACTGGAAGGCTCCTGGAAGGTCACTGAGTCCAACTCACCTCCTTTTACAGCCAAAGAAACTGAGGATAAGAGAGGTTAATTGACTTGACCAGGGTCTCACGACTAGTATCTGAGGTAGGATTTAAACTCAGTGTCTCCAATTCCAAGTCTAGTTCCCCATCTACTCATTTTCACAAAGGGGGTAAATGACTACCAAAGAAGGAAAATGACTGATCCAGAGTCACAGAGCCAAGATTAGCACCCTGGACTCCTGACTCCCAGCCTGTTGCCTTTTTACATCAGGACACTTTCTCCTTATCACTCTCAGTTCAGAGGGGCTTCAACAGAACAACAGAAAAGTCTGCAAATCGTCAGTACTGTCTGGATATATTTGTGTGTGTGTGTGTGTGTATGTATGTATTTATGTATGCATATGTGTATGCGTGTATATATATATGTGTGTGTGTGTGTGTGTGTGATCAGTATATGTTTTGTGTATAGAAGAATGAATTGTGAGGCTGATCTGATACTTTTTCTTTTCTTACTACAAAACAAGCTTCTTTCCCAGTTCCTAAAATAGATATTTAAGAAAATGAACAAAAGTATTGGAGAGCAGAATTACTTTATTATAGAATCTTATTTTATGGATTTTTTTTACTAACAAAAAATGTACATATAGTCTAAATGTAGGAATTTGATCATGGATTTAAAGCAAAAAACCAAAATAAGAAAAAAATGGGGCAGCTACATGGCTCAGTGTAGAAAGCCAAGTCTGGAGATTGGAGGTTCTGGGTTCAAATTTGGCTTTCGACATTTCCTGGCTATATGACCCTGAGCCAGTCACTTGTCCTCCACTGCCCAGCTCTTAGTACTACAATACTTCCTATTGATTCAAAGACAAAAGGAAAGGATAGATAGATAGATAGATAGATAGATAGATAGATAGATAGATAGATATACATACATATGTATATATGGTTATAGATGTGTGTATATATATACTGTACTATCCACTGTGATACTGAGCTCAGACAGATGGGACACCGAGAGAAAGATGGGATACCAAGAAATTGTCTTTGTGTCCTAACTATGTTAGAAGAGTCAAAACAGAAGGTATGGGGCCACTCAGTAGTCCAGTGGTTAGAGCTCCAGGCCTGGAGTCAGGAGGTCCTGAGTTCAAATCTAGTTTCCAACCCTTCCTAGCTGTGTGACCTACCCCTTGTTGCTCTTCTGTCTTAAAGTTAATGCTTTTTATCATTTATATCATAATTATTTTCCTCCCTCATCCAGATCAAACTCTCCATGATAACAAAGAAAAACAAACAGTTAAAACAACCTCTCCAGTTGTCTACAGTTGACAATGTATACAACATTGTGCCCTGGTAGTCCCTGACCTTTTCTGAGTGAGGTAGGTTCTTTGGGATCGTCACTGGTTTCATTTGTGTCATTATGTAGACTATTCTTTTAGATCTTATTTTGTTCTGGGCATTCACAGAAATCTCACATTTCCCTGAATTCTTCCTATCTGTCATTTCTTCCTACACAATGATATTCTACTACATTCATATATCAGAAGGCTTTTTTTAGCCATTTCTCCATGGATGGGCACCTACTTTGTTTTCAGTATAGTGTAATGGGAAAGAACAATGGATTTGGGGTCAGAAAATCTGG
The DNA here is from genome assembly GCF_027887165.1 of Monodelphis domestica. NCBI lineage: Eukaryota > Metazoa > Chordata > Mammalia > Didelphimorphia > Didelphidae > Monodelphis > Monodelphis domestica. Next base: position 211,553,810 of record NC_077233.1, on the reverse strand, counting down.
CTTGAAACCTTTCCTTGGCCTCTTACCTCTAGGCAAATCACTTCAGTTCTCTGGGAGCCCATTTTCTCATCTATAAAATGAAGGTGTTTGTCTAAATAGCTGCTAAGGTCCCTTCCAGCTTGAAAACTCTGATCCTATGATACTGCAAAGAGGGTTGCCATAGCTTCACTAGGCTATATTCCCAGGAATGGGTCTGATTGCTGGATCAAAGGAACCTAGACAGTTTATTCACTTTTTTTTCCTTTTCTTGTTTTAGTCAAACAAGATGAAGTGACTTGCCCAGAGTCACACAGCTAGTAAGTGTCTGAGGCAAGATTGGAACTCAGGAAGATGACTCTTCTGGACTACAGGACTGGCACTCTCTCCTTTGCACCACCTGCTGCCCATTTAGTCACTTTCCTTTCATCATCCAAGAATGGACATCTGGAATAGTTGAACCATTTCACAGCTCCACTAACATGAATTAGCACCTTCTGACTTGAGGTTTTGGGGTTTTTTTTTGTTTTTTTAATCCTTATCTTCTCTCTTAGTAACAACTTTAAGGCAGGAGAGAAATGAGGGATAGGCAAACCTGATTAAGTGACTTGCCCAGGGTCACACAGCTAGGAAGGTTTCAAGGCTAGATTTGAACCCAGGACCTCTTGACTTCACATCTGGAGCGCTATCCACTATGCTGCTGAGCTGCCCCATATCTTCTATTTTGATCAGGGCCTTTTCTAACATAATTAGGACACAAAGAAAATTTCTTGGTGTCTTATCTTTCTCATAAGCTCCCATCCCATTTCAGTAGATCACTGTGAGGTAGAATCAGATGTCCAGAGATGAAAGTATCTTTGAGAACATCTAATTTAGCCTCCTCATTTTTCAGAGGAGGAAAGGAAGATCCAAACTGGAGAAGGAACTTGTTCAAGGTCATGTGACAAGTTTGTGAGTCTACCAAACCTATTCTTCCCTTCTGAGTTATATTGGTTCTGGAGAGCTGGATCTTTAAAAGGACCCTATCCATGGATAGCTAAGTAGCACAGCGAATAGTGCCAGCCTCAGAGTCAGAAAGACTTGTTTTCAAATTTGGCCTCAAACACTTCCTAGCTGTGTGTCCCTGGGCAAGCTAATTGCCTAGCCCTCAACACTCTTTGGTTTCAGAATTGATATTAAGACAGGAAGTAAGAAAAGAAAGAGCAGGGGGGAGGAAAGGAAAAAGGAAGGAAGGAAGGAAGGAAGGAAGGAAGGAAGGAAGGAAGGAAGGAAGGAAGGAAGGAAGGAAGGAAGGAAGGAACGAAGGAAGGAACGAAGGAAGGAAGGAACGAAGGAAGGAAGGAAGGAAGGAAGGAAGGAAGGAAGGAAGGAAGGAAGGAAGGAAGGAAGGAAGGAAGGAAGGAAGGAAGGAAGGAAGGAAGGGTGGATCAATAAATTTGGGGGCAGCTAGGTGAGTCAATGGACAGAGTCAGGCTTGGAGGCGGGTGGTGGTCCTAGGTTCAATTTTGGCCTCCGTTACTTCCTAGCTTTGTGATCCTGGGCAAGTCACTTAATTCCCATTGCCTAGCCCTCACCTCTCTTCTGCTCTGGACATGATACTTAGTATTGATACTAAGACAGAAGATAGGAGTTTAAAAAAAAAGAACCCTACCTATCCAGGGACAAAATAGTCACCAAACCACTCCAGGCCAGAGCTCAGAAGAAATAGTCATCTACTCCTGTCTTAAAAAGGGGTTCATTTAGTATTTGTTTTGTGAGGGGGTGTGTGTATGTGTGTGTGTGTGTGTGTGTGTGTGTGTGTGTGTGTGTGTGTCTTTGGATGGAAAGCTTGAAGTGTTAGAACAATGGCAGCCAAGAAAGAACACATAAATACGCATGGTAGGCACAGCTGTGATAAAAAGGGGCTGCTGTTGTACAGTAAGGCTGTTTATACAAGGAATCTAAAAGCCTGTGTTTAGGGTCTTTGCTAGTTCTAGTAAATGCAGCTCTTTCCCAGGGAGCCAGCCTGTCTATTCCATAGACTCTAGCGACACCCACCGGTCCCTGACTCCATCATCACCATAGAAACCTACAGATGCAGGCTCAGGAACAAACCTTGAGCCCTAGGTTGGAGGTCCTGGAGCTGGAGGGAAAGAAGAACGCCTCTGAGCTAGGGGATTTGGTTTCTGAAAGACCAACTTAACCCAATTCGCAGTCAAGGTTAATGTGAGGCTTGACCGACCATTAGCGCCCCATCTTCATCCTGGTTTTCCTTGCTAATGGCTGGATATATTCCTGATATTCAGAAAAAAGGGGCTCTTTGCAGGAGCTGTGGGGCATGTTGACATAAATTAAAAGGTAATTAATGCTTTTAAAACCCTGAAAAAAAAAAATACCAAGGCAGCTGTGCACTTCTCTCTCTCTCTCTCTCTCTCTCTCTCTCTCTCTCTGTCTCTTCTCTCTCTCTCTCTCTCTCTCTCTCTCTGTCTCTTCTCTCTGTCTCTCTGTCTCTCTCTCTCTCTCTCTCTCTCTCTCTCTCTCTCTCTCTCTCTCTTTGTCTCTTCTAATTTCTCTGTCTCCCCCCTTCTCTCTCTCTCTCTCCCCCTCTCCCTCCTCTCTGTCTCTGTCTCTGTCTCTGTCTCTCCCCCCTCTCTCCCCCTTTCCTCCTCCTCTCTCTCCCTTTCTCTCCCCCTTTCCCCCCCTCTTCCTCCCTCCCTCCCTCCCTCCCACTCCTCTCTCTTTCCCTCCCACACTCTCCCATCCCAAAGGGGTTGCTATGGGGTCCAGGAAGTCGGTCATGGGTTAGAAAGAATGCATCCATCTCTCTTTCTCGCCATCAGGAGTGAAGAGATTGACCTTTTCCCATGCCTAGGAGAGATTGGTGGTTTTTCTCTTGTGCCCAGGCCACTCTTGAATACCCCTGCCTCCTGAAACTCCAATCAATTTAGAAACAGAAGAACTGGGGCATCTCAGCCTGGCAGCAGCTTCAAGCAGCACAGAATAAGTCCCTGCGGGGGTGGGAGGCTGCCCAAGGCTAGGAAGAACACCCAGCCTTGTCCCCAGGATAGAGAATTGGCCCATTGGCCTGAGGCACACTGTTATAGATACAGTAGAAAGAGTGCTTGATTCGGAGTTCCTATATTTAACCTTCCCCCTCCTTCATTTATTATCTGGGGCCTCAGTTTCTTGCTCTAGAAAATGAAAGGGGGAGGGGCTCAATGACCTTGAAAATCCTTTCTAGTTCTACAGATATGATGCCATGATCCTGCCTACTGCAATTAGGGAGCCATCTGGGAAAGGGGTGAGTTGGCTTTGTCAGCAAGCCTTAAAAAAAAGACCTGAGGCTTGTGGGATTCTAGTCAGTCTAAACTCTTCCTCATAGATTCAAAAAGATCTGATTTGTTTGAGTCTCATCCTGAAACAATGAGGCACAGCCCCAGTCCCCAGCCTCACTAAAGAAAAACACAGCCTCTTTTTAGCCTTTGAAGGGTCGCCGGTTTAAAAAAATTCAAAAACCACTGAGGCTATACAAGCAAATCAAAACACTGAAGAAAAATATAGTTCTGTTCTCTATATTCTTCGTGACCTAAAGGCAAGTGCATTGTGGGGAGACGAGGTGTGGGGAGTCCCATGACTAGACAGAGTGGGGCTGGAAAGAAACTGTCTCTTCTACTTTATCAAAAAGATGAGAAAGGCAGTCCCCAACCTGGAAAAAAGTCTCTTTCCCACCAACCAAAACCATCCAAGATGCTCTAACAAATACATTTCATACTCCCTAGGGCTTGCTAGGCTGCATGTTGTCACTGAGTCATGTCTGACTCTCTGTGATCCCATTGGGGGGGTTTTCTTGGCAAAGACACTGGAGTAGTTTGCGGGTTCTTTCCTCCAGCTCATTTGACAGATGAGGAAACTGAGGCAAACAGAGTGAAGTGACTTGCCCAGGGTCACACAGCTAGGAAGTGTCTGAAGTCAAATTTGAAATCATGAAGATGAGTCTTCCTGACTTTGGGTTCAATATTCTATCCAATGAACACCCTAGCTACCTTTCTTATACTCCCTTGTGCTAGGCAACATAGGGAGATAGAATGCTGGACTTGGAGTCAGGAAGACCTGGGGTTGACTCATGCCACACAGACACTAGTCTTTGTGACCCTGGGTAAGTCATTTAATCACTGTCTGACTCAATTTTCTAATCTGTAAAGTGGGTATAATAACAGCTCCTACATCACAGATCAAATGAGATAATAAATAAGGCATTTTGCAAACCCTGTGGAGCTAAATAAATGTTTGCTATTATTGCTGTTGTTGATGGTTGATTAACCAGTGTCATAAAGGATACTATACAAAGAATTTCTTAGAGCTAAAAAAGGGTTTCAAGGTCATCTTGACCAGGTCAATGGATAAATCTTTTCTGTCACACCCTCAACAAGTGATTAGCTCTCCTCTTTCTTGACCACCTCCGATGCCAGGAAGCTCACTCTCTGACAAGAAAGTCTATTTTGCTAGTGGACACCTCTAATTGATAGAATATTCATCATTCTGTTGAGCTGAAATATGGCCTCCCTTGTAACTTCCACCCATTAGTGCTAGTTCTCCCCCTCCTGAAAGGAGCACAATAAGTCTGTCTAATCCTTCTTCACATGATAATCTTATAAATATTTAAAGATAGCTATCACAACCCCCCAAAGTCTTCTCTTCTCTAGACTAAACATGTCTGAGCTAAAGCATCAATGACCTTAAATGTTCTCTTCGTAGCCACTCGTGCCCCCACTGAGCCCCCACCTCCCCCATCAGAAAGGAGGTAGGTGGATGGTGGAAGGTCCCTGACTCATTGGTGGCAGTTGGGTAGCCAAAGCTGATGCATAAATGGGCAAGACTCAGGGAACAAAAAAGATGCCTGAGGCCAGGATGAGTCAATATAAAAAGGCAAGATGGCCAAGCCCTGGCCCAGCCTGAACCTTGATTCCTAAGATCAGGTAAAGATGGATCTTAAGAGAGCATAACTGGACAATATAATAGTTCCCTCAGGCACCTGGGCACCACCACCAATGCCTGGGGTAAGCAACATGAAAGGAAGGGGAACAGGGAAGGGTTAGGCTGAAGAATAGACTTGGGGTACACTTCACGGGGTGGAAGTGTGTGTCAAGAAAATGTTCCCTGTGACAGACTAATTATTCTTGAAAACTTGGCAGTTAAAAAAGGGTGGAGGGCTAGTTGGTTGAGTACATTGAGAAGCAGGCCTGGAGATTAAAAGGTCCCAGGTTCAAATTTGCCTCAATTTCCTAGCTATATGACTCTGAGCAAGCCATTTAATCCCAAGCCTTGGAACCAATATACAGTATTAATTCTAAAATGGACTAAGAGTTTAATCAGAGAGAGAGAGAGAGAGAGAGAGAGAGAGAGAGAGAGAGAGAGAGAGAGAGAGAGAGAGAGAGAGAGAGAGAGAGAGAGGAGAGAGAGAGAGAGTGAGAGAGAGAGGAAAGAAAGAAAGAAAGAAAGGAAAGAAAGAAAGAAAGAAAGAAAGAAAGAAAGAAAGAAAGAAAGAAAGAAAGAAAGAAAGAAGAAAGAAAGAAAGAAAGAAAGAAGAAAGAAAGAAAAGAAGAAGAAAGAAAGAAAGAAAGGAAAGAAAGAAAGAAAGAAAGAAAGAAAGAAAGAGAGGAGGAGGAAGGGAGGGAGAGAGAGAGAGAGAGGAAGGAAGGAAGGAAGGAAGGAAGGAAGGAAGGAAGGAAGGAAGGAAGGAAGGAAGGAAGGAAGGAAGGAAGGAAGGAAGGAAGGAAGGAAGGAAGGAAGGAAGGAAGGAAGGAAAGAAAAAAAAAAACTTCCTGGTCAGTTCCATTGTTTCTATACTACCAAGGGATTACAAGATCTGTCCACACCCTCTAAATTCTAGAGCAAAGTCTTCATCACACCGTCCTTGTTATAGTAGTTAGAGGATTTTAGGGATTCTATTCCTCCATTTAGGTTTGTGATCCATCTAAGTGGCATTTCCTTTCCACAAATCTTCATGATTTCTGCAGGAAAGCAAGTAGCTGAAGTCTCCCTTGCCAACTCTGAAGTTACAGCTGTGTGCTCTCATTGTGGTACCCTTGTACTCACATTTATGCAATTTCTACTCAGCCTTCTCACTAAAAAATGTTCAGTCTAAGAGGATCTGGGGGGGGGGAGATCATGTTTGGGGGCCTTCTTCAGCTGAATCATAAAGGAGAAACCAATTGTCCCCCCCAAAGATAAGGAACCACTCATATCCCCATTTTCTGTTGCTTTTATTTATTTCTCTGAACCAATCTTTGAATTTTTTGCTTCAGGACTTCTCATTGATAATGATCTCAACTGACTTCCATTTTAGAAGACTCTTGGCATCCATCCCATGGATCTCACCAGAAAGAAAGGCTACTTAGAGTAATATGTGAGCACTACATCCCTGGGCCCTGGTGAAGATGGGTGGAGTAGAGGGCCAAAAGACAATTAAATACAGCCCATCAGTAGCAAAAAGTCCCATCCCTGACCTTTCAGTCAAGGTGATGCGCCTCACTCTCTAACTCATCTGACCCCTTTCCTGCTGAAGCTGGTAGTCATTGTCTGAGGGTTTGCAACTCCTAGGCCCCCAGATAAGTTTGGAGAGGTCCAGATGCTAAGAGATTATTTGTTGGGCCAACTTTCTCCTTAACCAACATCAGGCCTTGTAAAGTCTACAGTATAGGTAGCTAAGTGATACAGTGCATAGAGAATTAGGCCTGGAGATGGGAGGTCCTGGGTTCAAATCTGATCTCAGAAACAGGGTCACAGCTTTGTGACACTGGGCAAGTCACTTAACCCCAACTGCCTAGCCTTTGCCCTTCTGTCTTAGAGATATTGCTAAGAGAGAAAGGGAGGAACAGAAAAAAAATCAATACAATCTTTCAACAGATAAAGGGGGCAGGAGAGAAAAGGGAGGCAGACAAGGAAGGGTAGGAATACAGAGGGACAGTTCCTTTTGGCAGGGGAGTTAGCCGAGGGGACCGTGCCAAAGAAAGTCAAACATATTCCAAGTTCCAAAATTCATCCGCAACCATCCATGAGCTCATCTGAATTCTAGCTAGTGACTTCTCCTTTGGACTCCATAGGATGGCCAGATTGGAGGTGGCAGAGGGCTGCAAAGGTCACTGTCACTGGGTCTAACCTCCTCCTTTTACACAAAAGGAAACTAAGGCTCTTGGACTTGTTCAAGGTCTCACAGGTAGTATGAGGCAGAGCTCGGTTTCAGACTGAAATCCAACATTCTCCCCATGGCTCTCTGCTACAAAGAGCTGTAAAATGGGAGAGTTGTTTGGTGACTATCTAGAGAAGTCTAGGGACCCTTTATCACAATAAGGTCTATTACCTTATAACAAACAAGATGGGTGCTGTTGACATTGCACTGTTTGTGATTGAAGGAAACGTTCAATTTCCATTAGAAGTGAGTGGCAATAAAGATGTGATTTTTTTCCCCGTCCAAATACACAGACCGTTCCTCCCACCTAAACTCAATCCATTGACCCTTGGGTGGACCATGGACTCCCAAGTTATAAACCCTTGCTTTGGGTGACCTCTAAGGCCCAGTCCTTGCATCTTGGTGACTCTATGGTTCAAATGGCAATGGCTTCATGCCTGGTTCTAGGAGGCCATATCCTAGGAGAAGTACAGCAGAAAGAGCACTGACTTTAGATTCAAAGGAATGGGCTTGAATCCCACATCTGATACCTGCTACCTAGGTGACCTTCAACAAGTCATTTAACTTCCTTGAGCCTTAATTTTGCTCATTGTCAAATGAATGGGGGGGTTGGATTAGATTTTTAGAATAAGAATAGATGGAATCAGCCCTCTGATCTACAAATTGACAGCTGTCTCCCAGACGCCTGAACCCCCAAAACGCAGGACTGGATCCGTGACAATCTGCTAGGATTTGGCCCTCCCAACATTAAGACCGTCAGATCTTAAATTTCAATCCTTTTAATTCCTGGCCCAACATCAGCAGGCAATATCTGAGTACTAAGGTCTTGTCACAACATTCCACTGAGAGTATGGGTCAGACAGATATCTTGGGCCACTGGCTGTAGGAAAATATTGCATTTTACCCATTAATCAATGGCCAAGAAGAAAAATGTTGACTCCAAAATCCAACAAAGAATCTGCCCTCAGATGAGTAGAGTGCCTGATTATCTCATCCCAGCCTCTAGCCAGATGCCTTTCTCCTCTACCTTCACCCAAAGGTGCAGAATAGGGCATCACACAGACAAAGCCCCTTTGTCTTTCCCTGAAAAAAAAAAAAAAGGAAAAAGGAAGGTAGGAAGAAAGGTAGGAAGGAAGGAGGGAAGCAGAGAAAAGAAAAAGAAAAACTGAAAAACTAACTCTGGCCTTAATAAAGGTCCTAATCAGATTACACCCTCCAAGTGGCCTGGAGGGGAATGACCAAAGGCTGAGGAAGCTGCCCTCCTCCCTTCTTGCAGTAATAAGACATGGAATTCTTGAGAGTTGGAAGGGGACCTGTGAGGTGATGGAGTCTTAGGAGCTTTGGCATCTTGGCCTTTTAAGCATTGTGGCCATTGGCAGTCGTGCCAGGGGTAAACAGAGCTTGGAAACTGGGGGGAAATTGGGCACGCCTTCCTCTAAGCTAAGAGCTGCTTCCAAGCCAGGATTAGATCTGTACCAATTCCCAGTAGAGAGCCTGATTCCTTTGAAGCCGATTTCTAAACTTCATTTTGCCTCCCACAGGTTACAATTCCTTTAAAAGAAAGAAAGAAAGAAAGAGCCTAGCACATACTCCGCATAATTGCCTCCTGCTAATAACTGTTTGCGCCAAGTACAAATGCCAAGCATGCCCGGCTTCTGGCCATCAGGACACCTGGAGTCCAGTCGTCCATCCTGAGAGCTCCCTCGAACCCTTCCCCCCCTCCTCCCCTCCAAAAAGGACTCTCGCCCCCCTACCCTGTCTGATGAAGGAAGGCTGCACCTGGGTGCGGTTCAGTGCTAAGTCTGATTAACAGAGCCTGGATTTCTAGGGCTTGCTTCACTGTCTGCTCAAGAGGAGGGTGAAGGTGAGAGAGAGAGAGATTGGGGGGGGGGGGGGCTGTATTCAGCATTAACAGAGGAAGCAAGTGACAAAATTACAAGGGGGCGGGGGGGGGGGGGGGGGGGGGGGGTAGGAGAGGAGGAGGAACTGTTTACCTGGAGCTGATTTTGATTTTCTCCTTTCAAATACCAGCAGGATGCTCAGTCCAGCTTCATTATGCAAATAGAAGCAATTAGAGCTAACCCAGGATCTCACCATGTGATACATTATACTCACAGAAATGTTTCCTGCTGCATGAGGAGAATAACAGAGTGACTCACACTACACTCTCTACGCCACCTTCTCCTCCATTGGGGAGGGGGGGAGGGGAGGAAAAGATAAAAGTTAAAGCCAATTCTAGAACTCCAATTCCACACTCGTCTTTTTAATCTCCGTCTCCGGGGACAGGCCTCTTTTCAAAAGCTCCGGGTACTTTTTGAACACCATTTAAGAAGAAAGAAATCCTCCAGAGAGACGATGGGCTCGGATTGGAACAGATTTCCAGGGTTCAGGGCCAGCCAGGGCTCTTATCTGGATGTTTGATAAGTGGATGGAATTTCAGGCTTGGGGAGGGAAGGGGAGGAGGGAACCCAGGGCCCAGACTGGCAGGACCAAATCTATTGCCACATAAGAATCGCTGGATGTTTCCAGGGTCCTAGGAGAAGCTCAGTTTACAATGCAGCATCTCTCTCTCTCTCTCTCTCTCTCTCTCCCTCTCCCTCTCTCTCTCTCTCCCTCTATCTCCTCCTCCTCCTCTCTTCTCTCTCTCTCTCTCTCTCTCTCTCTCTCTCTCTCTCTCTCTCTCTCTCTCTCTCTCTCTCTCTCTCTCTCTCTCTCCTCCCTCCCTCTCTCTCTCTCTCCCCCTCTCTCTCTCTCTCTCTCTCTCTCTCTCTCTCTCTCTCTCTCTCTCTCTCTCCCTCTCCCTCTCTCTCTCCCTCTATCTCCTCCTCCTCCTCTCGTCTCTTTCTCTCTCTCCCTCCCTCCCTCCCTCCTTTCCTCCCTCCCTCCCTCTCTCTCTCTCTCTCTCTCTCTCTCTCATCTCTCTCTCTCTCTCTCTCTCAGAATCTCTTGATTTCATTCACTCTCAATCTCTCATTCATCGTCTTTATCTCTGACTCTTGGACTCAACTCTGTCTCTGCTGCAGATTTAAATACTGAAAAGATGGTATTGCAGTGATGTTCCTGGAGAAACATGGCATGCATGTTAATGATGTCGCTCTTTTTCTCCCTCATTTTAACCATTCTCCTCCAGTCTCCTCTTTCAAAACAACTGGATGGCTGGGAACTTAGTAAAGATCCAACACACACCAAGCCAACTCTCTCCTTACTTAATAGCTATAATACAAGAACTGGCATTTGCACAGAGCTTGAAGGTTTGCAAAGCATTTTACAAATATAATCTCATTTTGTCTCCACAAGTAGTGCTGGGAGGCAGATGCTATTATCTATACCACTATTTTACAGATGAGGAAATTTAGACTGAAGATGCTAAAGTCACACTGCTCATAAGTGTCTGAGGTCAAATTTGAATTTGGGTTTTCCTGACTTTAGATCCAGTGCTCTAGCCACTGTACCATCCAGCTGTCTCACTTAGGAAGGTGATCACTGAATGTATTATGGGGGCCTAGAGCTAAGATGCCACAGTCTTGCTACAATCAATCTTTCTGCAGAATAGAAAAACTACTCTGTGTATTTGACTGAATCATATTCTAGTTCAATATATGACTGAGGGTTTCTGGGCAGCACTAAAAAAAATGAGAGAGATCACACTAGATCTCCCAAAACAATCCCAGATTTTAAAAATAGAGTGACTTGGAAACATAAAATCATATTATATCCCCAGCACCTACCAGCATACCCAACACATAATAGGGGACTTTGTAAATTCTCATTTATTGGTTGATTAGTAGATAAATTGAACGGTATCTTAGAGCTCATCTAGCCCAATTTATTTAATTGACAGAGGAAAGAACTAGAGAAATAAAGTGACCTGACCAAGGCGACATAATTTAGTCAAGTCAGAACTAGAACCCAAGTTTTCTGATTTCTGATACATTGTTCTTTTTACAAGCCAAGTTGTCTCTGCCCTATTCTCCACCACTGCAATTTTCAAATCATTTAAGACTTGGACAATTACCCAGTAGAGCAAATCATTACAAATAAGAAATTCTACTATAGAAGGAGAATAAATGATGTCATTAAAGACAAGTAGTACTAAGAAAAGAAAAAAGAAATTTAGCCACAGTGAGAGTAAACAAAGGAACATAAAACTTCATTTAACCTTCGACCCAGAAATACCACGTCTACATCTGTATCTCAAAGGAGATCAAAGAAAAGGGAGAAAGACCTACTTGTACAAAGATATTTATAGCAGCTCTTTTGTGGTGGCAAAGAATTGGAAACGGAGAGGATGTCCATCAATTGGGGAATGGCTGAACTTGTGGTATGTATTGGTGATGGATACTACTGTGCCATTAGAAATTACAAACTGGAAAAAAAAGAAATAATAAACAGAACAGTCTCAGAAAAACCTAGAAAGAATTCTATGAACCGATGCAGAGTAAAATAAGCAGAACTAGGAGAACACTGTACACAGTAACAGTAATATTATACAGTGAGTAACCGTGAATGGCAGTTCTTCTTAGCAGTACAAGGATCCAAGGCAAACCCAAAGGGACTCAGATGAAAAATGGCATCCAGGGGGGCAGCTGGGTAGCCCAGTGGATGGAGAGCCAGACCTAGAATGGGAGGTCCTAGGTTCAAATGTGACCTCAGATACTTCCTGACTGGGCAACCCTGGGCAAGTCACTTAACCCCCATTGCCTAGCCCTTACTGCTCTTCTACCTTGAACTACCTTGCTTCTAAGACAGAAGGTAAGGGCTTAAAAGAAAGGAAGAAAGAAAGAAAGGAAGAAAGGAAGAAGAAAGAAGAAAGAAAGAAAGAAGAGAAAGAAAGAAAGAAAGAAAGAAAGAAAGAAAGAAAGAAAGAAGAAAGAAAGAAAGAAAGAGAGAGAGAGAGAGAGAGAGAGAGAGAAAGAAAGAAAGAAAGAAAGAAAGAAAGAAAGAAAGAAAGAAAGAAAGAAAGAAGAAAGAAAGAAAGAAAGAAAGAAAGAAAGAAAGAAAGAAAGAAAGAAAGAAAGAAAGAAAGAAAGGAAGGAAGAAGAAAGGAAGAAAGGAAGAAAGGAAGGAAGAAAGAAAGGAAGAAACAAACAAACAAACAAACAAACAAACAAAGAAACAAAGAAACAAAGAAAGAATGGCATCCACCACCATAGAAGGAACTGATAGAATCTAAATGTAGACTGAAGCAGATCATTTTCACTATTATGATATATACTTTATAATACTTCATTTCCCACATGAGTATTTTCTTGTATGTGCTATCTGTATCTTCTTTCAAAACATGATGAACAAGGAAATACATATTGCCTGATAGCACATGTATAACCAATATCAGATTGCTTGCTGTCTCTCTCAAGGAAAGGGGACAGCATGGGGAGAGGAGAGAATTTGGATCAAAGTATCAGAAAACAAATCTTAAAAATGGTTTTTTATGTAATTAGGGAGGGCAAATTAATGGATGGACAACATATGTGTTCGACTGATACCCAAGTAAAATCAAGATGAGATGAGGAAGAACCCCAGGACATTGCGTGGGCCCCTGGTGGCATCCTCATGGAAGGCATGGAGGAGATTAGTAGTTAGTTACCTTAATACCTCACTAATCAGAAACAAGTATGGAGAGAGATGACTCTGAGAATCGAGTTCACCCTTTTTCCCTTATTAAAGAAGGAAGTCAAGGTAAACTTGTTTGCTGTAGGCCACCTAAAGATGCCTATTTCTTTAGATCCTTCATTACCAGTAAACCCTACTCCCATACACACACTGGATTTATCTTCACTTAACTCAACCAAGAGAGAAAATTCTCATTACAATTGTTAGTGCCCTCCCCTCATGAAAATTATTTAGCATTTCTTTGTTTTTAACCCTTATCTTTCATCTTAGAATCAATACTGTGAATTGTTTCCAAGGCAGAAAGAAGAGTGGTAAAGGCTGGCCAATGGAAGTTAAGTGACTTGCACAGGGTCATACGGCTAGGAAGTGTCTGATGCCAGATTTGAACCCAGCATTTCCCTTCTCTAGACCTGTCAATCCAGTGAGTCATCCAGCTCCCCCTCACATCAATTTATTTACAGGTTTATTTGTGGGGGTTGGTTTTGTATGAGTGTGCTCTTACAACAGTGACCAATATGGATGTATGTCTTGCACGTAAAACCCAGATCAAACTGCTTACCATCTCCTAGAGGGAAGAGGGAGGGAAGGAAGAAAAGGAGTCAGTTTGGATCCTGTAATTTTGGAAAATCTATGTTGAAAATTGTTATTGCATGTAATTGGGAAAATTCAGTATCTTTGAATAACAACATTTTAAAGAAGATTTAAAAACTCTGATCAATATCATAATAAACCATGAATCCAAAAGAAATGAAGACAAAATATGCCTCTTCACTTTCTGAGAGAGAGGAGGTAAATTTAAGATGCAGAAGACACACGTTTTCAGATTCAGCTCATGAAGGAATTTATTTTGCTGGACTACTGAGATATACTTTGAAGTATTTGTTTTTTATTTTAATTTGCTCTTTTTTGAGGGGGAGAGTGTCTTAATTTCCTCATCTATAAAATGGGAATAGTTTTTGACTGCCTATATCCTGGGACTGTTGGGTAGGAAGAAAGAGCTTTGTAAACCCAACAGTTTAATTACCATCCAAAGGTGAATTGATGGTGGCTTTTTTAAAAACTGGGACTTAAATCCTTCCTGTCCATCTGTGGCTGCAGCATCAGGGAGATTAGAACTTTTGAAAAATGCTGGATCATTGCAATCCAAAGAACAAGACCCACAATTTCTCATTGATAACAATAGCTACCATTTCTATCGAACTTTAAGATTTACAAAGGTCTCATAACAGTCTAGTGCTGCAGTAGGTGGTATAAGCATTATTCTGCCCATTGCAGCGATGAGTCAGATGAATGAGTTGTCCAAAGTCACTCAACCAGTCAGCATTTCTGAGCTGATTTAAATACTCTTTTCCACTGTTAACTGTTTAGCATTTTAAAATGTGCAAAGTTCTTTTTATATGCTACTCAGGCAGGTAGATGGAATAGTAGATAGAATGACAGATGGATCTGGAGTCAGGAAACCCTGAGTTCAAATTTTGATTTAGACATTTACTAGCTGTATGACCCTGGGCAAGTCACTTAAGCTCTTTTAGACTCCGTTTCCTCATCTGTAAAATGGAAATCATAACGGTGCTTATCTCTTTGAGTTATGAGGATCACATGAGACAACACATATGTAAAGCAATTTGTAAACCTTAAAGCACCATACAAATATTAGTCCTATAATCGACCTCATTTATCTAGCATGTAACCAACCTACAAGCATTTTTTTAAGCATTTATTAAGTACAAGATTTTTTAAACCCTCACCTTCCATCTTAGAATCAATACTAAGTATTATATACAAGGCAGAAGAGTGGTAAGGGCTGGGCAATGGGGGTTTAGTGACTTGCCCAGGGTCCCACAACTTTGAAGTACCTGAGGTCTAATTTGAACCCAGAACTTCCTGTGTCCTGACTTGACTCGATTTCTACTGAGCCACCAAGCTGCTCCTTAAGAATTACATTTTTGCCAGGCACTGTGCTAAGTGTTGAGGCTACAAAGCCCAAAATGAACTTGTCCTCCAGGAACTTGCATTCTATTGGGGAAGAGAGAGACTATCACAATCTCACTAAGACATAGGTATCAAAAGCATTATTGTCCCTATTTTATGGTGGAAGGAGCTGAGGTCCAATTGATGAGCTCACATGGCTAAAACCACAAAACAAGTTACTATCAGAGCTAAGACTCGCCCCTCAGTCTTCTCCAAGTCCAGTATTCCCTCTCCTGACCCTCAGTCTCATCTCTGATAGATGTGTTCATTTGAATGAATGGCAGAAACCATTTGATGAATTCAATTAGGATTCTATTTGCAGTTTTCTTATGCAAAATACTCATGGCTTAGTCTAAGACCCTGAAAGTCTCTGAGAACTATCTCATCAAAATATCGGGGGATTCTTTGCCCTGCCAGGACATTTGAAAGTGTGGGACTTGTATGCTCCCATGAAAACATACCCTTCAGCTCTTCCAAAGTATAATGACTGGTAATAAACTAAGCGAATTTGATTTCAAATAAACAACAAACTTCAAATAAGCAAAAGCTTGGGGACAGTTAGATGATGCAGTGGATAGAGTGCCAGGCCTGAAGTTAGGAAAACTCATCTTTCTGAGTTCAAATCTGGCATCAGACTCTGTGCACTTAACTCTGTTTGCCTCAGCTGGAGAGGGAAATGGCAAATCACTATAGTACCTTTGCCAAGAAAACCCCAGATGGGGTCATGAAGAGATGGCCATGACTGAAAATGACTCAACAACAAAATAACAAATGATTATAACTCATCACAGAATGGTCACCACAATCCTCATGATTCTGCTCAGTTCTATTCCCACAAATGGCACCATGACGGCAGCTTTTGGTGTGAGCGTGACAGAATTGACCAGTCCCGTAGGTCAGATCTACAATAGTATGTTTCTGGCCAACCAGATACAAAAGATCTAAG
Source organism: Monodelphis domestica (assembly GCF_027887165.1). Taxonomy (NCBI): domain Eukaryota; kingdom Metazoa; phylum Chordata; class Mammalia; order Didelphimorphia; family Didelphidae; genus Monodelphis; species Monodelphis domestica. The sequence goes on along the minus strand of NC_077233.1, from coordinate 211,538,136 downwards.
ACAGTGATGGTGAACCTTTTAGAGACCTATCACACCACATGTGAGGCACCCCCTTACACCAGACAGGAAAGGGAGGAAGTGCTCCCATTGGGCTGCTGGGCAGAAGGGTGGGTGATGTGAGAAATGTCCTCAGGCATTTATGGAGAGTGAGAAGAGAGCAGCCCCCTCTGGCACATGTGTCATAGGTTTGCCAACATGGATCTAGGGAATGTTGGATTTTGAGCTCAGAGACCTGAGTTCAACTCTCACTGTAGGTATTTATTAGCTATGTAACTGTGGGAAAATCACTTGCCTTTTCAAAATTTCCTCATTTATAAAATGGGAGTAATAATACTTGTTCCTACTTCACACAGTTGTATAAAGTGCACTTTCAAGACCTAAAGTACTATTCAAGTGTATCATTACTGTTTGGGGGGGGGCAACATAGTGAATAAAATGGAGGACTTGGATTTAGGGAGACAAGTTCAAATCCATCCTCAGACACTTCCTAATAGAGGACGAGTGACTTAATTTATCTTACCCTTATAAAATACCCTTGCACTCTCACTTTGTAAAAGGGGATAATAAAAGCACCAATCTCCCAGAGTTGCTGTAAGGATCAGATGAGATAACATGTAAAGTGCTTTGGTTGTTGTTATTAATTATTTTTAGTAGATAGATCTGAGGGTCTTGCTGAATGGTGCTATTGCCTTTTTTAGAGACCAGCTTCTTGCACTGGGATTTAGTTTCTCTGGCCATGCATTGCGTGCATGCATTGTGAGCCAACAGGCAGCTTATCTCCAAGCTCTCTGCAGCAGTCAGAATCTACAGTGCCTTCATGAGCAAAAAAAAGGAGGAAATGAGCATTTATATAGTACTTATTATGTGCCAGGCAGTGCTAAGTGCTTTACAAAAGTGATCTCATTTGATCCTCCCAAGTACCCTGGGAGGTGGGGGCTAAAAGGTGTTGTTATTATCCCCATTTTACAGTTAAGGAAAGTGAGTCATTGTTTAAGGGAGTATCTTTGGCCAGACTGAAACTCAGTTTTTCCTAGCTCTAAGATTAGCTCTCTAGCCACGACATCCAAGAGTTATCTCTTTATTTTATTTTATTTACAAACCCTTATTTTCTGTCCTGGTAACAACTCTAAGACAGAAGGGTCAGGGTTAAGCAAATGAGGTTACCTGAGGGTCACATGGCTAGGAAGCTCATAAGAGCAGATTTGAACCCAGGACCTCCTGACTTCATGCCTGGTGCTCTATCCACTGAGCTGCCTAGCTGCCCCAAGAGTTGTCTCTTTAAAAGGGTGGAGGCTTCTACTGAGCCATTCACACTCCTCTGGTTACTCTAGCCATGTATTCTCAGCAGCATGTATGCATTGTGAGCCAAGGTCAGCTTATCTTCAAGCTCTCAGCAGCCGCCGGAATCTACTGTGCCCTCATAAGCATATTTTGCAGGGCTTTGCAGAACGAGGTGTGCTTATCTGCCTCCGAGATCTTGGCAGTCTTGCCTACCAGGCTGCAAATAAAATCACTTGAGAAAGATGCCAAGCCTCACATGAACCTCTCTTGCAGGCTGGAGCTTGCCCTCAATTGGTCCTGAAGGGGCTGACGCCCGCTTTAAATGTAACTCTGAAGGGTGATGGAAGGGGCAGAATGGGACGAAGTCCAGAGAAGGAAGGGTAGACTCATCCATAGAGAAAATGAAGCCATAAAGAATAGAAGTAAGCAAAATGGAGAAGGGCACTGCAGAGAAAAAGAGCCGAAAAGAAGAGGAAGAGGATGTCAGCTCCCTGAAGCTCGAGACCATGTTTTAAAAATGCATCCTTCTATTCCCACAGCCCATATTATGCCCTTTTTTCAACCCTTACCTAAACCCAGTACTTTGTATTGATTCCAAGGCAGAAGTAAGGGTTAGGCAATGGAGCTAGTTTAGTCACTTGCCTGGAGTTACACAGCTAGGAAGAATCTGAGGCCAGAGTTGAACTCAGGACCTCCTGTATTAAGGCTCGGCCGTCAATTCGCTGAGCTATGTAGCTGCGTGGCCCCTGCCCCACTCTCTTATGGCTTGAAGTATCCTAGAAAAACAGACAGCAGAACTGGAAAGGACCTTAAGGGTCCTCTGGTCCAATATCCCTCTGGTGGCATGGTCCCTTTTAATAATTTGTTGGTGGAAGTCTATGGATCCCTTCTCCAATAATTGAAGAAAATGCTACATTTCCTACTTAGAGGTTAGTGAAAATAAAGATGCAAAGTGTTTCTCCCATCCAAACTCACTAAGCTCCTGAAATTGACCTACTATGAACCCCTAATTTAGTGTAACTTTTCTATCCAAACCCTGAATGAGAAAAAAACTAAATATTATTCGAATGAATGACTACAATAAATAATTAAGCATCTACTTAATAGGGTGGCTCAGTAGTACAGTAGGTAGAACATTGGCCCTAGAGTCATGAAGATGCAAGTTCAAATTCAGTCACAGACACTTGTTTGTTGTCTTTTGTACTTGAAGAGAACCAAAATGACATCACTGGTGATGTCTTTTTTTTTTAACCCTTACCTGCTGTTTTAGTATTGATTCTAAGAGGGAAGAGTGGCAAGAGCTAGGTGATCAGGGGTAAGTGACTTGCTCAAGGTCACACAATGTCTGGCTCCATATTTGAACCCAGGACCTCCCAACTCCAGATCTGGCACTCTATCTATTGTGTTACCCAGATGCTCCCCAGTGATGTCTTTTTAATTTTTTTTAAATTTTAAAATATTTTTCCATGGTTCCATGATTCATGTTGTCTCCCACCCCTCTTCTGTCTCCTTTCCTGGAGCTGACAAGGAATTGCACTGGGTTATGCACGTGTTATCACTTGAACCAGCTGATGTCTTTTGACGGGCAAATAAATTTAATTTATTGGGAGTTGGAGTTGTGCAAAATTATCAGCCTCACTCTCTCTTCCAGAGTCATTCAAGTCCAGAGGTAAGACAAAAATCAGGGGGGACTGGTAATGGCCCAGGATCCAGTGGAGGACCTTGGCTTCTTGGATCTCTGATCAAACTCTAAACACTCCACAGCACCTGCTTTAGGCTCCTTCATGGCCATTTAGACAAATTATTTTCATTCACCCATTCCTGTAGGGGAAGTCTTCACATGCCTGGATAGGTGTGCCCCTAATTCACTGAAGGGTTTGAGGTCTCTTGGTTTCCCTCAACCTTGTTTACCCCATCTGCCAAGATGTTTTGCCAGAATTTGGAACTATGCCCAAAGGGCACTGAAAGACTGTCTGCCCTTTGATCCCCCAAAGAGATAATAAGGAAAAAGACTTATCCAAAAATATTCATAGCGGCTCTTTGTGGTGGCAAAAAATTGGAAAATGGGGGGCTGCCCTTCAATTGGGGAATGGCTGAACAAATTGTGGTATATGTTGGTGATGGAATACTACTGAGCTAAAAGGAATAATAAAGTGGAGGAATTCCATGTGAACTGGAACAACCTCCAGGAAATTGATGCAGAGTGAGAGAAGCAGAACCAGGAAAACACTGTACACAGAGACTGATACACTGTGGTACAATTGAATGTAATGGACTTCCCTACTAGCAGCAGTGCAGTGATCCAGGACAATTCTGAGGGACTCATGAGAAAGAACACTATCCTCATCCAGTGGAAGAACTGTGGGAGCAGAAACACAGAAAAAAAACAACTGCTTGATCCCATGGGCCAATGGGGATATATACTCTAAATGATCACCCTAGGGCAAATATCAATAATATGGAAATAGGTTTTGATCAATGACACATGGAAAATCCAGTGGAATTGCTCATTGGCTATGGGAGGGGGATGAAGGAGGGCAGGGAAAGAACATGAATCTTATAACCATACAAAATATTCTATTTTAATTTAATTTTAAAATTAATTTAATTAATAAAATATTCTAAATTAATTAATTAGATAAAAAAATTTTTTAAAAAGATGGTTTGCCAGTCTGTGACTGCTGTGAATGCTACAGCTTCTGGGAGCCACAAGTGAGAGTTGGGAGGACATGAAAGGAGGATGAGCAGTCCTGAAAAGAGCCCCACAAGCCCTCACACTAAAGATACTAATCTTCCCTGAACAACTCATACAAATCCTCAGACACTTACTAACTGTGGGACCCTGGGCAAGTCACTTATCCTCTATCTGCCTCTGTTTTCTCAAGTGCAAAATGGGCATAATCATGGCATCTACCTCCCAGGATTATTGTGAGGATCACAATCCCTGTTTACCTCATTTTCCTTATCTGTGAAATGGACGTCACAAAAACACCTACCTCCTGAGTTTCTTGGTGAGAACCAAGTGAGATAATGATTGTAAGACACATAGTAGGTACTATACAAATGTTAGCCATTATGATGATGTTTATATAAGTGCATGAAAGAGTGAATGATGGCAGGAGAGAGGCAGGAAGGAAGAGGGAATGTCAGGGAGATAAGAAGATGGTTAGAGGAGGATGCGTTTAGAGGGGTGAAGATGGAAAGGAAGGTGAGCAGGCAAAGGCAGTGATTGATGGGAAGAGTGGATAGAATGAAAGTTGCTATTAAATATACGCATAAATGACTAACACCTCTTCCCTTTGGAACATCTGCACCGAGATATGCTCTTCTTGTCATTTATCCTTGCTTATTACATTGAAATATAACATTGTGCGAGAAAACAGATGATTTCTTCCCTCTTGGTCCTCTCCTCAGCCCTTACACAACTCTCCTAAAAGTTTCCCTTTGAAAAAGTTGCCCAGGGCAAGAGATGAACCTGCAACCATGCCCCCAAAGGGAAGGTTCAGCTTGATTGGTTCTGGACCTTTTCCAGTTTAATCATCATGTAAGGAAGACCCAGATGGTACCAACTCAATATTTTTTAAAATTCCCACCAGCAACAACCACATCTGCCGGCCCCAACCAGAGGTGTGGCTCTTTGCCAATGACTGGAAAAAACACAACCAGGTCCTGATTACTGCAAATAATGATCCTTATGAACTGTTGCATTATTTGAATTGACACTATTCGAAATAATATGAAAAAGATCATCTGTTACAGCTCAATGGAAATATGCAATATAAATTTGAAAAATGCTACTACCCTTTGCTAGGAATCCTGTTTTTTTTTTCTTTTAACCTTCATCTTCTGTCTTAGAATCAATACTAAGTTTCACTTACAAGGCAGAAGAGTAGCAAGGGCCACACATTTGGGGTTAAGTGACTTGTCCGGAGTCACACAGTTGGGAAGTATTTGAAGCCGAATTGGAACCCAGGACCTCCATCTCCAGGCCTGACTCTCAATCCTCTTACCTACCCAGCTGCTCTTCGGAAATCTTTGTTCACCCTAAAGGAGATCTACTTGACTTTATTTTGGTGAGAGCTTGCACTTTGAAAGCTGGCCCTTTTCCATGGCAAGTGATGTTTCTCTATAGCAAGTTCCATAGTTTGCAAAATTTGGTTGGAAGTGGAGGGGGTTAGCTATGGGGCTCAGTGAATAGAAAGTGCAGTGATTAAAGTTTAGGGGTCTGACTAAATATGAGACTTCTAAAGTAATATTGTGGTCTCGGATTGAAAAATATTCTAGCTCAAGCCCAAATGACTTTTAATAGCTTTTATTTACAAAGAGGTGGAAAGAGTGAAAGTAGAGAAATGTAAGAAGAGAGTAGAGAAAATGTCTAGCCTATCACATTAAATGTTGCTCCAGTGTCCGGCTCAACCCCTGCAGGGCTCGCTAACCCTCAGCCAGAGGACCCGGTGGTGCCTTAGGTAAAGGTTCCAGCAACTCAGCCTCCTGCAGGAGAAGGAGGCCTCTGAGGAACTAATCTCTGAAGAGAAGGCCAAAGATGAAGTCCAAAGGAGAAGAACCAGCTAAGAAGCAGTCCAAGATCCCAGGTTCCAAGTCGAAGCCGAGGACCAAGTCCAAAGCCAACTCCAAGAGCCAAGTCACCAGCTGAAGCTCCAAGCCAAAGATTCAAGCCAAAAACTCAAGCCAAAGACCCCTTAGACAGGAAGTTCAGGACTTTTTAATAGTCTTTTTTCCATGTCACTTCCTTTCCCTTCCCCTCTTCACAGGGGCCCATCACAGCTTCCAAATTGCCTAGCACTGCCCAGTGGGGCAGTGTCTGTGGGATCCAGCTCTCATCCTCTAGAGGTGTAAACTCTTATTAAAGGATTGAGTTAAAAGGGTGGAGCTCTCCAAGTAAGTGATTTGTGATCCTTGGAGTGTTTAAGTTTTGGGGTGGTTGACTAAAAATAGACAAAGAGAGTAAAGAATTCCCTTTCACAATAGTCCTCTCTAGAAACTGGAAGTCCTGGGTTCAAATCTGACCTCAGAAACTTCCTAACTCTGTGACCCTGGGCAAGTCACTTGACCCCCATTGGCTAGCCCTTACTGCTCTTCTGCTTTGGAACCAATACACAGTACTGATTATAAGAAGGAAGATAAAACAAGAAAGAAAAAATTTTGGTTGGCAAGGCTAGATATCAGTTCATTTGAAATTGAGCTAGGTGGCCCAGTGGACTGCGATGTGATATAGCAGGCGAGCAGACTAATGTAATTGTAGGCAGGCATTGAGAGTCAGAGTATCCAAAACAAGGCATCTCTGTGCATCATTTCTCTACCTAGAAAATGGGCTGGAATAGTGACTTCCTTCTGCCCTGAATTCCAAACCGAGGGGATGGGGTATTGTACAGTTTTGCAAGTTCATGTAGGCAAAGTACTTTGAGATTCTCAGATGAAAAGGTCCCTCCTAATGCTTTGTAGGTAATAATAGCTAATATTTAAATAGAACTGTTTAAATATACTGGTCAAAGATTGAATCACTTGCCAGCACTGAGAAGGGGAAGGGAGGAAGGGGGGGGAGACAAGTTCAATCACATAATTTAGGAAAATTTGTGTGGAAATATATTACATGTAATTGGTAAAAAAAAAATATATATATATATATATATGCACATATATAATAAGTAAATGCACTGGTTTATGCTGATCAAACAAATTTTTATTTAGTGACATGTGAAGGATACTAAGAAATGGAAGATATAGTCCTTGCCTTCATGAAACTCTCAACCTAATTAGAAAGGTAAGTTAAGACAAAAAATATTTATTTAGGAGCAGCTAGGTGGCTCAGTGAATAAAGAGTTAATCCTAGAGATGAGAGGTCCAGGGTTCAAATCTGACCTCAGACACTTCCTAGCTGTAAGACCCAGGTCACTCAACTAGCCCTTGTTGCTCTTCTATCTTGGAACCAAATTTTGAAACAAAAAATTAGAGTTAAAAAAAAAAAAGAAATAAATATTTATTAAGAGCCTACTATATCCAAGCACAAAGGATAAAAATTAAAAAATTAAAAAAGGAAAAACACCTAACATTCTAATGTAAGGGGCTTACATTCTAATAGAGGAGATAGCAAAGAAAAGGGAACTAAAGAGGGGTAGGGGATGATGGTGGCAAAGTCTAGAGAGACAGAAGCATTGTGTCTGGAAAAGAATGAAGGCTGGCCAGCCAGGGCTCTTCCTGAAGAAAAAGAGAGAGAGAGAGAGAGAGAGAGAGAGAGAGAGAGAGAGAGAGAGAGAGAGAGAGATTCTGGGGAGGAACTAACCAGTGGGAGAAAGGGATCACAGAGGAGAAGGAAACTTCTAGCCTGAGAAAGGCTCAGAGAGAATTTACTGATGAAAGCCAAGGTATGATGGCAAAGTCCAAAGAGTCAGAAATAGAGCAGGGAAAGAGAAAAGACAAGATAATATAAAATAAAAATAATTAGGGGGAGTTGGTGGTTCAGGGGGAGAGAGTTCTAGGCCTGGAATCTGAGGAACTGGATTCAAATTTGATCTCAATCATTTCCTAGCTGTGTGACTCTGGGCAAGTCACTTGGCCCCATTTGCCTAAAAAATAAAACATAATTAAGAAGATATGGCTATATTTAGAGCCGAACTTTTTGTAGTAGCAAAGAACTAGAGACGAGGTAGATGCCCATCAACTTGAGAACTAAACAACAAAACATATTGTGGTAGGTGAATGTAATATAATACTGTATTACCAAAGAAGAAACCAAGAAAAACATCAGAAGACTTATATGATCTGATGCAAAGTGAAGTGAGCAGGAAAACAAGAGGCACAGTACAACAATGTAAACGGAATGGACAACAACAAAACAATTGAAATTGAATGCTACTTGAGTTTTTCCTTGTATGTGCAATATGTATCTTCTTTCACAATATGATCAATATGGAAATATGTATTGCATGATAGCACATGTATAATCTATATCAGATTACTTGCCATCTCAGGGAGGGGAAGGAGAAGGAGAGAGAGAATTTGGATTAAAAAATGTCAGAAAACAAATGTTAAAAATTGTTTTTATATGTAATTGAGAAAATTATTTGAAACAACATTACTGGGAGTAGAAGGAAGAGATTGAATGCTATAAAATCATCACAAGCAACCTTGGCCCCAAAAAGAGCTAGGAGAAGACACCTCCCCTCCTTCTTTGCCAAGTGAGAACAGAACATAGCATCTAAAATCAGACTTTTTCAATATGATGGCTACTTCTCAGAAACTTTTCTTCTTCTTTATTAAAAGTAAAGATTTTTCTGGAAGGTGGGGAAGGATATTGGGGAATTTAAGATTTTTTTAAAAACCAAAGATATTAAGAAAAATTATTGGCATTTTTTTAAAAGTACACACAACAGTTCTCTGTCCAGTGAGTAATAGGAATAGTCATTATCATAAGACTCCTGAGGGAAGAGAGATTTGTGTGTGGAAGCTGATCTGCCAAGGAAAGTTGCAAGAAAGCTTTAGTCATCAGTGCTCTTTCCCTCCTCCTCCAATTTTCATGTTTATACTTATCTGTTTACATGTTCTAGGTAAGCCCCTTGAGGGCAAAAGCTGTTGAGTTTTGACTTTTGTCTTTGTAACCCCAGATCCTAGCATAATGCCTTGCACAAAGCATAGACTTAATAAGTGCTTATTGGATTGAAAGAGATGGTGTTTGAGTTGGACCTGGAAGGAAGGATGTTCATTTTTTAGAGTACCAATGACATTATAGCATGACTTAAATGAGGCAGAGTTGCACAAAGTCATCAGCCTCACTTTCTTTTCCTGAGTCACTGATGTCCAATGGTGAGACAAGAGTCAGGATGTCTTCCGTGTCAAGCCCTGACCAAGCTCCAAGCCCTCCACAGCACCTACTGCTTCCGGTCGCCTTCATGGCTGTTGGAACAAATTGTTCTCATCCATTCATTCCAGAGTCTAGGGGAAGTCTACACATGCAGGGGGTAGAAATGCTCTTCACTCACGGACTGGTCTGAGGCTAGTCAGTTCCCCTCCGCCAAGATTCAGCCCTCACCAGGATGTGTTACAGCTTCTTGGAGCCACTGGTGAGAATTGGGTGGCCACCAAAGGTGGAGGAGTAGCCCTGAAAAGGGCCCCACTAGCCCTCACTCCAGAGGTGCATGTCGTCCCTGCACAAGCCATACACCCCAGAAAAAAATAAGATTCAGGCAAATGAAGGAAAGGGGAGGAAAAGAGCCACAACAGCTACTTTACGGTTTGCAAACATCTCATTTTGTTCTCACAATAACCCTGGGTTGTGCAGTCGTTTTTAGTCATGCCTGACTCTTCCTCTGTGGCTCCAAGGCCAGCTCTCTACATTCTCCAGCAGCTGCTTTACAGGAAGGACTTGAATAAGTGTGGATTTTAAACCCTTACCTTCTGTCTTGGTATAATTCTAAGACAGAAGAGCAATAAGGACTAGGCATTTGGGATTAAGTGACTTGCCCAGGATTATACAGGTAGGAAGAGTCTTAAGACTTTTTACAATTTATAATTTACAATTGATTTTAGACAACTCCCTTAGTTGGAAGAGACCTTGAAAGATCACTTAACTTCCTAACTGTGTGACCCTGGAAAAATCACTTAATTCCAATTACTTAATCTTTGCAACAATAAAAATGATACTAAGATGATAGGTAAGACTTTTTTACTAAAAAAAGAAAATAAGTCCAGTGGTTCCCAATTCTTTTTTGTTCCATGAATCCCAAGAGCTAGGCAATTGGAGTCACATAAGACTTGCCCAGGGTCACATAGCTAAGAAGTGTCTGGGCTGGGTGACCCTGGGCAAGTCAATAAACCGCCATTGCCCAACCCTTACCACTCTTCTATCTTGGAACTAGTACGTAGTATTAATTCTAAGATGGAAGGTAAGGTTTTTGATTTTGGTTTTTGAGTGGGGACAGCTAGGTGGCTCAGTGCCTGAAGTGAGGAGGACCAAGGTTGGAATGTGACCCCAGATACTTCCCAGCTGGGTGACCCTGGGTAAGTCACTTAACATCATTTTTCTAGTTCTTACTGCTCTTTTGCCTTGGAAACAATACTCAAATATGGACTCTAAGACAGATGAGCATTAAAAAAAAAAAGGAAAATTCTACATTAAATTAGGAAGAGCAAAATGGGCAGAACCAAGAGAACATTCAAAACAGCAATAAAAATAGTTAGAAGAATGACTTGTATATGTCCACCTCCAAAGAAAGAACCGATAAACAGAAGCAAGCAAGACACAATTTTATACATACAAATGATGCCTTCTCTTGGGCCAGGAGAAGAGGGAGGGATAACTGGGAACTTTCACATAACAAACAAACAAAATCATTAATTTTTTAAAAATAGAGTCCTTTAGGATCCTTGTTTGCAGAGGGCTGGAGAAAGGGCAGGCACTATGAAAAAGCAAAAGGTCTCAGTCTTCTCTGGAATCTCTGCTTTCCACCATTTCTTCACATCCATGTTTTGTCTTGGGGCTTTTCTTTTCCTGGAGTTTAGCAAGTAAATGTACATAAAATATTCATGTGAGTGATTGTCTGGTAACATATTAACATAGCAAGCGTGGTTTGTAATAGGGTCATGCTCCTAATGCAGAATAAAGAGACCAGAACTATTAACAGGTTCTGGAGTGGTAGGGGCTCCTGTCTCTAGTAATTAAGTTTATTTTCCTAAGTGCCTTGGCTCCACAAGGAAGTGGGGCCGCTGTTTTGCTTAGGAAAACTTCAAGGGGAAATTGTATATTTGAAAGGGCAGCAGAGAAGGCATGGAGTGGGGGGAAATATCTTCTAAATGGATTAGCTTCAAGTATCAGAGAATACAGAGAAAGAAACGCAGAACTCTTGGCTTTTGGGAAGCTCCTGCCTTCTGACCTCCCCATTTCCCTGGCCTCTACCTCTAATTCTGCACACATGGGCGATCTGCCACCCCAATGATATCTCACAATTAACGAATCAAAGACTTGTGGGGCTGGGAGGGACCAGAGAAATCATCTTTTCCAATCCCTTCACTTTATAGAGAAATCAAGACATAAGCAGGAAGGGTAACTTGTCCAAGGTCACATAGAGTCAGTGGAGTCCCTGCACTTGGTATTCCTTTTGAGTTTTTGTGTTTTTTTTTTTAAACTCTTACCTTCTGTCTTAGAATCAATACTAAGTACTGGTTCCAAGGCAGAAGAGTAGTAAAGGCTAGGCAATCTGAGTTAAGTGACTTGCTCAGGGTCACTCAGCTAGGAAGTGTCTGAGGCCAGATTTGAACCCAGGACTGGCTCTCAATCCACTGAGTCACCCAGCTGCCCCCCTTCTGAGTATTTACACAGATTTTTCTCCCAGTACCTGGAATGCACTTGCTCCTTATCTCCTTCTCTTACCATGACTAGGTTTCCTTCAAGGCTCAGCTCAGGTAACTCTTCTTTTTCCTGATTCCCTCAAGGTGTTAGTGCTTTCTCTCTCTTCATATTATCCTGTTACAGTTAAGTGACTTGCCTGGGGTCACGTAGTTCTTGTCTAAGGTCAGATTTGAACTCAGATCTTCTTGACTCCAGGCGTGGTTCTCTACCTACTGTGCCACATACCTGCTTCCTTTGGTGTCCACCATTGCTTTCCTCCTTTGCTGTGTGCCATCCAGCAAACCATCTTGGCAGGCAAGCTAAACCACGTTGAGGGTAACCAACATGCCTCACACCCATGGTGAGTTAATGTAATGTCTACCCCCAAGCAAGTGAAGACTTCCCATGGTAGAATGGGCTGATGAAACTAATTTGTTTTAATGGCCATCAAGGTGGCTGAAGCAGTCACTGCGGAGAGCTTAGAGCTTGGCCAAGCATGGAAGATGCCAAGGTCTTCCTCTCCATCCCAGGCCATCATGGTTGTCTCGATTTTTGCTTTGCTCCTGGATTTAGATGACTCTGGAAGAGAGAGTGAGACTGAACTTTGTGCAACACTGTCTCATTTCAATCCAATTTATGTAAGAGTCACCAGTCATGTCATTTTGGTCCTCTTTGAGTAGGAAGGACAGGCACATTATCCTCTATACTTGTTTATTTATATAGGATCATAGGAGACCCTAGAAGGACTGAGGCTTGGGGCAGCTAGGCAGCTCAGTGAATTGAGAGCCAGGCCTAGATCCTGGGTTCACATCTGACCTCAGATACTTCCTAGCTGTGTGACCCTGGGCAAGTCATTTAACCTTCACTGCCTAGCCCCTACCATTCTTCTGCCTTGAAACTACTACACAGTATTAATTCTAAGACAGGAGGCAAGGGTTTAAAAAAGAGGAGGGAACATAGGCTCCATCAAGGGTCTTGTTTTATTTTTGTATATTGATACTTCTGAGCACAATGTCTTGCACATAGTAGGTGTTTAATAAATGCATGTTAGATTCTTAGATATGAGTAGATCCTCATTTTCAATGTACTTTTCCAGGTATCATACCCATCACTGAAGTAAGTGAAACAAAATCTGGTTCTGTTTTAAATTGAGACTTGAACCAAGAGAGATCACAAATTGAAATGAGCCAAGATTCTTTGCTGAACCTCCAAACCAACCAAAGAATTCATTTTATTACTAAACTCTGACATGAATCCAAGTTTAAAAGAAGAAAAAAGCCCCCAATGTACCACTTGAAAAAAGATCTAAAGTCATTTCTAGATAAGTCATGAAGCTATCCTTGGATTACTCACAAAACTGCCTGACCACCGATTCAGGTCATGCCATCCATAAGAATAGGCCTCAGACTCCCAAACAAGTGAATGTGCCAATCAGGACTCTAAGTTCAGAAGATTTGGGTTCAAGTCCTTGGTCTTGGCTCTGACACATTCTGGCTATGTTACTGAGAACAAATCATTTAAAGTTCTAAGGTCCCAGTGAATTCCTCAGTCTAATGCAATGGAGAGAACATGAACCTGAAATCAAGAGTCTGAAACACAGGTCTGCCACTCACCACCTGTGACATCTTGGATACATCTCTTAATCTCCCTGGGCCTCAACTTTCGCATCTTTAAAATGGGGGTGATCATACTAGCACCTAGGATTGTTGTGAAGATCAAATGAGATTATATTCATTAAAGCACTTCACGTAGTGTTTGGCAAACTGTAAACCTTTAAATGTTTCTTCCCTTCCTTCTTTCGTCCCTCCTTCCCTCCCTTCCCTTCTTTCCTTCCTTGCTTCCCTCCTTCCTTCTTTCCTTTCTTCTTGTCTTTCTCCCTTCCTTCATTTCTTCTATTTTTCTCCCTTCCCCCCTTCCTTTTCTCTTTCCTCCTTTTTCTTCCCTCCCTTCTTCCCTCCTTCCCTCCCTCCCTTTATTTCTTCCTACCTCCCTTCCTCCTTATTTCCCTCCCTCCCTCCTTCCCTTTCTCTTTCCTTCCTCTTTTCTTTCCTCCCTTTCTTCCTATCTCCCTTCCTTCCTTCCTTCTCCCCCCTCCCTCCATCCTTCCTTCTGTTTCTCTTTCTTCCTCTTTCTTTCCTCCTTTCTTCCCTCCTTTCCTTCCTTCCTTCCCTCCCTTACTTCTTTCTTCCTTCCTCATTTCTAAATCCCACTGTCTTGTTTTCTTGGTTCCAGTTCCTGTTCATAGAATCTCCTTTATCAAGACTCTCCCCTTGCCTCAGTCTCCCCGCCCCCATCAGATTTCTGAGGATGATGACTCCTGCTTGATTGGCCAGTGCCCTTCAAACTGCCCTGAGTGGCCCTGTGGTGGTTCCACTCCTGCTTGTATGCAATAAGTACAAGGGCACCTCCTTAGAGGAAAGGACACAGAGCTGCCCGCAGCTCTGCCCATGTCAAATTACTCTCTCCACGGCAGAATTCTAGGTTACAGAATCCCCTTCTGGGCCAGAGAGTTGACTTAAACCTTTTAGTGCAATTGGATGGGCAGAAAATGCTAGGGGAAGGGAATGTTAAAAAAAAAATCAATACATCCAGTGCCGAATAATAATAAAAACTTGATGTCAGCACTTTAACGTTCAGTCCTTACACATAGAATGGGAATTAGGTTTTATACAGTCCTTTCCAGGGGTGTTTAAAGTAATGACTCATAGGCAATGGGCCTGAAGCAACCATTGATTGAGAATAGCCCAAAAGAAATGATTAGGACACTTTCAGACCAGACACTGGCAGCCTGCTGTAATCTCTTCCTTTTAGAGCCAAGCCCCCTCCCAGGCAGTTTTCAGTATTGGTCCAGCATGCATTGCCCCTCTCCCAAGACATTTTGACTCTTTTTCATTAGATGTTATTGATACCTTTTGTCTTTATACTGCTTTTGTTTCCGAACATAGCCCTGTCTCCTCCCCTAGCCAAAGAGCCATTCCTTATTAAAAAGAGAGAGGGAAAAAACATGTCGGCAAAACTAACCAGAACATCAGGCAAGTCCTTCGCAGTGTCCTCTAACCACAGCCCCTCACATCCGCAAAGAAGGGAGAGACCTGCATGCTCACATTCCTTCCTCGGAGCCAAGCCTGGTCATAAGATTGCCACTGAATTTGGTTTGAAGGTTTGGGGTTATTCTCTCCATTTCCATTGTTGTAGTTGTTATGTATGTTGTTCCCTTGATTCAGCTTATTCCACTTTCTATCAGTTTATAAAAGTCTTCCCATGCTTCTCTGTATTCTTCATATCCATAGTTATTTAAGAACAGTATTATGTTATTCCTTTTGGTCAGCATCGCTGGAGAGATGACCCCAAAACCAACAAGACCTGAGTTCAAGTCCATCTCAGATACATACTCATTATGACTCTGCGTAAGCAAATAAATCTTTTAATCCTATAGGCAACTCTCTAAAAGAATAAGTGGCTGAAATGGTGCCTCCTCATCTGGGAGTTCCCTTTACCAGTGAATCCACAAATCCATTTCCTATCCCAAGACATTCCTCAGGCAATGGGCATCTATTCCCTTGTTCCTCATTCTTTATTACTACAAAAAGTACCTTCATTTCCATCTTTGAACCTCTTTGCAGTGGGATTGCCAAGTCAAAGAGGTATGGATATTTTAACCATTTTCTAGGTATAATTCTGAATGGCTTTCCAAAATGTGGTTGATCCAATTTGCAGCTCTATCAACAATGTATGAGAGTCAGACTTTCCACAACCCCTCCAACATTCACTATTTCCATATTTTGTCATCTTCATCAAGTTGATGGGGCATGGCTGTTTCAGGATTGCCAGTTCCATCCCGATTCCCACAAACAGCCTGAAGTAATGTGTTGGTTAGAAAGGCAAAAATCATTTCAATCCAACAAATATTTATTAAACAGCTGCCATGTGGAAGACATTGAATGTATGTCAAAGACTTCTGATTTTGTTGATGTGAGAACTTTTTCCCCCAATGCAAATCTTAATCTGTCTATAAATCATTGATAGACAGCTGCCTAAGACTCAGAAGAGTTAAATGATTTACCTACACAGTCACATAGCCAGTGTCAGAGGTATGTAGCCAGGTCTTCCCACATTCAAATCCAGGCCTCTATTAATGTTTACATTACACTGAAGATACAAAAAATAGTTCCTCACCTCATGGAGCTTACATTCTATTAGGATAGCCTTATTTACTTGCCAAAATGGTCCATCCGGCCCTCATTTTAGGAGCCAAAATCATTGGATAAAGTCAAACTCTGAGCTATGTCCTCTGTCCTTTAGGCACTTACCACCTAAAATGTTTCCCTTGGTCTTCCCAGTATTAGTAATAGGAAGAAACAAAATGTGATGTAAGTTATGGGTAGATCTGATCAATCAATAAACCCAAGAGTATCTTTTATATGCAAAGCACTGATACAGAGCCCTGGACCCAGTCCCAAGTTCCAGATCTGCTTCTGCCATTAATTAACTTATTGTGTGACATTAGGTAAATCATTTTTACTCCTCTGGCCAAAACTGAGGGATTTATATCAAGTGATCACTAAGATATTTTCTAGTTCTAAAATTTTATGTTTATGATTCTCTGCTAATGGCTTATAGCTAGATGAGAAATAGATGGATGAAGTAGTGGATGATAGGTTATATTTCCAGAGTCCTTGTGTCTGACACATGGTGATACCTATTGTATTTGTATTGGTCTGATCAGTCATAGACAAACATATCATACCCTGACTCCAACAATGTGATGTCACTGGTCTACTTCCAAAAGGAAGGATGAACAAGTAGATGGATAAATGTATGGATTATGGATAGACAGATAGATAGATAGATAGATAGATAGATAGATAGATAGATAGATAGATAGATAGACAGACAGAAAGATAGACAGACAGACAGACAGACAGACAGATAGATAGATAGATAGATAGATAGATAGATAGATAGATAGATAGATAGATAGATAGATGGGTAGGTGGAGAGATAGATGGGTGGGTGGAGAGATGGGTGAATGGATATGTATATAGATGGATGGATAAGTATATGGATAGATGGATAGGTATGGGTATATGTATATGGGTAGATGGAGGGATGCATGGATGGATGGATGGGTGGGAGGATGAATGGATAGTTGGGTAGATAGACACACATAGATGGATATAGACGGGTGAATAAATGGATTGACAGATAGACAGAGATAGATAGATAGAAAGATAGATAGATAGAGGTGGATGAATAGACAGATAGATTGTAGACACTAACTAGAGCTTTTATCACATGCTTACTATGGGCTAGGCATTGTGCTAAATTCTGGGGATTCAAATTGCCCTCAAGGAGCTTATATTCTTTCTCATTTAGACTTATCACCTGAACACTGGCCACTAATTATTTTTATAAACTTTAATGGTTTTCAAACTAAAGCCAGAGGTTCTAGATTTGCATTCCTATGTAGTTCCTCACTTATTTCTATCACTATCTTTTCATTCATTCATTCATTCATTTGTTCAACAAGCATTTATTTCATACCTACTATGTGCTAAGCACTGTTTTAGGACTTGGAGATAAAGCCAGAAATAAAATAGTTCCTATTCTCAAGAACCTTATTTTCTTCTGGGACAAAATGTATAGCAGAGAAGCAAATACATGATAGAGAAAATAAATACAAAGTAATTTATGGGGAAGCAGATTACCATCAATTAGGAGAATCAGGAAAGACATTTTTAAAGAAATAACACTTGAGATTCATCTTAAAAGAAGCAAGGGGTTCCAAGAAACAGAAGTGGAGAGAAACAGCTTTCCAAGCATGGAAGGATAATCTATACTGTATAAAGAAATATACAGAGAAAATGGCGAGAGTAAAGGAATGTCATGTAGTGGGGACAGCTAGCAGACCTGATTGGTGGGAATGCAAAATGTATAAAGGAGAATACTGTAGAGGCAGCAGGTGGGTCAGGGGATAGAGAGCCAGGTCCAGAATTAGGAGAAATTGGATTCAAATATGGCTTCAGACACTTCCTAGCTGTGTGACCCTGGGCAAGTCACTTAACCCCATTGCCCAGCCCTTAACTACTCTTCTGCCTTGGAACTGATACTTAGTACTGACTCTAAGACAAAAGGTAAGGTTTTAAAGAGAGAGAGAGAGAGAGAGAGAGAGAGAGAGAGAGAGAGAGAGAGAGAGAGAGAGAGAGAGAGAGAGAGAGAGAGAGAGAGAGAGAGAGAGAGAGAGAGAGAGAGAGAGAGAGAGAGAGAGAGAGAAGCCAGATTGTGAAGGACTTTAAGGCAAACAGGAATTTATATTTTAGCCTCAAGTTAAGAAGGTTTTTCTTTAGCAGGGGTGTAATATGGTCAGATTTGTGCTTTTTTGGTAGCAATGTAGAAGATGGATTAATGAGAGGAAATAATTAAGAGGTGGTTGTAATAGCCCAAGCAAAAAGTAATGGGGGCTGAGCTAGGCATCTTTTCACCCTGGAACAATTGTAGTGTTAAATTCTGAGACAGAGTGGTGCAGTGGGTAGAGGGCTGGACTTTGATCCAGGAAGATAAGTTCAAATTTTGACTCAGGTGCTTACTAGTTGGGTGACCTCAATTAAGTCAAGCCAACATATCAGCAAACGTTAATTAAGCACCTACCATTTGCCAGGCACCATGCAAAACTCTAGGTCAAAGAAAGGCAATAACCAGTCCCTGTTCTCAAGAAGCTCACCTATAATGGGGGAATATGATCTGAAAATAACTAAGCACAAATAAAATATATTCCAAATAAATTGGAGATGATCTCAGAGGGAAGCCAGTAGCATTAAGGAGGGGGTGTTGGGAGAAAGAATGAGAAACAGAAAGAGAGAGAGAAAGAAAGAAAAGACAGAAAAGAAGAAAAGAAAAAAGAAAGAATGAAAGAGAAAAAAGACCTTGGTATCCAAAACAACAATTCACTCTATGATTACACTTAGGCAAAGGAAACCAGCCAGTACATCTCCCAGCAATGAGAGCCACAGCAGAGACAAGGGTGATTAAGCTTGGGCTGTGCTATATGTTAGCTGTTGTCAACCTGGGCAGGATGGTGGAAATGGGGCGGGTGGATGGGAACAGGGGCGGTTAGCAATCAGCCAGACTTAAAAACCAGACGAAACCATTTCCACATGCCAATAAAACACTGAAAGTGAACAGTTTTCTCTAACTGTTTGGGGGCCCTAGTGCTGCCTTTAAAACAAAACAGAAGGGCTGGAAAACATAGCCTAACAGTGGCTCAGGCTCAAAATAGAATCTCCTGGGCTTTGTTGGCGATGTCGGCTTGGTGGGGCTGACCCCAGAGAGGCCAAGCTGGTAACCTTGGGGAGTTGAGGGGAAGGAGGATGGGAAGAGGGGAGATGGGAGCTTCCTACCTCACCTGAGCCTCCCAAACCTTTCTCAAGGCACCATGCCCTGGTTGGCATTGCTATCCACTCGCCCACCCACATCCTCTGGAAAAGCCAAGGGCAGCCAGGGAGAAACTGTGTCCCATCAGTGCCGGGAGCTGAGCTGCTTTCCAATTTGTTTCACATGTCTTCAGCCAACTAGGAACCTGAAAAGAGCTGAAAAATAGCCCACAAGCTAAAAGCGCTCTTGCACGGGTTTAAAAGAGATTTCTTTCCAGCAGGCATCATTCTGGCGTATCCAAGGCCTTATCTTTCCCTTCCAGGGAGAGTTCTTGCTCGTCTTACTTTCTTTCTTTCTTTTTTAAACAAACCGAGGAACAGGTGGGACTGTTTCTGAGTTTGGCTGGAGTTTGTTTGGGGGGCTTAGTGGTGATGATAAGGAAAAGACAGCTGCCTTGACAGCCTGGCCTGGTTTAGAGATACGGGGCTGTATTGACCTTGGCAAGCGAGGCGTTACAGGGTGCTACAGTTTCTCGCAGTTCTCACACTGGAGCATCTTAACTGCAAGCCTACTTTCTGCAAAGAAAACATTTGAGAACTAGCAACTCAGATATTTGACGAATGAATCCACTGTTGCGGAGGTGGGAGGTTTTGGCCTGCAAAGAGTCTGGGGCCCATAAAAACTGTTTGAGGCTGTATTCTAAGCAAGAACAGCTGAGACCCGAGAGATGTTTCCAAAATCTTTTTTTCAAATCTTTGCTCTGAGTGGGAGTGCTTCTTCTTGTTCCCCATACATATTCCCTTTCTTGACTCCATACCTATATTGCATTCTCCCCTCACTCCCACTGCCTAAAATTCCTAGATTCCCTCAAGGTCTTGAAGTTCAATTCTCTCTCTGTCTCTTTGTCTCTTTTGGTCTCTCTGTCTCTCTCTCTGTGTCTCTGTCTTTCTCTTTCTCGCTCTCTCTTTTGACCCTTACCTTCTGTCCTAGAATTAATATTGTGAACTGCTTTGAAGGCAGAAAAGCAGCAAGGGTTAGGAAATCAGGGTTAAGTGACTTGCCCAGGATCACACAGCTAGGACGTGACTGAGGCCAGATTGGAACCCAGGATCTCCTGTCTCTAGGATTGACTCTCAATCCATTAAGCCACCTAGCAGCCCCCAATCATCTCTTATAAGAGGTCTTTCCCAGGCTCTCTAGTTGTTAGTCCCTTTCTCGAATTACTTTGTATTTATTTGAATCTATTTATGAAAGACATATACCCAGCTGGTTTGCCTAAATGTATAGACATGGCTTGCAAGTGGCATAGGTAAATCTTTTTTGGAATGTGGTGACCCCTCTCCAAAGGAGGCTGTGATTTCTGCTTAAGAGAAGAGAGTGGGACTGTCTCTGGGCATCGACTTTTCCACTAAAATCTCCTTCACGCACCAGTGTTTTTGTGCACACTCATCTACCTCACAGATGAAAGCGCACAAAGACAATCGTCATCCTCGGTTACCGAGAGACTACTATTACTGAAGGACAATGACAAAAAAATGGAAAATGAAAAATGCTGGAGGGGGTATAGAAAAATTGGGACATTGATGCATTGCTGATAGACCTGTGGACGGGTCCACAGAATATTGGAGAGCAATTTAAATCTCATCTCAAGCCAAGAGAGAGTGCCTGATCTCCACCGAGAAGTTCTCTCCTCAAAGGTTTTAGGAGAGCAAGCTAGGAATCAAGAATAGGATCTGTTTCCCCTTCCAAAGTCTTCTTTCTCCATTCCCCAGAGTTCTCTCATCTCTGTAGCTTTCATCAAAGATTCTCAGGAATGACTGTGTCCCAACTTTGTCCCTTACACAAGAACTCAGCCCATCTTTAGTCGAGCCTGCACTCAAAATGGGGCAGACTGGTTGCGAAGCCAGATTCCATCGTTTACTTCTCTAAGCACATCCTTTTTCCCTCCTCTGTGGACTTCCAGCCCCTTGAGGGTGTCTTTGTCTTTGTAGACCTGCGACCTAGCATGATGTTGTGGTTATTCAGACACATCCAACACTTCATCTGACCCCGTCTGAGGTTTTCTTGGCACAGATATTGGAATGGTTGTCATTTCTTTCTCCAGATGATTTTACAGATGGGGAAACCGAGGTTAAGTGTGACTTGCCCAGGGTCCCACAGCTGGAAAGTGTCTGAAGCCCGATTTGAACTCATGAAGACGAGTCTTCCTGACTCCAAATCCAGTTGCTGCCATTTAGTGGCCCTGGAACAATTAGCAAATGCTTGTTGAATGAATGAACAGATAGATGGATAAAAGACTATTGAGCAATGCCTTATGCATATGAAATACAAGTATAGGCAGGGTCTGTGTGGGCCCAACATATGAGTTAATTCTTCCTCTTCAAAATCATATGACTTTCTCCTCCCTGGTTTGACTTCCTAGGATCAGAGAAATGGAAACAAAATATTTAGTGAAACCACCAGCCTTTGAATACAAATTCCAGGCTGCAAACTTTTGCAAAAGCTTGAGGTTGGCATTGAGTGGCCATCTGTATCAGCAAGGAAAATGGATTTCCATTTCTGCTATTCTAATGTCATTTACTCCAAGCCTACAGACAGGAGCAGGAGAAGAACAGAGAGCATGCTTTGGCAGGTCTTCTAGGTGGGAATCTGGGTGTCCACAAGTCTGTTTTGGGCAACCTTAGAATGCCAGCTTTTGAGCACCAGGCAACCATCATTAATGATGGTTTTGTACTGTGTGAACTGGTCAGACATCATGAGTGTTTGAATAAATCCCTTATTAGTGTCTGTTACTACAGTGTTATTAATGAGCACTACAAATGCCACAATCTGTGTTTTGTTATCCTGACTCAGTACACTTTGTTAGCTATGTGACCCTGGACAAGTCACTTCCCCTCCTCTGGTCTCCATTTTCCTATTTACCAAATTACGGGGCTGAGTTGTACTGGATGATCTCTCAGTTTCCTTCTTAGTCTAACATTTTACATGATAAAATAAGATGACATAGTCAATATGTCTCAAAGACAGAATCTGAACTCAAGTCTTTGGGACGTTGAGACCATCATTCTATCCATTACATGACACTGCCTTTCTTTTATAAACTATCTTTCTTTCTGGAACAAACTGACCTGCAGAATTTTACTGCCATGAAATTGGAAGATATGAGCATGTGTTACCAGAAGAGTCTAATGGAGGGAATTCCAAACATGGGAGAAAAAATACAATGGCAGCATTCCATCCATTGAGTTGGACGACTGGTCTAAGGAAGCTAATTTCTTCCTGTTTCTCATGACTAACCAATCCTGCTGAAGAAGGCAAGATCAGTTTTTAATAAGAGTTCCAGTTCTGTTTCTAGCTTTGTAATCATGGATGTCATCTCCCTGTGTGGAGCCTCAGTTTCCCAATTGGTGAAATGAGAATGATATTTGCCCTACCTACTTCATAGGTGTGAGGTTTAAATGAGATGATGCACAGGGAATGCTTTGTAAACTGTATGTTGCTGTTCAGCTGTGTCTGACTGACTTTTCACAGTCCCACGGGCCATAACTATCCACAGGGTTTTCTTGGCAAGAATACTGGAGTGGTTTGCCATTTCCTTCTCTTGTGGCAATGAGAGACTGTGACTTTCCCAGAGTCACACAGCCAGGAAGTGTCTGAGATGGGATTTGAACTTGAGTCTGCCTGACTTCAGAACTAGCATTCAGCCACATCGCTGTCTCCTAGGCATATAGCGATTAAGTGACTTTGCCAGGGTCACGCAGCCAGGAAGTGTCTGAGGCCATGTGAGGAATAATATTGACTCAACTCTCAGCTATCGCATATAAGTGTAGGTGAAGGAAAGGGGTAGCCCGAACACTTATACTGACTCTCCAAAAAAGGCCATGGAGTATAATCTAAAGGACACCCCATTTGGGGCAGGGAATCAGAGGATCATAGAAGGGACCTCGGAGGTCTTCCAGCCCAGCCCTCTCATTTTACAGATGAAGGGTCCAAATCCTAGAAGGGTTAGTGACACTCAGTTGGAATCCCAGCCCTGCTACTCCCCAGATTGGGACTGGAGTAATGCATCTCCCCCACTTGGGCCGCTGATCCCCTCTTTATGAAATCGGGGAGGGGAAAGGTGAATGGAATGATCTCCGGGAACCTTCTCCCACTTTAAATCCTATGATTATGATATGTACAGGCTATTCCAAAAGGGCTGGTGCAACTTTAAGCTTCAAAAAAGAAAATAGGAGTGAAATTCTGCATGATAATTTGCTTATTCCTCAAAGAAGAGGATTTTATAATAGAAAGCTTAAATTGTAAGCTACAAGAGCTTTAAACTGCACTAAGACTTTTGGGACGCCTTATATAATGCTAATATGTTATATTACATATCACATATATAATCTATACCCATGTCATTGTCATTTAGTCATTTCAGTCAGGTGCAACTCTTTGTGACCCCATTGGGGGATTTTTCCACAAAGATACTGGAGTGGTTTGCTATTTCCCTCTCCAGCTCATTTTACAAATGAGGAAACTGAGACAAACAGGCCTAAGTGACTTGTCCAGGGTCACACAGCTAGCATCTGAGGGCACATTTAAACTCAGGTCTTCCTGATTCCAGGCCCACCATTCTATCTACTGTGCCACCTAGCTGTCTCCTTCCACATATATTTTCATATAATATAATAGTATGAAAATATAAAATAACATATAATAATATAAATATTATTATAAATTTTACATTATAAGATATAATATAAAAAGTATATGTAATATAATAGTATGAAAAATATAAGATGTAATATAAACATTATTATAATTTTGTATTATAAGATGCAATTTATATAATATGTAAATATATTATAATATATAACATAGCATGGAAATATAAAATAACATATAATAATATAAAAATTATTATAAATTTTATATTATAAGATATAATATAAAAATTATATGCAATATAATAGCATGAAAAATATAAGATGTAATATAAACATTATTATAATTTTATATTATAAGATGCAATTATATAATATATAATATAGCATGAAAATATAAAATAATATATAATGCAAACCTACATTTATATTATAAAATATAATTATATGATATAAAAAATATATTACATAATATTATGAAAAGATAAAATATAATATAAACATAATTTTATATCATAAAATATAATTATACAATGTATACATATATTATGAAATAATGTATTCTATAACAATCATATGAAAATATAAAATAATATGTTATAATATATAATAGTATAAATACATAAAAACTCATTTTATCATATATTATATACCCCATACACCCAATATTTTTATTATATAAACATTATCTTATTTTATACTCCCATGCAGGCTATTCAAGTAAGTGTCTTCACCTAGAAGCAGGAGACCTGCAGGTGGGGAGGAGAGGCAGAGAAACTAATGAATATTCATGTATCCAGGCCCTGATTCCTTAGGAATTCTATCAAGCCCTATGTCTGACTTCTTTAATCTACTACAACATTCCAAGATGCTTGGATTTTATCCGCTGTACATGGGAAATTCCAGATCCTCCTAGACACTTCAGTTTAAAGAAACAAAAACCTCATGGCCCTCTTATGTCTTTAGGTCATGGAGAATTTGTTCAAGAAGTCACAAAACTTGGGGGGGGGGACAGCTAGATGGCTCAGTAGATAGAGTGAAGCCCAGAGACGGGAGGTCCTGGGTTCAAATCTGGCCTCAGACACTTCCTAGCTGTGTGATCCTAGACAAGTCACTTAACCCTCATCGCCTAGCCCTTACTGCTCTTCTGCCTTGGAACCAATACACAGGATTGATTCTAAGATGGAAGGTAAGGATTTTTTAAAAAGTCTTTGACTTGGTCTGAGCTGAGTTAGTTACTCATGATCCAGCCATGTCTTTATGGGGGTCTCACTCCCTAGATAAAGCCAAAGCAGAGAGCTGGGATTGCAGAGAGATCCAGGGGCTCCCATGTCTTCTGATCTCCTGTTTTGTATGAATTAATACATCTGAGTGGTTCACATACTATCAATAAGACCTGTAATTAGAGCAACGAGGTACAAATCTTTGTTTCTGAGAATCTAAACTGCAACAAGTACATTCTCTGATAATCTTGAGGTAGGTACAAGTATTAAATCCCCTATTTTAAAGATGAGGTAGAGGGCAGATAGGTATTGAGAGCCAGATACAGAAATAAGAGGTCCTGGGCTCAAATCTGGCCTCAGACACTTCCTAGCCATGTGACCCTGGGCAAGTCACTTGATCCCCACTGCTTATCCCTTACCATTCTTCTATCTTGGAACCAATACACAGTATTGATTCTAAGACAGAAGGTAAGGGGTTTTTGTTTGTTTTTTTAAAGGGCACCTCCAAATAATAGGAGTCAAAAACCCATTTCTAAGATGAGGAAACTTAAGTACACAGAGGTTAAGTGAATTTCCTAGGGTTGCACAGCTAGGAAGGATTTGAGGTCAAATTTGAATTCAGGTCTTCCTGACTCCAGGACCACCATTCTATCCACTACACCACTCAGCTGGAAAAATATCATTGCTAGCTGGGAACAGGAGTACATGTCTATAATCTCAGTGACTGGGGAGGCTGAGGCTGATGAATCTCTTGAGTCTGCGGTCTTTGAAATTAAGTAGGCAATGTCACTGGGGGTTTACACTAATTCTTTTTCTTTTTCATTTTTCCCACTAATTTCATATATATTTATAACCCTTACTTTCCATTTTGGAATCAATACTGTGTACTGGTTCCAAGGTAGAAGAGTGGTTAGGGCTAGGCAATGGGGGTTGTGACTTACCCAGGGTCACCCAGCTGGGAAGTGTCTGAGGTCATATTTGAACCCAGGACCTCTCATCTCTGGACCTGGCTCTCTATCCACCCAGCTGTCCCTTCATTTTCAATATATGAAGACCCTGGGAGCAGGAGACCAGCAAAGTGTCAAAGGAGGGGCAAGATGAGCCAGGTCAAAGCTCCCATGCCAATCAGTAGGACTGGCCCATGGATACTGTATTTTAATTTAAAATCTAAGAATTTTTGAATTTTGAATTTTTTGTTTGAGATTGTATTTATATAAAAATCCAAGAATTTTGATTTTATGCTTAAGATTGTACTTTTATAAAAATTCAAGATTTGATTTTGTTCGAGAAAAGATCTTCAAGAAAGAAGCTTGAAACTTTTATATCCAGAGAATGAACTGTTGCAGAAAGATGCCGGAAAACCTACACTTCATCAAGAAGATCAAGAATGAACTTTGGATATGATTGATTGAACTGAACTTTGATTGAACATTTATTGTAAATGTACACATTTATGCCAAAAGGGACTGCCCCTAATTTGGCTTTCTGTCAATGCACCTAGGAAAACATTGGTTTTGCTTTATTTTCTTTTCTATTTCCTCTCTCACTATTCTAATTTCTCTTAGAAAATTGAATATCGTGTATATCTATAGTTAGAAGTGCATTTAGGATTACAAATTGATTATGTTAAATGATCAATGGGGAGACTAGTCTCCCAATGATCATCAGGGGGGATTGTAAATCTTGAAATCTCTCAGACTTGTGAATGTTAAAAATTTCCCCATCAGGGAATTCTTAATTGGAACAAATTCCCTACTGAGAAACATTCCCCATTTTGATGTGAGAACTCGCCAGGATCAGAAATGGGAGGACCTCTATTCCACCCATACTTAAGAATGCTTTAGGGCAGAAAACTCCTTGCTAAACAAAGAAAGTACTTGGATCCATGCTTATGGTGGGGCAAGGAGTTCTTTGAGCCAGGCCTGTTTTTAGAATTGATACAATGGGATGCTAGGTACCTAAAAGGGTAGGGCAAGTTTTCTCTTGATGAGATTAGTTGACTCAGCTGTGTTTTCTCTCGTTCAGACCTACTGAGGAGATTGGTTGACACAGCAGCATTTTTTCTGATTCAGACTTACTGAGGAGATTGGTCGACTTAGCAGGAATTTAGATGGGCAGTCCTTTGGAAAGCGTCTACAGTGATTGGTAGATGTAGGGACTTAGGGGAGGTGACATGGGAGAAAAACCTCTATATAAGAAAAAGCAGAATCTCTTGAGGAGATCCTTTTGGAGAAATCCTTTTGGAGGATCTCTGATGAGGATCGCTTGGGAAGAATCTCTTGAGAGAGGCTCTGGAGAAGGGAAGCTCTTGGAGGACAATCTCTAAGGAGGTCTCGCTGGAGCTCCTCTAAGGGGACTCTCCCTCTGGAGGCTCTGGAGAGAGGCCCTTTGGAACAGTCTCTGGCTGGAAGGCTCTCTGGTGAAGTCAGCTGAGATGGAGCTGGCCTAGTGTCACTAGAATCCTTGTTTAGGCAGACCTTGTGGTGAGTGTTAAAAGACTGACTGACTGATTCTCTCTCTTAAGACTCAGGTCTAGGCCATATTGGCTTGAGGCCCTTCATAATTATTCCTTTCCTACTCTTTCTCTCTTTCTCTAATTCCTCATTAATTAAAAATCTCTATAAAACCCAGTTGACTTGGGTATTTGAATAATTGGGAATATTTCCCTGGCGACCACCTTATATTTGATTTAAAACCAAGACACTGTAGTGAAACATATTTTCTGCGGTCAAATTTACTCACCCTCTCTTATATCTATCACAATTTATATCTTCCACCATTTTTTAACTCACTACAGTTTATGGGCTTCACTATTTTAAATCTCACAATACCCCCTACACTTCCAGCCTGGGCAAGATGGGAAGATGTAGTCTTAAAAAAAAAGACAAGGAAGGTAAGAAAAGGAAAGTCCGTTGTTGTCCTAAAGCCAGGCTCCTGTACCCAGGCTGGGGAGCCAAAGCACCAACTTGTCCCCTAACATCCAAGTCTTCTGCCCTCTCTCCCTCTCCCCCCACATCCCTCCCCACTAATCTCCTGCCTGTCTCCCAGCAGCCAGCTGTCCTGATTCCTTATTCTATGTGCAACGAATGGATTTCTCTGGCGGGAGTAGAGAAGGAATGTTATGTATACCTTGTGTGGCAGCTTCAGGCAACATAAAAGAGGGTAACACTGTATGACAGGGAGAAAAATTAAATGCCATCTGAGAAAATTCCCTTCATCAGGAGAAAAGCTGTTGGCCTTTTGGGAATGGTTGGACTCTTCAGGGGGAGCTCATGCCTGCTCATTGTCCTCTGGAAAGAAGACATCTTACATATTTATAAGATGCATTTATGTCCTTTTCACTCACAGGAAAGCCAGGCTTTATTTGTCCTCCTCTCCCGCCCATCCCCCAAGTGGGAGACAGGATGATAAAGAAAAAATGAGAATATTATGTCCACTGAATAAACCTTTTCCCCAAGAACAGAACATGCATCAGGACCACGGTGAGCTCTGCCCATCCATCCTCCTGAACAGAAAACATTAAGGCTTCTCCCGTGAAGAAACACTGAAGGAACAAAAATAAACTACCATCCAGATATGGGAAAAGCCCAGGGGTCGGGCTGTAGGAGGCGGCTCCTCGGTGACCTTGAGGCAACCACTTAAACCCACTTTGGCCTCAGTTTCTCCACTGGCGGAGCAAAGCTAATCATACTTGAGCACACTTAGATGGATGAAGGGAAGAGGGCAGTGCAAATGCAGAAGGCTGTGATTATTGTTTATTACTATTATTAGTTCGCCCCATGAAAGGATTTTAAACACTAGTGCTGGGGCCATCTTCTATTTTAAAAATAATAGCAATAATAATACAGATTGAAGGGGAAATTGGCTTGATTCTGGGAGGATGATTTCTCCGAAAGGACTCGGGCTACGTGGGCACATAGCTGGCGGCCTCCCCTCCTCCTGATGCAGGAAAGATGGGTGAGATGGGGTGCTGCAGTGGGGAGGGGGGCTTGGCTTGGGTTCATGTCCAAGCTTTGCTATCTTCCCTTGCAACAGAAGGTTACTTCCTTGAGTGCTGAGCCTGGTTCACCCTCATCTTGGTCTCCCTGATCTCTGGCCCATAGTAGGTACTTAATAAATGTTTTGTTTCTTTTTTGTTGTTTTTAAACCCTCACCTTCCACCTCAGAATCAATACTGTGGACTGGCTCCAAGGCAAAAGAGCATTAAGGGCTAGGAAATGGGGGTTAAGTGATTTGCCCCAAGTCACATATCTAGGAAGGGTCTGATTTCAGATTTGAACCCAGGACCGCAGCTTCCCCCATTAATAAATGTTTCTTAAAGGAGTTTCTTTTTCTTCCTTTTTCAATGGGATGAGAAGGTGAGAGGGGAAAAAGGTAGATAATTCATTTAGTGAAAAAATTTACATTTAGTTTTTAAAAAGGAAATGTAGAATGAACTAAGAACAATTTCTATGAACACACACTATAAACACAGTTTTGAAAGATTTAAGATCTCTGATCTCTGCCCAGCCACACGTGCAAAAGACTATGATAAATAAAGCATGCAAGCATCTCCTGATAGAGAAGGGAGGGGGAAGGGAACAGGCATTTAGAGAGTGCCTACTGTGTGGCAGGCACTGTGCCAAGCATTTTCCCCCAAATATCTCATCTGAGAAACTCAAGCTTCAGAGTGAGATAGACTTTCCAGAAGCAGCTAATGTGGTAAATTGTTTCATTTGACAATACATATTTGTTCTCAAAACTGTTGTTGTTGTTCCATCGGTTTCAGTCGGACCAACTCTCCTGGACCTCATTTGGGGTTTTCTTGACAAAGATACTGGACTGGTTTGCCATTTCCTTCTCTGGCTCATTTGACAGATGAGGAAACTGAGGCAAGTTGCGTTAAGTGACTGACTTGCCACACAGCTAGTAAATGCCTGAGGCCAGGATTTGAGCTCATGAGAATGAGTCTTTCTGATTGTTGGCCTGGTGCTCTCTCCACTGTTATAAACAAATGAACAAATAGGAGCAATTGGGCGGTTCAGTGAATAGAGGCCAGGCCTAGAGACAAGAGATTCTGGGTT
The DNA here is from genome assembly GCF_027887165.1 of Monodelphis domestica. Classification (NCBI taxonomy): domain Eukaryota; kingdom Metazoa; phylum Chordata; class Mammalia; order Didelphimorphia; family Didelphidae; genus Monodelphis; species Monodelphis domestica. The sequence goes on along the minus strand of NC_077233.1, from coordinate 211,508,207 downwards.
CAAATGTGACCTCAGAAACTTACAAGCTGTGTGATCCTGGACAAGTCATTTATCCCCATTTGCTCCTCTGCCTTGGAACTGATACTTAGTATTGATTCAAAGGGTTAAAAAAAATGAATAAATAAATGCTTGTTAATTGACTGATTGCTGAATTGACTATTGGGCAAGGGGCAGTGTGTCTCAGTGGATTGAGAGCCAAACCCCAAAACAGGAGGTCCTGGGTTCAAATACCTGTATGACCCTGAGCAAGTCCCTTAACCGCCATTTCCTAGTTCTTTCTGCTCTTCTGCCTTGGAACTCATACCCAACACTGATTTTAAGATAGAAGGTAAAGGTTTTTAAATAAAACAAAATACCCCAAAGGGGAATCAATTTGGTCTTTTAAAAAAAGCTATTTATATATAAATAGGTGAGTGGAATACATTTTATTTGGACAGAACAGATCCGAGATAGTACCTGGACCTTCTCCCCTTAGAGCTCATCTTTGAAAAGAGTCTGGCAGAGCCTTCTACTAGTGCGAAAGTGACTAAACCATGGTACCCACTCCTTCCGCCATTGCTGTCAGCCGGTTGTTAACAGGAAGGAAAGATGAATGCTTGACATTTGGCGGCGCGGCACTAAAATTGTCCACGTATTTGTCCTGCTTGTTCTCGGGGCTGTTTTTATTGATGTGGTTGTAGCCCGTGCGCATACTGCTCTTCCTGCTCGGCAGGCATCTCTGCCCATCACTCCCCGGAAGTGTCTCCCTCACTCTTCCGGGAAGTCTTGTTGACCTCATTCCTCAGGGCAGTGATACTGACTCACCTTCACACTCAGCGCGGCTTCCTCTGCCCTGGCCCCACCGCCCGACAAGCCTCTTGTTTCGAGGGTCCTTAGGGATGCCGCCTCTGAACCTTTTTGGAGCCGTGGGGGCTTCCTTCCTGCCTTCCTTAGCCTCCTTGAGGGCTTCTCTGGGTTAAAGTGGGCAATTTAGAAACTTTTCTTGCATCATTTCAAATGGTTTCCCAGAACAGTTGGAATAAGGCAGACTATCTAATGCTGTGTTTCACCGGCAATGAAGCTGGCATTCCAGGCTTCCCCTGCCTTTATTTTTTTAAACTCTTACCTTGCGTCTTAGAATCGATACTGTGATTTGGTTCTAAGGTAGAAGAGCCCTGAGGGCTAGGTAATGGGGGTTAAGTGACTTGCCCAGGGTCACACAGCTAGGATGTGTCTGAGGCCACATTTGAGCCCAGGAACTCTTCTCTCCAGGTGTGTCTCTATACATTGAGCCACCTAGCTGCCCCATATGGCTGTTATTTTTTAAAAAAGAAATGAAACCCTTACCTTTGGTCTTAGAATCAAAACTGTGAACTGGTTCCAAGGCAGAAGAGTTATAAAGGCTAGGAAATTGGCTTGCCCCTATGGCATGTATTTTTAAAAATCAGATCTTTTTGAAATATGCAAAAATATACTTTGGCACTTGGAATCAAATCCTGGCTCTGTCAGTTACTATCTGTATGACCTTAGACAAGTCCTTTAATCTCTGTAGGTCTTCCTCATTTGTAAAATGAAGTTGAACTAGATGATTTCTGAGGTCCTTTCCGTCTCTGAAGTGATGATCCTACAAACCCAGCCCTATGGACACCTTCTTAACCTACCAAGGAATGTGAAGGTTCAGGGTTATCCCTTGGGAAGTATAGAATTGCCAGTGGCTATAATCCCATTTTCAGGAGGAAAAATACAGTTGCTAGTATAGCAACAATTTTACTACTCATTCAGTAGTGTTGGGTAGCACAGTAGATAGAATATTGGACCTGGAATCAGGAAGGTTTGAGTTCAAATATTACCTCAAACATTTACTAGCTGAGAGACCCTGGGCAAGTCATTTAACCTCTGCTTTATTCCCCAGGGATAATAAAAGCACCTTACAAGGCAGCTAGCTGGCTCAATGGATGGAGAACCAGGTCTGGAGATGAGAGGTCCTGAGTTCAAATTTGAACTGGACATTTTCTAGCTATGAAACTCTCAGCAAGTCACCTATCTCTAATTGCCTAGCCCTCACTGCTCTTCTGCCTTGAAACCAATACTTAGCATCAGTTCTGAGACAGAAGATATGGGTTTTAAATAATAATAATAATACCACCTGCCTCACTGGGTTGTTTACAGGATCACATGAGATGACACCAGTAAAGTGTTTTATAAACCTTAAAGAACTATAGAAATGCTCATTATTATTATTAGTTGTTTTATATATACCTATATAGTACCACCATTTCCCTATCTGTTATCTCTCCCCTGAACTCCATAAGGAGAGCTAACCTGATGCCAAATTTTGAAATAATTATTTCTTTCTCAATTTCCTGTCTGTTCTCACCCCTTTTTCCCAGAAGCATCTTTCTTCCCTAAGGGCAACTAGCCTCCTTCCACTCATTCAGTTTGACCCTCTTTTGTGGCACTCAGGTATCCAACAAGATTCACTGTTTTGGCTTTCTCTTCCTTCAAGTACACCCTCAAAACTCACCTTTGAGAGAGAGCATAGTGTGATGGAGAGACACTCAACCTTAAGTAAATTAAAAATTACTAGTATTGAGGACACAAATGATATACATCAATCTTTCAAAACAGCAATAATTTCATTCATGTGATCCAGGACAATTCTGGGGGACTTATGAGAAAGAATGCTATCCACATCCAGAGAAAGAACCGTGGGAGCAGAAACACAAAAGGAAAACAACTGCTTGATCACATGGGTCGATGGGGATATGATTAGGGATGTAGTCTCTAAATGATCACCCTAGTGCATGTATCAATTACACATGGAAAACCCAGTGTAATTGTGTGTCAGCTATGGGAAGGGAGTGGGAGGAGGGGAGGGAAAGAACATGAATCTTGTAATCATGGAAAAATATTCTAAATTAATTAATTAAGTAAAAAATTTTAAGACAAAAAAACATAATAATTTCATTCATGGGTTCCCTCCCACATTGGTTCAGAACATAATTCCTCCACACCCTTGTAGATGGGTTTTTAGGGATTCAATTCTGTGGTAAAAAAAAAAAGTTCCTTATCTGATGGTCCAATTCTGAGTGAGAAACCTTACCAGTTTAGCTAGGCTGGACCTCACACTCTATTCTGGTCTATTGTTGGTCTTGAATTTGGTAGTATCTTCCCAAGAATGTTCCAGTAAATGTTTAAATATTAGCTCTCCAAAAAACCACCACACACTTTTAAGTTTAATCTGCTTTTTTTCCTATTCTCTCTCTCTCTCTCTCTCTCTCTCTCTCTCTCTCTCTCTCTCTCTCTCTCTCTCTCTCTCCTTACCTTTTGTCTTAGAATTGATACTAAATAGCTATTCCAGTGGCTAAGCAATTGGGGTTAAATGGCTTGCCCAGGGTCAAACAGCTAGGAAGTATCTGAGGTCACATTTGAACCCAGGGCCTCCCTTCTCCAGGCCAACGAGCCATCTAACTGCCCCTTCTATCACTTTCTTAAGTCCCTGGGAATCAAAATGATAGATCAGACCTGATTTCTTTACTAATTCTAAAGTATAAATGCTCATATTGAACATTTAATGATGGGCTCTCTAGGCACACAGACTTGAAGAACCCCAGGAACACCTCCATATTATAATGAACTACCTGAGCAGGACATACAGGTCTGTGACAGGTCATCACCTGTTGCTGTCCAGTTGGGTTTCTGTCATGTCCAACTCTTTGTAACCCCATCCAAGGTTTTCTTGGCATATACAGTTATCCCACACCTGTGGCAGGAGTTACATTTCAGAGACCCTAGCGATAAGTGAAAATCCGCGAAGTAGTGGGCATTATATTTATTATTTATATATATTTTAAGGCTTTATAAACCCTTCCCACTCTCCTTTAAACCTTTTCCACACTCTTATAAACACTGAGCCAATCAGCACCCAGGATATAGAACACAGCGCTGCAGTTGGTCACCTTTCAGCCAATAGTGTGCCGTGTACAATCTCATATTGGCAAATGCACAAGTGTTAGTGGCATACTGCATTTCCATTGCGCACAGTATGGTATTTATCAGAAAATTCCCACAATATGGCGAAAAATCCACAATACAGAATTACTCCGCAATTCAGAATATATATTTTTTGAAACCTGCAATACAGTGAAGCCATGATAAGTGAATCATGATGTAGCAAAGGATGACTGTACATTGTAGTGGTTTGCCATTTCCTTCTCCAGCTCATTTTTACAGATGAGGAAACTGAGGCAAACAGGGTTAAATTATTTCTCCAAGATTACACAGATAATAAATGTCTGAGGCCAAATTTGAACTCAAGGAAATGGGTCTTTGAGACTTCAGGACTGATATTATCCCCTTCACCATCTAGCTACCCCCATTTGATCACTTAATTCGACTTAATATCCCATTTGTAGAGGGTTTTGTTTTGTTTTGTTTTTTAGTTTTCACACTTGGATTTTCAGTTCCACCACACACCTATACTCTCCCAGAATCCCTTTGTCTCTGAAAGGACAAGGTGCTTTCTACCTAATTTTTTTAGGCAGCTCCATGATACTCTTTTGTTTTTAAATAAGCCCTTGCCTTTTGCTTTGGAATTTATATTGAGGATCCATTCCAAGACAGAAAAGCTGTAAGGGTTTGGCATTTGGTGACTTGCCCAGGTTCACACAGCTAGGAAGTGTCTAAGGTCATATTTGGACCCAAGTCCTCCCATCATTTCTAGGCCTGATGCTCTATCTAGTGAGCCACCTAGGTGCCTCATACACCATGACATTCTCTCTCTCTTTTTTTTTAACCTTATCTTCCATCTTAGAATCAATACCGTATATTAGTTCCAAGTCTGGTAAGGGCTAGGCAATGGGGGATAAGTGACTTGCCCAGGGGCACACAGCTAGGAATTATCCAAGGCCAAATCTGATCCCAGGACCTCCCATCCCTAGGCCTGGCTCTCCATCCACTGAGCTATCCAGCTGCACCCTATTTTTGAAAGTTATTGTTCCTTGGTTTCCCACTCAAAGGAATCTTCCTTATCTACCCCTCTCCTTCCTGACACAAGACCTCCAGTCAGATCTCCAGCATCTCTCCTCATTGTGTCCTGCTCCACACTCTTTCTGCTAGCCATCCCCCCCCCCCCCAAAAAAAAAAAACAACTCAGCCCTGTGGCTTCTCTCAGTTCTCCTTTTTCATCTGACTCTGGTTTGTATTCCTGCGGCTCCCACTTGCACAACGATCAATTCATGTATGGAAATGACTGGTAGGCTATCTGACAATTCACACACACTTAATGCAATCATTATTGTCTCTCAATCCCACGTGTGTATTATGATTTTGCTCCTACCTCAGCCAGAAAAGGACACACTCAGAACTGAATATATTTGGAGCCAGCCGTTTTCCACCCCCAAAAGCCTTGCCTCCTGGTCCTCCAGCAGAAGAGGCCGATGAGAACAGTGTATTCCAATGGCCGTAAAGGCAGCTGAAGCCGGCACTGCGGAGCCCTGGGAGCTCGGTCAGGCTTTGGAGATGCCAAAGTCATCCACGGCATCCTGGGCTGCCACCAATCTTTCTGATTTTTGTCTCACCACTGAACTTCATTGACTCTGGGAGAGAGAGCGAGGCCGACCACTTTGTGCAACTCTGCCTTGTTTGTTTGTTTCAATTAAACATCGGAAAACGTTTTGACAATCGTTATCTGACATTTTGAGATTCAGAATCTCTCCCTCCCTCCAACCCCGACTCCCTGAGGCAATAAACAGTCTGCTAGAGGTGAGACCAGTGCTTTCATGCAACACATATTTCCATATTCCCCATGGAAGAAAGACATATAATCGCACATGCAATAAAAAAACTCATGAAGAAAATAAAGTGAAGGCTGTCAGGCTTTGCTCTGCAATCAGGCTCCGACAGTTCCTTCTTCAGCTGTGGATAGCTTTTTTCATCTCACCGAGTCCCTCGTAGTTTTCTTGAAGACTTGCTTTGCTGGTAACAGTTTACTTCTTCACTGTTGATCATCGTACAATATTTCTGTTATTGTATACATTGTTCTCCTGGTTCTGCTCATTCCACTTTGCATCAGTTCATACATCTTTCCATCCCATTCATCATTTCTTATAACACAATAACTAGATACACTATTTTAACTATATTTATATTTATTTAATATATTTATTTAATTTATATTTAATATAATATATTTAACTATATATTACAACTATATACCACAATTTTTTCAGCCATTCCCCAGTTCATGGACAACCCCTCGATTTCTAATTCTTTACCACCACAAAAAGAACAAAAAAACCCCCACAAATATTGCTGGGAAGGACGTCCTTTTCCCCTATCTCTGATCCAGTAGTGGTATAAATCCAATTTATGCCCAAGTCAAAAGACATCATCAGTGATGTTAGTTTGGTCCTCTTCCAACAGGAAGGACAACAAACAGCCAATAGCCATTGCCAAAGCTGCTGTTTGACTACCAGAACTTTCCCCTCCTCACTCCTTATGTCCCCTAAGAATAAGTCTTAATTTAAAAAATAAAAGTTTAACATTTCTCTTAGAATTAATACTGGGGCGGGGGGGGGGGGGGGGAGCTGGGTTGCTCAGTGGATTGAGAGCCAGGCACAGAGATGAGAGGTCCTAGGTTCAAATTTGCTGTGTGACCCTGGGCAAGTCACTTGACCCCCATTGCCTAGCCCTTACCACTCTTCTGTCTTGGAGCCAATACACAGTATTGACTCCAAGATGGAAGGTGAGGGTTTAAAAAAAAAATACTATGTACTGGTCCAAAGCAGAAGAGCAATAAGGGCTAGTCAATGGGGACTAACTAACTTGCCCAGGGTCACACAGCTAGAAAGTATCTGAGGCCACAGTTGAACCCAGGACCTCCCATCTCCAGGCCTGGCTCTCCAGCCACTGAGCCACCCGGCTGTCCCTTAGACTAGAAGTTTCTTAAACGTCTCAATGTTGTGGATCCTTATTGGACAATATGGTAAAGTCTATGCTCCCCTCCTCAGAATAATGTTTTAAAATCATTAAAGGAAATGCTAAATGCTAACTAACGAGGATAGTGAAAATTAAGATATTATTTTTCCCTCATCTAAGTTCATAGATGCCTTGGGAGTCTGTTGACCACAAAATAAGAACTTTTGCTTCGGAAGAGGCTGTCCCAGAGCTAGCAGTGTTTCTCCCTTCCTCAAGCCTTCCGTGCTTCCCTCAGCTGGTAAGCTATGTTGCCCTCCCGTGAACTCCCATAGCATCTTGGGCAGCCTTCTAGTGCCCATTGCTCTTATTTCATGTTGCAATCTAGTTATTACTTTACTTGACTTCTCACATAGGATCAGAGTTTTAGAGCTGAAAAGAGCCTTAAAAGTAATTTAATCCAGTTCTCTCTTCTATTTTTATTTCCATTCTGAATCTAATAAATACCACCTAAAATGATCACTTCCATATAGAGTAGGAGGGATGAAACTGTTACATAGAGTTTGCTTTTCTTTTTAAGTGTTAATTCATTCAGCATGTAACTTTCTTTAAAAAAAAAAAAGCAAAAAACCTAATTTTCTGTCTTAGTAACAGCTTGTACACAGAAGGGCAAAGGCCAGACAAATGGGGTTAGGTGACTTGCCCAGGGTCACTCAGATAAGAAATGTCTGAGGTCAAATTTGAACCCAGGACCTCCTGTCTCTGGCTCTCCATTTACTGAGCCACCCAGCTGCCCCCTCATATTATTTGTTAAGCACTTGCTTTGTGCCAGGCACTGTGCTAAGAGCTAGAGACAAAAAGGAAAACAGAAACATATTCTGCCCTCAAGAAGCTTATGTTCTAATGCAGGATAGACATGTATACATATATAAATGCACATATATGTGTATACATGTATGTTTATATGTAAGTGTATTCACATGTATTTGAGTGTATTGCTGTTATCTCTTACACATTTGTGGTGTTAAGGCCATGGCACCCCACAATCTGGAAAACCTGTGTAAAATTTTTTTGTTTTGTTTTTTTGGTTCTCCCATCATATCGGAGAAATCTGAATTGTTTCTTTTTCTTTTCTGGGGTGTTCATAGTACCTTATTGGATAATCTGGATTAAGTATTTGGTCATAGGCTAGATGTAGGTCAATATTAAGATATCTCTACATTTCTAGCTTTCATGTGTTGTCTACAACTTCTACAGAACCTCCCAAAATTTCCATTTAATTTCTTATGCCAACCTGTGATATAGCGAGACCTCTGTGGGGAGAGTTGCAGGGTTGGAAGGGATACCTTTTATGCATATGTTTTGTCACACATTAGACTATGTGTATATATGTGTGAAAGCAACAGGCATGCAATCAGGAAAATATCTGGCCTCACAAACGTCCTGGCTGTGTGGTCCTGGGCAAGTCACTTAACCTTATTTGCCCTGATCAGTTTCCTCCTCTGCCAAATGAGTTAGAGAAGGAAATAACAAACCACCTCAATATATTTGCCAAGAAACCCCCAAACAGCGTCAGGAAGAGTCAAATGTGCCTGGAACAATTGAACAACAGCACTGGGCTTGGAACTGGGAAGAACTATCTTCATGAGTTCAAATCTGGCCTCAGACACTTACTTGCTGTGTGTCATTTAACCATTTTTGCTTCAGTTTCCTCATCTGTAAAATGAGCTGGAGAAGGAAATGGCAAACCCCTCCAGTATCTTTGCAAGAAAACTCTAAATGGGATCACAAAGAGTCAGACACAACTGAACAATAAATACACATACACACATACACGTGAAATACATAAAAGGGGGATATGGGGTAACCTTAGAGGCAGAGGCACTTGTTGGGGAGGGGCTCAGAAAAAGCTTCCTGCAGAAGGTGATCCATTTATCTGAGGCTTGAAGGAAACCAGAGATCCTAAGAAGCAGAGGAGAGAGGGAGAAGATTCCAAGGAAGAGAGATGAAGTATTTATTCTGTATGTAAGGGATTTAATTTGGGCATTCAGGGTCAGCTGGGTGACTCAGTGGATTGAAAGCCAGGTCTAGAGATGGGAGGTTCAAATCTGGCCTCAGATACTTCCTAGCTGTGTGACCCTGGGCAAGTCCCTTAACCCCCACTGCCTAGTCCTTATTGTTCTTCTGCCTTAGAACCTATACACAGTATTGATTCTAAGACAGAAGGTAAGGGTTTTAAAAAATTAGTAAGTAAATAAATTGGGCATTCCCATATTGCCTTACATGGCACCCTGAACCCCGTGTTTTTCTATTGGTGTTACACAGTGTGGCTAGGCTGTAGAATATGTGGAAGACAGTAATATGTAAAAATATTAGAAAGACAGGAAGGGAGCAGATTGTGAAGAATTTTAAATGTTAAAGAGAAGAGGTCCTTTTTGATCCAAGAGGGCTAGAGATTCAGCAGAACTTAATTAGTGGGGGATAGAGAGCCAGACCTGGATTGGGGAGGATCTGGGTTTAAATCAATGGGTTCAACGGCTGCAGTGAGGCAGTGGGGACTCTCTCCTCTTGGGTGGAGATCAGGGCCCTGAGCTTTCATGAGTTAGCAAAGGCAGCAGAGGAGGAAAGCTTCACTCTTTTTGTACTCTTGAGTCTCTTCCAGGCTTCAGACCTTCTTCGGGCTTTTGGGTCTCTTCTGGTTCTGCGATTGCTCTGGGAGATTCTGGCTTTTAGCTTTGAGAGAGAAGACAGGTAAGTCCAAGCCCACTTCAGGTCACTGAAGGAAAAGACTCTGGGAAGAAGCCAACATGAGAAGAGCAGGCAGTCTCCATCACATCCCCATCTTGCTACACTAGAGACATCAGGCAATTTCCCCTGGGGTGAGATGTAGGACTCTCTCTTGGCTGAGCTGAGTTACCTTACTCCCAGTGGGAGAGGTTCTTCACTCCATATTGTCTGTATATAGTCTCTTGAGGGTACTTTCTCTGATTTCTGTACCGCTCTCTTCTTGGAGAGATGGGTGTCTCTGCTAATTGACTTCTTCAGGATACAGACCTAGTATTGGGCAGCTCCCTGATTTCCCCTTTATTATGTTTAATATTAAATTTATGTTTACATATGTTTAATAAATATTTACTGAATGAATGAAAGAAAAAATGTGAAAGTTAGATTACATACATGATCAAGCTTTTAAAATAGATCCCCAGGACATTAACATCATTCCTTTGCTCAGCTTCCACCTCCATGAATATGCTCCAGACTGCCCTGTACCACCCAATTCAGGGTCAGATATGCCTGTGTGTGGCACTGGGTAAAGTGCCAGTCTGAACTCATCTTCATGAGTTCAAATCTAGTCTTGGACACTTCCTTGCTGTGTGACCCTGAGAAAATCATTTAACCCTGTTTGCCTCAGTGTTCTCAGCTGCCAAAGGAACTAGAGAAGGAAATGGCAAACCACCCCAGCATCTTTGCCAAGGAAACCCAAAATGGGGGTCACAAAAAAATTGGATGTCACTAAAATAACTGAATAGTAACAATACAAGGTTGACCAATTTGTGAGAAATAGCCCTGTGGGAGTGCCAAGACCCAGACTCTGGGTCAAATTTGATCTCAGACACTTCCTAGTTGTGTGACTCTGATCAAGTCACTTGACCCCCATTACTTAGCCCTTATCACTCTTCTGCCTTAAGACTCTACTACCAACTCTTGTTAGAACCTTTTTGGTCAAATTGTCCTTTGCTTAAACTCCATGCCATGTTTTTCTTTACTTGGACCATTACCTGTACTTCATCTCCTCTGGTAACCTGGACTCCTTCCCAGTTCCCTCTGCTCTGATAGATAAGCTTTTCCCCTGCCCCCAATAGCCCCAACTAATGTGTTTACTTTTATTGGGCTAACCAGGGGACACATTAAAGTGTTAGACTTTTGATCAAAAGGCATTAACAAAATTATTGACATGCCCACAGAAGAACATTCTGTCTCATAGATAAGCTTTTGTCTTATTTTACCTCATTAGAATGTGGGATCCTTAATTGTCAAAATTTGTTTCTACATGTAACTGAAAAATTTTTTTCAATTGGAAAAAAATTTTTTTTTAATTTTAAAAAGAATATGGGTTAGCAAAGTTGCAGGATACAAAATAAACCCACATAAGTCATCAGCATTTCTATATAATTCCAACACAGCTCAGCAGCAAGAACTAGAAAGAGAAATCCCATTCAAAATTACCCAAGACAAAATAAAATACTTAGGAATCTATCTCCCGAGACAAACACAGGATCTATATGAACACAACTACAAAACACTTTCCACACAACTAAAACTAGACTTGAACAATTGGAAGAACATTAACTGCTCATGGGTAGGACGAGCCAATATAATAAAAATGACCATCCTACCCAAACTCATCTATCTATTTAGTGCCATACCCATGGAACTTCCAAAAATTTTTTTTACTGATTTAGAAAAAAACATAACAAAGTTCATTTGGAAGAACAAAAGATCAAGGATACCCAGGGAATTAATGAAAAAAAATACAAAGGAAGGGGGTCTTGCAGTCCCAGATCTCAGACTATATTATAAAGCAGCGGTCATCAAAACAATTTGGTACTGGCTAAGAGACAGAAAGGAGGATCAGTGGAATAGACTGGGGGCAAGCAACCTCAGCAAGACAGTATATGACAAACCCAAAGATCCCAGCTTTTGGGACAAAAATCCACTATTTCATAAAAACTGTTGGGAAAATTGGAGGACAGTGTGGGAAAGATTAGGCTTAGATCAACACCTCACACCCTATACCAAGATAAATTCAAAATGGATGAATGACTTGAACATAAAGAAGGAAACTATAAGAAAATTAGGCGAACACAGAATAGTATACATGTCAGACCTTTGGGAAGGGAAATACTTCAAAACCAAGCAAGAATTAGAAAGAATTACAAAATGCAAAATAAATAATCTGGATTACATCAAATTAAAAAGTTTTTGTACAAACAAAACCAATGTAACCAAAATCAGAAGGGTAGCAACAAATTGGGAAACAATCTTCATAAAAACCTCTGACAAGGGTTTAATTACTAAAATTTATAAAGAACTAAATCAATTGTACAAAAAATCAAGCCATTCTCCAATTGACAAATGGGCAAGGGACATGAACAGGCAATTCTCAGCCAAAGAAATCAAAACTATTAATAAGCACATGAAAAAGTGCTCTACATCTCTTATAATCAGAGAGATGCAAATCAAAACAACTCTGAGGTATCATCTCACACCTAGCAGATTGGCTAACATGACAGCTATGCAAAGTAATGAATGCTGGAGGGGATGTGGCAAAGTGGGGACATTAATTCATTGCTGGTGGAGTTGTGAATTGATCCAACCATTCTGGAGGGCAATTTGGAACTATGTCCAAAGGGCGATAAAAGACTGTCTGCCCTTTGATCCAGCCATAGCACTGCTGGGCTTGTACCCCAAAGAGATAATGGACAAAAAGACTTGTACAAAAATATTCATAGCTGCGCTCTTTGTGGTGGCCAAAAATTGGAAAATGAGGGGATGCCCCTCAATTGGGGAATGGCTGAGCAAATTGTGGTATATGTTGGTAATGGAATACTATTGTGCTAAAAGGAATAATAAAGTGGAGAAGTTCCATGGAGACTGGAACAACCTCCAGGAAGTAATGCAGAGCGAGAGGAGCAGAACCAGGAAAACATTGTACACAGAGACTGATACATTGTGGTACAATCGAAGGTGATGGACTTCTCCATTAGTATCAATGCAATCCCTGAACAATCTGCAGGGATCTAAAAAAAATACTACCCACAAGCAGAGGATAAACTGTGGGAGTAAAAACACCGCTGAAAAGCAACTGCTTGACTACAGGGTTGGAGGAGATAAGACTGAGGAGAGACTCTAAATGAACACTATAATGCAAACTCCAACAACAGGGAAATGGGTTCGAGTCAAGAACACATGTGATAACCAGTGGAATCATGCGTCGGCTATGGGAGAGGGAAAGGCGGGGGGGGGGGGGGGGGGAGGGGAGGGGAGGAAAAGAAAACGATCTTTGTTTCCAGTGAATAATGTATGAAAACGACCAAATAAAATAATATTAAAATTAAAAAAAAAAAGAATATGAGGAAAAAAAAAAGAATATGGGCTCCTTGAGGGTGGGGGAACTGTCTTATTTGCTTTTCTTGTATTTGAAATGACAGCCACTCAGCCTAGTGCTCATCACGTAGTAAGTGCTTAATAAATATTTTTATTTAGCTATGTGGGACAAATTTATAAGGATGCTAATCAGAAGGCAAAGTGACGAGAGGCAGCTAGGTGGCTCAGTGGATAGAGAACAAAGCCATCATCCCTTTGCTCAGCTTCCATCTCCACTGAATGTGTGTTGAATTGTTCTGTACTTTCCAGTTCAAGGTCAGGCAGCAGTGGATAGAGAGCGGGCCTGGAGTCAGGAAGACTTATCTTCATAAGTTCAAATTTGATCTCAGACACTTCCTAGTTGTGTGACTCTGAGCAAGTCACTTGACCCCCATTACTTAGCCCTTATCACTCTTCTGCCTTAAAATCAATACATAGTAATCTTTTTTATTCCTTTATCTTTATTGCTTTAATTTCTTTTTCTTGTCTTACACTAATAATAGCATTTCTAGAACTATATCAAATAATAGTGGAGAGAGTAGGTATCCTTATTTCTTTCCTTCTTTAAATTACAAAGATATTTTATTTTTACCAATTATATAATAACAAATTTCCACAAAAGTTTTTGGAAATTATATGATCCAGATTGTCTCTCTCCCTCCCTCCCTGCTCCCAGAGCTGGCAAGCAATTCAATCTGGGTTATACAGAGTATTCTAAGATGGAAGGTAGGGTTTTAAGGGGGGCAGGAGGCAAAATGAACCAGGCAATGGCAGCATGACTTTCAGAAAAAATCAAATGTGAACTGTGCCTTCAGAAACCACACCCCAAAACACCAGCTCTGAGTCATTGAGGAACCTGATTTTGCCTCAGTACCTTCTGGGATCATTTGATAAATTCCCTAACGTGGGTTCATGGAGAAATCTTAGCCATTTCCCTTGAGTTTAGCAACTTGGCTCCCACATATCCCTTGTGACATCTTGGTAGTGCCTTCCGGACATTTCACAGAATAACATTTACTTCAGTTGAAAAAAAAAATCCCCATTTTCTTTCCCAATTTCCCCCCTGCTCAGATTTGTTCTCTCTTTCCCTTCCCTTTTCCTTCCTCTCCTTCCTGTGATTCACAGACGATGGAGAGGGGACACCTGGTTCTGCATTGATCCTTCCCAAACGTTGGCACACAAATGCAGTTAGCAAGCTCTAGCAACAGCAGCTCTGTTTGGAGAGGTTGGTGACATTAGAATGCTGTTGCAGTGTCATTCTCTCATGTTCTGCCAATCCTGGAGTTTTGCTTCTTTAAATCTAGAAAAGTCTCTTGGACATTTAAAAGGCGCTATGTGCAAAATACAGTTCTGTTGTATTGCTCGTTTAGCCTGACAAAAAAAAAAGGGCAGCAAGTGGGTGATGATGAGTTACAAGGAATTAATTTCCCCTTCAGGTTCAGCTGACTTCTCTCTAGCCATCTATTTATACAGTACCTATCACCATGGTACCTCGTTGCCTTAACAAGCATGCTATTATAGCTCAAGAAAGCACAAAAGGGAGAAGTGAGACAATTTTTTCCTTACATTTCAGCCTGGGAGGTGGCATGGAGGGGCAGCGGGGCTGGCTTCTTAATCTGAGCTACTTGACTGGGAGTCAATGCAGTCTCAACCTAGTTTCTATTCCTGGGTTTTAAATAACCTCAGTAAAATCCTCTGGCTTTTCTGGGTAATGATAATGATCATCGAATCACAGAAGCTCAGGGTTGGAAGGGACCTCCGAGGTCACCCAATTCAGCCTGTGTTGAAACAAGGTAGCTGGCATTTAGGTGGCATTTTAAGGTTACAAAGCAATTTTTGTATATTATATTATATATTTATTATCTCAATGTGATCTTCACAATTCTATAAGATCTCCATTTTATACAAGGGAAAATTAAGGTGCAAAGAGTGATTTGCACAAGGACATGCTCTCTCTCTCTCTCTCTCTCTCTCTCTCTCTCTCTCTCTCTCCCATAATTTTTGTCTTAGAATCAATACTGTTTGTCGATTCCAAGGAAAAAGAGCAGTACGGGCTGGGCAATGGGGGTTAAGTGACTTGACCAGGGTCACTCAGCTAGGAAATGTTTGAGCCCAAATTTGAACCCAGGACCTCCTATCTCTAGGCCTGGCTCTGAATCCACTGAGCCACCTAGCTGTTCCCCTCCTTTTTTAAAACACCTTATCACCTCACACCTAGCAGATTGGCTAACATGGCAGAAAAGGAAAGTAATGAATGCTGGAGGGGATGTGGCAAAGTGGGGACATTAATGCATTGCTGGTGGAGTTGTGAATTGATCCAACCATTCTGGAGGGCAATTTGGAACTATGCCCAAAGGGTGATAAAAGACTGTCTGTCCTTTGATCCAGCCACAGCAATGCTGGGTTTGTACCCCAAAGAGATCATAAGGAAAAAAGACTTGTACAAGAATATTCATAGCTGCACTCTTTGTGGTGGCCAAAAATTGGAAAATGAGGGGATGCCCTTCAATTGGGGAATGGCTGAACAAATTGTGGTATATGGTGGTGATGGAATACTATTTGCTCAAAGGAATAATAAAGTGGAGAAGTTCCATGGAGACTGGAACAACCTCCAGGAAGTGATGCAGAGCGAGAGGAGCAGAACCAGGAGAACATTGTACACAGAGACTGATACACTGTGGCACAATTGAATGTAATGGACCCAGAACAACTTGGAGGGATCTATGAGAAAGAACGCTATCCACATCCAGAGGAAAAACTGTGGGAGTAGAAACACAGAAGAAAAACAAGTGCTTGATTACATGGGTTGAGGGGATATGTCTGGGGATCTAGACTCTAAATGAACATCCTAGTGCAAACATCAACAGCATGGAAATAGATTCTGATCAAGGACATATGTAAAACCTAGTGGAATTTCGTGTCAGCTACAGGAAGGGCCGGGGGTGGGGGGAGAATATGATTCTTGTAACCAAGGAATAATGTTCTAAATTGACTAAATAAAATTTAAAAAACTATCACAGAATATTGATTGAAATTAGGGTAAATTGAGGCATCAAGTTTTGAGCATGTTCAATTTACTAATAAAGCTAGCAGTTACCAAAAAAAATAAAATAAAACACTTACCCTGTCTTAGAATCAGTATTATGTAAAAAATTTTTTATTGTCATGTAAAACACACTTCCATATTGTTGTAAGAGCCAAGTCATCCATAACCAAAACCCCAAAATAAAACCTAAATGCACTGATGTGAAAGATGACTCCAACAGTTCTTTCTCTGGAGGTGGACAACTTTCCCCATCATAAATCCTTCAGGATTGTCCCATATCATTGCACTGCTGAGAGTAGCCAAGTTTTCCCAGATAATCATCTTGCAACATTGCTGTTACTATGTACAATGTTCTCCTGGTTCTGCTTATTTCCTTCTACATCAGTTTCTGCTGATCTTTCCAGTTTTTTCTGACATCATCTTGTTTATCATTTCTTATAACACAATAGTATTCCATAACCAATACAGCCATAATTTGTTTAGTCATTCCCCAACTCAATTTCCAATTCTTCGCCACCACAAAAAGAACAGCTATAAATATTTTTGTTCAAGTATGTGTTAGTTTCAAGGCAGAAGGGTGCTAAAGGCTAGACAATAGGGGTTAAGTGACTTGTCCAGGGTCACACAGCTAAAAAGTACCTGAAGTCACATTTGAACCCAGGGCCTCATTTCTCTGTGCCTAGCTCTCAATTCATTAACCCACCTACCTTTGTCCCCCCCTTTTTAAGCCCCTCTTCTGTCTTAGAATCCATTCTATGTATTGGTTTCAAGGCAAAAGAGCAGTAAGGGTTAGGCAATGGAGGTTAAGTGACTTGCCCAAGGTCTAAGCTAAGAAGTGTCTGGGTTCAAATTTGAACCCAGGACCTCCTGTCTTCAGATCTGTCTCTCCATGCACTGAGCTACCTAGCTGTCCTCGTCATATGCCTTCAAAGTTGGCAGAGCCAGAATTTGGACGCAGCTCTTCTGACTTGAACTGCATCGTGCTCTTTTCATGTTGCTTTAGCTACTTGTAGACCAGTGAATTGAAGCCATCACTTGCATGATCTGCCAAAGAGATCTTCGGAGTCAGATATGCGATCTCAGAACACAGCACCTGAAGGCAGTCAGTCAAATTCCAGGGCTAGACGGATCCACCAGGAGTGCAGCAGACAGCAGCGAGCTGGTCCTTCCAAAGAAAAGGCTACCTGCAAAATGGTGAGTCCAAAGGGCCAAATCCCAGAGAAGTTCCGGGTTCTAGAAGCAGCAACTGCAGTAAACAGATGGCTACATAAGAACAAAGCAATGTTTTCAGCCACCATCTTTCTCTCACCATCAACCAACAAGCATTTAGTAGGTGTCAACCATATGCTAGGGCAGCGAGGGAGTACAGCGGACAGATCACTGGACTTGGAATCAAGAAGGCTCATCTTCAGGAGTTCAAATCCAGCCTCAGACACTTACTAACTGCATGATCCTGGGCAAGTCACCTAACCCTGTTTGCCTCAGCTCCTCCTCTGTCAAATGAGCTGGAGAACAATAAAGCAAACCACTGCAGTGTCATTTGGGCAATTAGTTGGCACAGTAGATAGAACATGGGATTTGGAATAAGGAAGACTCATCTTCATGAGTTCAAATCTTCCTAGCTGTGGACAAGACACTTAACCCTGTTTGCCTCAGTTTCCCCATCTGTAAAATGATCTGGAGAAGGAAACGATGGACCACTCCAGTGTCTTTACAAGAAAACCACAAGTAGGGTTACAGAGAACTGGGTACAATTGTTCAACAACAAAGCTATATGCCAAGCATTGAATCCTGCACTGGGGATACAAAGGCAAAAATGAACCATCCCAGTCTAGAAGGGCCAGTTAACACGTGTGTATACATAATGTGGATGGATGTAGATACAAAGTAGACGCAGGTGATTTGGAGGGAAGAACACTAGTAAGTAGGCAGGAAGACCAAAGGCTTTGTGCTGAGGTGGCAGGTGAACTGAATTCTGAAGGAAACTAGGGATTTTAAGAGATAAAAGTTAAGGAGGGAGGGCACATGATTTAGGGTTTGCAAAGTGCTTCAGAAGTAGATAGATGGCACAAGTGAGTAGAGTGCTAGGCCTGGACTTAAGAAGACCTGAGTTCAAATCCTGCCTCAAGCACTTGGGTTTTTTCTTTACCTATTTTATTTGACACCCCCATCCCACTTCACAGGGGTCCACAGATAGATATCAGGATGGCTATTAATTTGGGAATAAAAATACATCTTTATTTTTCCCCAAGTGTTGTTTCCTTTGTAATCCTGTGTATTTTATTTTATGCTTTTAAAAACATTATTCTAAGAAGTCCAAAGGCTTCACCAGACTGTTGTTCAGTTGTGTCTGACTCTTCATGACCCCATTTGGGGTTTTCTTGGCAAAGATCCCAGAATAGTTTGCAATTTCCTTATCCAGTGCATTTTACAGAAAAGGAAACTGAAGAAACCAGAGTTAAGTGACTTGCCCAGGATCACACAGATAGTATCTGAGATCAAACTTGAATTCAGGTCTTCTTAACTCCAGGCCTAGCACTCTACCCACTGCACCATCTAGCTGGATTCAAAGGGGTCCAAGATACCCATAAAAGAAAAAAAAAAGGTTAAGGGGAGGCAGCTGGGTAGCTCAGCAGATTGAGATCCAGGACTAGAGAATGAGAGATCCTAGGTTCAAATCTGGCCTCAGATACTTCCCAGCTGTGTGACCCTGGGCAAGTCACTTCACCCCCATTGTCTAGCCCTTACCACTCTTCTGCCTTAAAACCAATACACAATATTGATTCCAAGATGGAAGGTAAGAGTTTAAAAAAAAAAGATTAAGAAATCTCAAATCAATTATTTTGCAGATGGGAAAATGAGGTCCAGAAATGCCAAGTGATTTGCCCAATATTACACAAGTATCAAGTGACAGGTCTGGGATTTCATAGGATTATAGATCTAAAGCTATAACAACCTGACACATTATCTCATCTCATCTTCTCATTTTATAGACAAGAAATCAAATCTCTGGGAGGTTAAGTGACTTTCCACATCCCCAAAAATGAGTGGTGCTATCAGCAACATTTGAACCCAGGTCCTCTGACTCCAGTCAGTACTCATGTTTCCACTGTACCACACTGTGTTCCATTTGAGTTTGCCCTCCGAGAATCTGGCATGTGGTCAGCACCATTTGAACCTGAGAGCCTTGGCACTGAAAAGCCCAGTCTGGGCATCCTAATTCCCGAGTCGAGGGTGATTTCGATATTCTACGTAGATAGCGGCCAGCCATGCTGCTTTCATGATGCAGCTGCTTCTCTCCAGGCCCTTCACTTTTTGGAAGGAGGAAGACACAAAAGCCAACACACTCTCTGGAAGCCAACCCACATGGCCCTCACAGGGGGCTTCTGAACTTCCAGATTTGACTGGCTCTGTACTTTCCCCATCCCCTGTGTGCTCTATCTCAAAGTCTACCTTCCAGAAACTAGATCTGAGCAGAGATTTGTGCCAGATCTAGACATTACCTCAACTCCACTTCAAAGGAGAAGATTCCCACCCCCAGGCACCCTCCTCGCTCTAATGGTCAAATGGAAATAACAGGCTTATGCCTGATTCCATTCAACTGGAGTTCTCAACTTTGGGGGTCTAGGAGACCCTAACTGGCAAGTGCCTAAGCAGCTAGGGTAGTTTAGGGAATAGGACACCTAGCCTGGCGTCAGGAAGACCTGAGTTCAAATGTGAGCTCAGATACTCACTAGCTTTATGTCCCTGGGCAAGTCACTTTCTGGAAAATGAACTGGAGAAGGAAATGGTAAGCTACTCTAGTATCCTTACCAAGAAAACCCCAAATAATCACAAAGAATAGGGGCACCAGCAAAAAATGGCTGAATGACAACTGGCAAGTGCTCACTGGCATCACTGAGGTATAGAAAGTTTCTCTGGGCCAGAAGAGTATCTTATCTGAAATGATGACATGAGGGGACCACAAGGTCATAAAAATTACTACAAACACTGGAAACTTGACATCCTTTTATTGAAAAACAGGATGGGGTTTTCTTTGCTTAGGGTTTTGAAAATCTATCAAGGGGCAGCAAGGTGGCTACATTTTCTAACTGTGTGACCTTGGGTAAGTCACTTAACCCTCATTGCCAGGCCCTTACCACTCTTCTATCTTGAAACCAATAGGAAAGAAAGGAAGGAAGAGAGAGAGAGAGAGGGAGGAAGGGAGGGAGGGAAGGGGGAGGAGGAAGGAAGGAAGGAAGGAAGGAAGGAAGGAAGGAAGGAAGGAAGGAAGGAAGGAAGGAAGGAAGGAAGGAAGGAAGGAAGGAAGGAAGGAAGGAAGGAAGGAAGGAAGGAAGGAAGGAAGTCTCCTCTTTACCAGCCTCTCAGATCCAGATAGCTCACTTTTAAGGATGCTTGGGAGGCTGAGCTCTGTTAAACCAATAGGCATGCTGGTTTCCTGGCCTAATTTCATTCTCATATCTCCTCTGCCCTGGTTTGGCTGGGTCCAATTCTCAAAAGATCTGGGTAGGGAGAATCTTAGGTTGGGTTTGGGCCAGAAATTCCATCCTCATCAAGTTCTGTATTTAAAGAAATCAGACCATCCTTCACTCCAGCTATTTATTAACTATGGAAGCTTTGTCAGAATTGGGGCCAACTTTATTCCTCCCTATAGAGTGGAAGAATAATTGACTCAGCTTCGAGTTCCCAGCGTTTCCCATGAGATAGAACTTAGAACAGAGACAGAGGCTTATGTGAACCCTGCCCGGTGCCATGTAGTAGAAAGGTGGACTTGGAGTCAGGGGCCTGGGTTAGAATCCTGACAGTCTCTTACTAGCTGTGTGATCATGGGTAAGTCATACCACCTCAGTTTCCTCATTTATAAAATGGGGGTCATTATGCTTTCACTAACAATCTCTCTGGTGCTTATGGGAAGGGTGTTGTGTAATCCTTTTGGTTTCCATTGTTTTAGTCATATCCGACTCTTCATGGCGTTTTCTTGGCAATGATACAAAGAAAGAGCTTTACCATTTCCTTCTCCAATTCATTTTCTAGATGAGGAAACCAAGGCAAATGGGGTTAAGTGACTCGCCCAGGGTCCCACAGCAAGTAAGTGTGAGGCAGGACTTGAATTCAGAAAGCAGAGTCTTCCTGACCAGACCTGGTGCTCTATGTAGGGCCGCCTAGTTGCCCTGATAACCTTGAAGTGTAATAACAAAAACTGTGAGCTGTTGCTCTTGTGGCTAACACCCTGCTTAGCGGGGCGCCGCACGGCTCAGGCTTTTGAGCGATTGATCGCTCAGCTAAAACGGTTTAGGGCTGCTGTGGGGACAATCTGAAGGGCTGTGTGCTTGCGGAGCTGTTTCCAATAATACGCAACGTGTCTGCCGAGATCCGCCTTTCCCAAGAACGCCGGGTCGCAGACCCACCTCAAGTGTTGGCTGCACGGCTGGCAGTCGAGGCGGGCTGAGGTGGGACCGTCACGAGCTGGGAGGGCAGCGGAAACATTTTAAGGACACACCGGATCGCAGCCTCCAACGGCGTGGCACGGTGGCGCGCCACAACCCCCCAATCAGCCCGACATGTCCTAATCAAGCTCAGCCTCGAAGACCAAGGCTACGGCGAAAGCGTGAATCTGAGAGGTGGAAGCCTCCGCCCCGGGGCGATGGCCATAAATCAAAGGGCAAGCTTTCCGGGTGTTCCGGAGGGCCGGCCGGTCTCACTTTGGGCTTTCCAAGCCATCTCCCCATTAGAGGACAAGCTCCCTGGGGCACCGACTGGCTTTTTCTGGAGTTTTGGAGAGCTTTTTTTTTTTTCCCCATCCTCAGCCTTTATCACATTTCCTGGCACATAAAAACATTGAATACTTATTGAATTGAATTATATTCTTCTGCCCCCATCCTTTAACCCCACAGAGGATGCACTTAATAAAAGATACTAGACGTACAATTCTTGGCAAACCCTAACGCATTATAGAAGTATCCTATATCTTTGTATTATTCTAAATTCTACATAATTATTAAGTTATTCTTTTTAATTTTTTTTATTCATCCCCTCCCTACCCAACCTACCCCTTGTTGGTGAACCTTTTCTGAGCTTGAGTACCCAGAGAGCAAATTCACTGTCTGTGAGCCCCGGAATTCAGGAGAGAGCTGAGGGAGAAAGTGCTTGCTTTGGGCCCCCACAGAGGGGTGGGGCATGCAAAAAATGTCCTGGGGGCTGGGAAGAGGGGGTGCCACATCTTTGCCAAGGCTGCCATAGAAGATAGCATTTGGCAAAATATATAGATTATAGCTTTCATGTTTCCATTTTTCTGTTCATTCTCTGGAGGTAACATTCACAAGTTATTCTTCAAATAGTAAATCTGTAGCTGTACATAATGTTCTCCTGGTTCTATTCATTTCACTCTTCATTATCTAGCGTAGTTCTTTCCAAGTTGAGTTTTTTTAACTAAACTTGCTCATTATTTCTTATGGCACAGCAGTATTCCATCACTATCATATAACACGATTATATCGCCATTAATTGCCATTCCCCAATTGATGGGCATCCACTCAATTCCCAGTTCTTTCCATCACAGAGAGAACTGCTATAAATATGTTGAAATATACGGATTTTTTTCCTTCCCTCCCCCCACCCCAGTCTCCTTGGGAAATAGATCCAGCAACAGTATTGCTGGATCTAAGGGTATACACAGTTTTAGAACTCGTTGGGCATAATTCCAGATTGCTCTCTAAAGTGGTTGGATCAGTTCGCAGTTCCACCAACAGTGTATTAGTGTCCCCATTTTTCCACATCGCCTCCAAATTTGTCATTTTAGCCAGTCTGTGGGGGTGAGATATCAGAATTGTTTTGGTTTAGGGTGGAGTCAAGATGGCAGCTTAGTAGCAAGAAAAGCGCAAACCACTCTAACTCTCCTTCCATAACAATCGTTAAAAAGTGCTTCAAAAAGACAGGAATCCAAACCCAACAGCGAAAAGGAGTCACAGGGCTCTCTTGCTGAACACAACTTGAAGGGAAGCAGAGTCCATTTTCACAGGATAAGGGGGAACCAGAAGGAGAATTGTTTTGGTTTGCATTTCCCTAATCAGTAATGATTTATAGCATTTTTTCATACTTATAATTCTATCTTTTTTTAACCCTCACCTTCTACCTTAGAATCAATACTGTGTACTGGTTCCAAGGCAGAAGAGTGGTAAAGGCTAGTGTAATAATTAAAAATATAATACTATTTCTTCTACCCAGAGATATATATTTTATAAAGTTTATTAGGAAGGGTAGACAATCATTCCTAAGTAACCTGGCTGTGTGGTGCCTAACCTGCCAGTCTTTTCCTCATTCCCCCTCACCTCCTGCACTGTCTCTTCTCCTCATGGTTCTCCCTTGGTCTTCTTGTCGGTCTCCCCAATCTGCCCCAAACCTTAACTTTTATTGACGTACAGAACATACACCGATGCAACCCTGGTGCAACTGTGGTATGTCAGGAATGTTTGATAGACAGGTAAAGTTACTCAGGAAGGGAGGGGACGAGCTTCCTTGACACACTAAGCAACAGGGATCAAGTGACTTGCCCAGGTCCATATAGCTAGGAAGTGTCTGAGATCAGATCTGAACCCAGGACCTCCCAACTCTGGACCTGGTTCTCCATCCACTGAGCCACCCATCTACCCACTATTATTCTTAATAATAATAATGAATGCAATATGATTAGCTGATTAATATATTGATTTAGGGATATTGCCCTCAGGAAAATAGAATAATGACTCTTCCTCTTCAAATTCCTGACTTTCTAAGTCTTTGCCACCATGATTCAGTTGCTTTCTCACCTTGGAACTTCCCTCCATCATGCCAGCTTTCTTCCCACAGGTGAGTTCTTAGGGAGTGTAGAGGGAAATGGCTCGATTTTCAAGACAGGCTCAGGTTAGCTGTCCTTCATTTCCCTCTCAGCTATGTTTCTGATTCCACAGACTTCCCTTATCTGCTCCTCTGGGGTACCCTGTACTCTATCCCCTTTTCAGCTCCCTTTGAAATAGTGTCTTTCCCCATTAGAATATAAGCTTAGAGTATCCTAATGGATAGGGTGCCAGGCCTGGAGTCCAAAGGACTTGGGTTCAAATCTGGCCTCATAAACTTCCTAGTTGTGTACCATGGGTAAGTCATTTACCTCCAATTGCTTAGCCCTTACTACTTTTTGGTCTTAGAATTTATAAACAGGGTGACTTGGTGGCTCAGTGGATTGAGAGCTAGACCAAGAAAAAGGAGGTCCTGGGTTCAAATCTAGCCTCAGATACTTCCTAGTTGTGTGACCCTGGGAAAGTCACTTAAACCCTATTGCCCAGCTATTACCAGAATTCTGTCTTGGAACCAATACATAATATTGATTCTAAAACAGAAGGTGAGGGTTTTTTTAAAGGAATTTATAAATGAAAAATAAATAAAATAAATTTGAATATAAAAAATGAATTAAAAAAAAGAATATAAGCTGCTTGAGTTCAAGGACTGTCTTTTCTTTGCATTTTTATTTAATTAACACTTACCACTTTATTTACGTGGTTAATAGTGTTTAGTAAGTGCTTAATTAATACTTCTTACTTGCCTTACTTATAAAAGGCCAGAAACAGAGGCCTGAATTAATTCGGTTACAAAAAAAATGACACTTGCTTCTTGGAGGAAACATTTCAAAATTTCAAGGAATTAGAAGAGATACCATTTGGGTTCTAAAGCTCAAAACCCTCTAATATGAGCAAAATTATCTTTTGGTCCTTGAATTCGCTTGTGGATTTTGTTTTCCAACATCTAGATAAAATGAATCTTTCATTATTGTGTGGTAAGAAACTTTTAATCAACATCAGCTTATACTAAGACCTTCAGCACAGAAGAAACCCCACTTGAGAAGACCAAGGGAACATGGATGTAGAATTGGAAAGGATCTCAGAGATCATGGAATTCAATTCCCTCATTGAACAGAGGAAGAAACTGAGGTCCAGAGATATTAGGGGACTTGTCCAACGTTGCAGAGGTGAGAGGGCTGGGGTCTGAACTAGGTCCTCAGACGACAAATTTGACCCACTTTCCATGATGCCATAGCTTCAAGAGAGAACTGGAATTAAAGCCAATGGCATCCCTTAATAGAATTTCAGAAACTTACTAGCTATGTGACCTTAAGCAAGTTATTGGCCCTGTTTCCCTCAGTTTTTTCATCTGTCAAATGAGCTGGATAAGAGGGCAGCTGGGTAGCTCAGTGGATTGAGAGCCTGGGCTAGAGACTGGAGGTCCTGGGTTCAAATGTGACCTCAGACACTTCCTAGCTGTGTGACCTTGGGCAAGTCACTTAACCCCCACTGCCCAGCTCTTACTGCTCTTCTGTCTTGGAACCAATACACAGTATTGATTTGAAGACAGAAGGTAAGAGTTTTAATTTTTTTTAATGGGCTAGAGAAGGAAATGGCAAACCACTCCAGTATCTTTGCCAAGAAAACACCAAATAGGGTCAAGAAGAATCGGACACAACTCAAATGACTGAACAACAACAACAATATAGTGTATGAGACATGACTGAAATGACTAAATGAAAAAACAAAAACTTCCCTTAATACAAACCTATTGCCCCAGATAAAAAAGTTGTTGCCATCCTTCATCCCCAAAGCTCTATGAAGAGAACTGTGAATAGAGAGAGGAGGGGAATATGCCTAGCTTCAAGGGTTTTTTTAAACCCTTACCTTCTGCCTTAATATCAATTCTAAGTCAGAAGAGCAGCAAGGGGTGAGCAATTGAGGGTAAATGACTCGCCCACGGTCACACAGCTAGGACGTATCTGGGGTCACATTTGAACCCAGGACCTCCAGATACCAGACCTGATGTCCTACCCACTGGGCTGCCTAGCTGCCCCCTATCTTGGAGTCTTAACACTACTTGGAAACAGATGCAGCCTACTTTCCAGCTCCAGCATCTCTGTAGATACCATGTTTGACCTTTGGAAACCAAACGGAAATCTCCCTTGGATCAGTGCCATGTCTCTCCTCCTTTACTGCCTGCTTCCACCCTCTCTGCCTCCACATTACCTCACCTAAGAAAGGAAGCATGATGGGGTTTGCGTGGAGCCCCTCCAAACACAGATACATACATACATATATGTATTTTAAAGGGCTGTGGGGAAAAATGACAACAGCAACAACAACTTCTGTTTATACTTCAAAACAGATTGTTTATGTAATTGCCCAAATTGAAAATTCTACAATGACTAATTAGTTAGCTGCAGCCTCAGCCCCTGTAAACAAATGTATTTGTAACCAATTTGCAAGCACTTTGCATAAGGGGCCTGAAATACTCGTGCCTGTTTGATGCATTTTGACATTAATTTGATAATGGTGGCTTAACAAGGAATCCAGGCTCCCTGGCTATAAATATGCCGTTTTTCCGCTTCCTTTTATCTGCAGAGCAAAATAATGTTGTTTTTCCCCCTGCTGCAATAACAGCCATCCAGCCCTTTCATGAATGCCCTTTAACATTTTCAATGCATTTGTTCTGCAGACTGCAAAGGGTTTTTCTTTCTTTCTTTCTTTTTAATATTTTTTTTTGGAAGCCGTGTTGTTCTGGGATAATAGTGCTTCTGGGAAGCAGCACAGAGAGTCTTGTTTGTTCAAAGGAAATATTTTTCTTCCATACATAAGTGTTGTGTTTATGCTACAAATTTCCCCTCTTCCTCTTTTGTCCTCCTACCAACCTTTCTCCATTTTATTTGCCCCTTGTTTAAGGTTTTACCCAACAAATCTACTGGAGAGGGAAAACCAGAGCCGGAGTCCACCTCAGTGGTCCCTGGAGAAAGAAATGTGGCTCAAGCTTTAGGATGCTGATTAAATGGCAAAGGGCCTTGAAGGATCCAAGCTAGCAGCAGCAAGAAAGGGCATCTAATAATGGTGACACTCAACATAAGACATATATTTGGGGCAGCTAGGTAGCCTAGTGGATAGAGTATCAGACCTGAGTTGGGAGGTCCTGGGTTCAAATTTGACCTCAGACACTTCCCAGTTGTGTGACCCCGGGCAAGTCACTTGACCTCCATTGCCTAGCCCTTACCATTCTGCCTTGGAGTCAATTCACAGTACTGACTCCAAGACAGAAGGTAAGGGTTTTGAGAAAGAAAGAAAGAAAGAAAGAAAGAAAGAAAGAAAGAAAGAAGAAAGAAAGAAAGAAAGAAAGAAAGAAAGAAAGAAAGAAAGAAAGAAAGAAAGAAAGAAAGAAAGAAAGAAAGAAAGAAAGAAAGAAAGAAAGGAAGGAAGGAAGGAAGGAAGGAAGGAAGGAAGGAAGGAAGGAAGGAAGGAAGGAAGGAAGGAAGGAAGGAAGGAAGGAAGGAAGGAAGGAAGGAAGGAAGGAAGGAAGGAAGGAAGGAAGGAAGGAAGGAAGGAAGGAAGGAAGGAAGGAAGGAAGGAAGGAAGGAAGGAAGGAAGGAAGGAAGGAAGGAAGGAAGGAAAACTGGGTTAAATTACTTGCCCAGGGTCACACAGCTAATAATTATCTGAGGCCAGATATAGTGGGTATTTGCTGATTTGACTTGACCTTATCATCTGCAAAGGGATTCCATTAATTCGATCTTTATTTGACCCTCACAACCCCAATAAGGAAAGGCAGGAAGATATTATCTCCATTTTACAGATGAGAAAACTGAAGTTTAGAGAGTTTATGTGATTTGTCCTTGGTCAAACAGTTAGCAGGGCCAGGGATTAAATTCATGATTTCCTAGAAATTCTTAGGTGAGGAAACTCTATCTACAAGAACAGATTGATACCTTCTTCCTAACTCATAGTCTTAAAGAGATGTTGAAGGCATTGAGAGGTTGAGTAATTTGCCCAAGTTCCCAGAGTCACTAAGAATCAGAAGCAAGGCTTACCTCCAGGTTTTTCTGGCTTCAAGACCAAATTTCTATCCACCACACCATGTTGTGCCTCTAAGGGTTACTAGGGAGCAGAACTGAATCTCAAACCTCTGATTCTAAGTCCAAAATCCTAACTACTTACACTGTCCCACAAATATAATAATAATCATAACAGATAAGGCATTTGGAGTGTATAAGTTTATTACTGATATTGGTTTGTTGACTATGGATCAGAAACTGTTTTTCCCTTTCTATTTTTTGAATGTTTACTTTTGTTTGATCCAATAGCATGATTTCAAATCTTGCCATTTTTATTCTCTCTATGAATAGCAATTTTTCTCCATCCCTTCTGTTTATTTTATGTATGTCTATGGGCTTTTTTTTTTGTAAGCATTATTGTAGGATTTTGTTTTCTTATCCAAAATGTCACTTTTTTTCATTTTATTGTATTGTTTAATCCATTCACATTTATGAATTAGGTTTATATTTTCCTCCATTTGTCCCATTTGTTGTTGATGCTTTTCCACTATGATTTTTCTCTCCTCTTCTGTGAACACAACCATATGTCTCTTTGATTATTTCAGCTTATTCTTTTTGATATGGACCTATTCCCACTGGCTCTCTTTCCCTTCCACTTGGTCTCCCTTCTTGTTTGTTACCTCCTATCTTTTTGAGTTTTACTTACTGGTTCACTTTTCTTGCTTGCTTTTATTTGGTTATTTAATTCTTCCCTCTTTTTTCCTCTCAGTTAATCAAGTTGATTTCCCCCTTCCTCTCCTCCCCTTCAACTAGTCTTGATCATTTCTTTGGTCTTCATTTCATTTTTTTACACTCCTTTCCAGAGAGGACTTCTCTCATTTACTCTCTTCATTATCTAGCCACTTATCTAATCCCTCTCTGTTCTCTGTATTCCTTAAACAACCAACATTTCTGAGGTTTTCCTTCTGGGCTCTCCTCTCTAAGAAGTTTCTATCACTGCCTTGTAGAGTCTGCCCTCCTGGAAAAACACCAACACGTGTACAGGTGAAAGAGAAGACATTGTTCCATGGCAGGACCATCTCCCTTCATGTCCTTGATTATAGTGTTCCATTGAACTGTGCCCTCTCTCTAGTTACATTCCTTCCCCATTTTCCTCAAAATATCCTCCCTGTGTTGATGCCCTACCACTCCCCAGAGACCAGTTGCCCTCAGGAGTTCTAATCCTCCCACTCCCAAAGCAAGACAAGTGATCTTTTCAACCACTAAATCCCTCAGACAACACTCAACACAAGGTCCCCATCTGCCTTCATGGAGCATCAATCTTCACCCATTGCAACATTCATCCAAAGAGCTCACTCCTACCACCAAAAAAGGCATACTTCTTCCCCCGGATCCCTTTTTTGGCCTTCCTCACTCTTCCCCATAGGCTTTTCTCTTCCTGGGAAACCACAGGAATCTCCTTCCCCTCACTGCTAGTCCTCAACTTGGCCCAGGCACACTCCACTCTGTTCTTCTCCTCCTTTCCCCATTCCATACACTCATTTTGTAATGTAATTCCACAAAATACATTCACGAACCTGTACATGGGATGTTGTGAGGTTCCATCTCTAATGCCCCAAGAGCACCTCTCCGCCTTTACCCCTCCCTGAATTCTGCCTTCATTCCATTTCTCTTTCTATAAATGCTTCAAAGACTTCTTTCTTACTGAATGTCCATCTTTTTTCCCTTATGGTTACTCATATTTGCAAGGTAAGTCACCCTGGACTGCATCCTGAGCTCCACTGATCTTCAGGACACATTATTTCATTCCCTTCTATGATTTCTGGAGGTTCAGAATAGTCTTCGGTTATTGAACTTTCTTTCGTTCTCATTTAAAAGCCTTTCTCCAGGTTGTTTGGAGAACTTGTTGAACTGAATTGTTAAATTTAACTGCTATATGTCTCTGCAGCCTTGGGGTTTTTCTGGAGGTAATCTATGAGTCCTCTCAACTAGCATTACCTTTTCTATGTTCAAAAGTGCTGGGCATTTTCTTGTATTATTTCTTCCATGACGGTGTTCAGATTTTTTTTGACTTGCCATGTTCTCCCAGGAGACTTGTAATCCTTAGGATGTCTTTAAGCATCCTGTCTTTGAGATCAATGTGTTTTGCTTGAATAGAGAGCACGTTTTCTTTTAATATTACTAGTTTTTGCTTTTCTTCTAGATTGTCCCTCACTTCTGGGTATTTGCATACCTAACCAGTTTTTTTGCTGTTGTTTCTTTGGTGAGTATTGCCATCAAAGAGTCAAGTTTTTCTATTCTGCAATTATTTCTGCTATGTATGCCCTAAATTCTGCTCTCACAATTCTCCTTTCTCTTTTACACCACTCAGGCATAGCATGTTGGGGTTCCACGTTCTCCCCAAAGTCCACAGGGCTTTCTGTTGTATCACGTGTGGAGTCATTTTCCTTTTGTTTTGGAATATTTATTCCTATAGTTCTAAATTCATTTAGAAGATCTGGAGACCACATTTCCTTCTGCTGTTAATGTTTTCCCTGTTGACTTATCTGCTTATGCCCTCGGTCTTTCAGGGGTTTTTTCCTCCACCTGAGATCTTTGATCATTTCCATCTCATTTTCCTTTATTTTCCCCTTCTGCTCACTTTCTTACTCCCTCATCTCTGATGGTGGTTTTCCTAGGCCCTGGCGTGTTCACCTCCTTCCACACCAGGAAATTCATGATTAAGCAACCTCAGTTTCTTCCTCAAATGACTTGTGGGGGATAGAACCGGCCCCAGCTGGATGTTGGGCTCTTGCAGGTTTAGTAGAATGTCACAGAAATCCCCATAGGACTAGAAAGAGGGAAGGGTACCAGGTTGTTTTGTTGCAAGCCTCAGAGTTGGCTAGTGTCCCCTTGCTGTTGGCAGTGTAGTAGGAAGG
The DNA here is from genome assembly GCF_027887165.1 of Monodelphis domestica. Lineage (NCBI taxonomy): Eukaryota > Metazoa > Chordata > Mammalia > Didelphimorphia > Didelphidae > Monodelphis > Monodelphis domestica. The sequence continues at coordinate 211,477,372 of NC_077233.1, read as the reverse complement.
GGACAAGGGGGACACTAAGTGACCTCAAAGTAGGCATGAATTCATGGCTTGTTTGGGGGATGGGGGGGATTTCAATCTTCTCTGGGGGACCTGGTGTCAAATACAGTGGTGCCTTGACACACGAGCTTAATTCATTCCATGACCAAGCTCGTCACTCAACTGGCTCAAGTGTCACATCGAATTTCCCCATTTAAATGAATGGAAATGCTATTAATTCGTTCCGGCCCCCCAAAACCACACTGCTTTTTAATACGAAAATGTACTTTATAAATACCAAATATGTATATTTATAGATAATAAGAATGTTAAGAAATAAACTTGCTTATGAAATGTTATTTACCTTCAAGGTCAGGCAAAGATGCTGGCGGAGGTTTTCATTCCATGCGCTATCACTTAAAATAACTTACTCCACATTTAAATGCAAAATTGACCTTACACACTACTTATGATATGTAACTTTATGGCTAAACTTAATTGCTATTTTTAAATTTTACTTAATTATCATCATTTTCTTCATTGAATTTTGGCTATTTTGCCACACTTTCCTTGATTTCACTTAGAGGCCAAAAACTTTCCATGGAAGTTTGTTCCTTCCTCCCTTTCAGAACGTTTTCAATATGTGTGAAACAAGTGTCTTCACACAGTTCCAATGCATGACCTGTTGCAATGTTTTCTGGGTGTGTCTTTTCAATAAACTGTTTAATTTTCCCCCCAAATCCTCAACATTCCCTTAATCTGGCTCATACTGATTACCTCATGCATGTCAGGCTCCTCCCACCGGCAGAAGCAAAAAAGCTCTTATCTCCAATTGCTCATGACTTAAGGTGCTCGTGTATCAAGGCACCACTGTATACTACAGGTAGCCCACACCATTCCTGAATGCAACCCAAACCAGATGAAAATGTAATTGGGAAATAGTTAAAAAAAAAAATAAAAACATAGACAATATTAATTTGTGGTTTTAAGTCAATATATGGCCTGCAAGGGTCTTTATATGTAATTTAGCGGCCAATATTTCTATCTAACTGGACACCACTGTGCTAGACCATGGAAACAGCTGAAATTGCTTTATCTTTGGTGAATATCGGAGGTTTGAAAGGTTGAAAGAATCAGAAAAAATGTCTAGACTGTCATCTTGTTGATCATGTGATCAATCCTATGATTCTTAAAACTTGCTTCAATCTGATTTTTCAGGTCAGTTAATTTTGATATGTGAAATCTTACATTTTCCTCTACTTTTTCAATATTTTGTTGTCTTATCCAGTCTTTGACTTCTATTTGATCTATTCTAATTTTCAGGGAGTCTATAACTTGAATAATGCATAATTAAAAATCTGTTACCCTAAAAAAAGAACTACATTTCCCAGGAGCCCAATAACTTCCTGTTGTTATGTACTTCCTGTAGACATGGGATATTAGACAGGGATGTGGAAGGCCCTGGCCTATCTTTGGCTTGATAGCAGCAAACATGGTGGTAGTAAGTGAGGGTTTGAACTGGCTGATTAGTCATGGGCACGTGGTTTTTATTTTGTATCCCTTTAATTCCTTTATTTCTAATGATCATTAATAAATCTCCTAAGATATGATATTTTATTTATTGAGATTTAATTTTAATTTTTACAGTAACCCTTGTTCCAGTCTCCTTGTGCTAAGTTATTAATTCAGTTTCAGTCTTTCTGCCAAAGCTCTCATTTTTTTTTTAAACCCTTACCTTCAGTCTTAGAAGCAATCCTGAGTATTGATTCCAAGGCAGAAGAGTAGTAAGGGCTAGGCCATGGGGATTAAGTGACTTGTCCAGGGTCACATAACTAGGAAGTATCTTGAGTTGCATTTGAATCCAGGACCTCCCATCTCTAGGATTGGCACTCTATCCACTGAGTTGCCTAGCTGTCCAACTCATTTCTTTTCCAGTTCTTGCCACTGGCACATGCATTTATCATATCATTTTAAAACTCTTGCTTCATTTCTTTTTTTTTAAATTTATTTATTTATTTATTTGTTTTTAATTTTTATTTGGTCATTTCCAAACATTATTCATTGGAAACAAAGATCATTTTCTTTTCTTCCCCCCCCCACCTCTCCCACAGCCGACACGCAATTCCACTGGGTATCACATGTGTTCTTGATTCAAACCCATTTCCATGTTGTTGGTATTTGCATTAGAGTGTTCATTTAGAGTCTCTCCTCAGTCATATCCCCTCCATCCCTATAGTCAAGCAGTTGCTTTTCATCGGTATTTTTACTCCCACAGTTTATCTTCTGCTTGTGAATAGTGTTTTTTAGATCCCTGCAGATTGTTCAGGGACATTGCATTGCTGCTAATGGAGAAGTCCATTACCTTCGATTGTACCACAATGTATCAGTCTCTGTGTACAATGTTTTCCTGGTTCTGCTCCTTTCACTCTGCATCACTTCCTGGAGGTTATTCCAGTCTCCATGGAATTCCTCCACTTTATTATTCCTTTTAGCACAATAGTATTCCATCACCAACATATACCACAATTTGTTCAGCCATTCCCCAATTGAAGGGCATCCCCTCATTTTCCAGCAGCTATGAATATTCTTGTACAAGTCTTTTTCCTTATTATCTCTTTGGGGTACAAACCCAGCAGTGCTATGGCTGGATCAAAGGGCAGACAGTCCTTTATCGCCCTTTGGGCATAGTTCCAAATTGCCCTCCAGAATGGTTGGATCAGTTTACAACTCCACCAGCAATGAATTAGTGTCCCTACTTTGCCCCATCCCCTCCAGCATTCACTACTTTCCATAGCTGTTATGTTGCCAGTCTGCTTGGTGTGAGGTGATACCTCAGAGTTGTTTTGATTTGCATCTCTCTGATTATAAGAGATGTAGAACACTTTCTCATGTGCCTATTAATAGTTTTGATTTCTTTGGCTGAGAACTGCCTGTTCATGTCCCTTGCCCATTTATCAATTGGAGAATGGCTTGATTTTTTGTATACTTGATTTAGCACTTTGTAAATTTGAATAATTAAACCTCGTCATCTACTCATTCTTCCAGCCTCATTTCCTGGATTAGGACTCTGCATTAGGGCTAGACACCGATATTTCTGGCAGGGCTGTAATGGCCTTGGATGGTCTTATCTTACCTGTGTTACCTGGTGCCTTGCTGACATCAGCGTTATAGCCTGACAGCCCTCTTCTGCTCCCAGACTCTGGCTCCCTGGTCCCTTGTCCAATAGTTCCTGCCCTGGCCATTTCTCTTGCCAACAGCCTTCTGGCTGGTCTTTGTGACTCCCTTCCCCTCACTATGGTCCATCCACTCAAGCACAGGTCCAGTGATATCATGCCTGTCCCAGAAACTCCAGGGAATCCTTACGACTTGTTGGATTAGATATAAATTGTCTGTCTGGTGTTCAAGGCCCTTTATAACGCTCCTCCATCCTCCACTGCCAGGCTTTCTTCGCTCCAAACGCTCTGCCACCCAGGAACACCGGCTTCTTGGCTCTGCCTCAAATGAGACCCTCCGTGTCCCAACTCTGTGGGTTCTCCCTGGTTCTCTTCCTCCCCGGGAATCCTCTCCCCCTCCAGCTTCACCTCGTGGCGTCCCTGGCTTCCCTCGGGTCCCACATGAACCGTCCCCTTCTGCAAGGCCACAAGCTTCCCTCTAAGTTTTACGTCCTCCCTCATTAAACCGTGAGCTCACTCAGAGCACCAAGTGGGCGTTCCTCATTTGGGCTCTCTTTGTACCCTCAGCATTTAGCAATGAGCTTGGAACATCTTATTATGACTGTTTGGTTGTTCAATCATGTCTGACTCTCCATGACCCTGTTTGGGGTTTTCTTGCTAAAGATGCTGCAGTGGTTCGCCATTCCCTTCTCCAGCTCATTTGACAGATGAGGAAATGGAAAAACACAGGGTTAAGTGACTTGCCCACAGTCACACAGCTAAGATCAAAGACCAGATTTGAACTCATGAAGTTGAGTCGTCCTGAGTCCCAGCTCAGTGCCCTATCCACTGTGCCTTCTTGCTGCCTGGAGCATAGTAGATGCCTTTTTGTTTTTTAACCCTTACCTTCCGTCTTGGAGTCAATACTGTGTATTGGCTTCAAGGCAGAAGAGTGGTAAGGGCTAGGCAATGAGGGTCAAGTGACTTGCCCAGGGTAATGCAGCTAGGAAGTGTCTGAGGTCAGATTTGAACCCAGGACCTCCTGTCTCTAGGCCTGGCTCTCCACCCACTGAGCCACCCAACTGCCCCCAAACATAGTAGATGCTTAATACCCCACTTGCCTATAGGGTAAACTTGTTACCTTGTGTTGGGAAGGTGAACCACTGAGGCTTCTCCTTGAGTTCAGACCACTTGTCTGAGATCGTCCTTGGAGTACTAGGGGGAACTGGCCTGCAGAGTTTCTTCCTTCTTCCTGGTCTTGGCTGGTCCCTCTGTAATCCATCTTCTTAATCTCATTTCCATTGATAAAACCGTATCTGTTTCTGATGTGAAATCATTTGACAGCGCCAAGGATTTGGCTGTCAATAACTGTGTTTCCTTTGTTTTCAATAACTGCAGCTGCTGAGGGAGAGGCTGTGGCACTTGGAGCTGTTGCCAGCCCACATTTCCACCAAGAGGCTGGGCTGGGAACAGGGTGGGGTTTGGGAAGGTGCCCTTATTCCTGGGGATCTGGGGTCAGGGTTCAGATCTGCCTCCACTGGGATCTCAGGGAACCTTGTTGCTTCAGAAGTTCAGAAGAGGAGAAGGTCACTATGAACTACTGGGGTCCAGAGAGGTGGAACTTACAAAATGGGTTTGGAAGAACTTGTATTTTTAAAAAACCTTTAACTTCTCTCTTTGAACCAATACTAAGTAAGTACAGCTAGGTGACTCAGTGGATTGAGAGCCAGATCTAGAGATTGGAGGTCCTGGTTTCAAATCTGCCCTTAGATATTTCCTGCCTGGGTGACCCTGGATAAGTCATTTGACCCCCATTGCCTCATCTTTACTGCTCAGAAATCTGTCTTGGAACCAATACACATATTGATTCAAAAACAGAAGATAAGGGTTAAAAATAGAATCAGTATTGGTTCCAAGACAGAACAGGGGTGAGGGCTAGGCCATGGGGTAAATGACATGCCTAGGGTCACACAACTAGGAAGCATCTGATGCAAGATTTGAACCCAGGACCTCCTGTCTCTAGATCTGACTTCTTTTCCACCAAGTCACCTAGCTACACCCCAGATACATTTTGATAAGAACAACAACTCACTTTGACAGCATACGGTCCACAAAGTACTTGCCTTACAAAAACCCACTGAGATAGAAAGTGAAAGTGATACCCCCCTTTTTACAGGTGAGGAAACTGAGGTAAAATTACGTTCTCAGGATCACACAGATAGTGTCAAAACCAGAACCCAACCCCAAGTCTCTTGCTTTTTTTACTATACCACACTCTCCAGAAAAGTAGGATATTAAGGTTTGGAGAAAGAGGGGAGGAAGGATGAGGGAAAGGAAGACAGTGAGAAGAAGAGCAAGATCTTCCTCAAACTTTAAGCCTTCAACTCCTCTGCATGTGTCCATCAAGAGAAGGCTTCTATCTTGGCCCGTGTGATTTTCATCTCCTGCTCTATGTGAGATTTCTACCTCTGGCTGCACCCATTAGGTCCCCAGTCTCAGGAGACAAGAGAAGTGACTTTCCTCTGATCTGGGACCTTCAATTTCTGTTTTTAGGGTGACCCTAAAGGGAAGATTAGGTAAGACTTCTATCTGTGCCAACACGAGGCAACTTCCACTTCCGAATTCTTCTGACAGTCTAATCTCCTGCTGTCCATGATGTGGAAAGCTTCCATGAGGAAGAGGATTGGCCTTCCCTCTGACCTTGAGCCATTTCTCTCCTATTGTATCTGTGCCCTGAAGGAAGAAGAAGAGGAAAGTCTATAGAGAATGGGACTTCACTCTCCCGATGCACTGTCTCCTGCCTAATTTCCAGCCTTCAGAGGGAAGAAGAGAAGCAAAACAGGGACTCTCAGATAACTGTGTGACTGCCATTTCGTGCTGAGCTTGTCTCTAGCTTGGTCTCCATCCTCCCTGAGAAAGAGGAGTGGTACCTTCCACTCAGTTATGAATATATTCAATCTGGGCATATCCTATACATTCCAATGATTCTGAATCTCTGTAGGTCATCATCCAAACCCCATTTCCCATCTCCCACCAACTGATCCCTCATTCCCATCCCCCTTGACCCTTCCACCCCAAAGTCCCCAAAAATGGTACTGGAAGACCACTGTGCTCTCTGGAATGGCTGTCCCATAGAAAACAAACTTCCCCTCATCCTAAACCTTTTCATTTCCCATTCCTTCCATCTTCTAGCAATCCCTAAAACCTGGCTCCTCCCCAAAACACAGACTTCCAGGCCATCCTAACCAATATTAGTTGAATTTTCTCTCATTCCCCTAGGCCTAGATTGAGGTAGGGGAGTTGGACTAATCCTTATATCCTATTCCACTTCCAGATTCTCTCCCTCTATCACTCAGTAACCTCCCCTTCTTTGAGGTTCATGCAATCCATATCTACCATTCAATCAGAATCCTGGCAGGCAACATTCCTTCCTCAATGAGTTCAATATGAGGCTCACAATTTTTCTCTTCTCAACAACCTCCTGCCCTCATGCTAAATTTACATATTGTAAGTTTAAGATCTTAAATATAAATGTTGATTATCCCTCAGACCTTCAAACCCCATGTTGGCGAACCTATGGCACACATGCTGGAGGGGGCCATTCCCTTTCCCCTCTCCACCATGTCTGAGGACATCACCCAGCCCTCTGCCCAGCAGCCCAATGGGAATGCTTCCTCCCTCCCCTGTCTGGGGTAAGGAGTGGCTCACATGCAGCATGAAGGAGCAGTTTGAGCACTCTGTCTCTAAAAGGTTCGTCATCACTGCTCTAACCACTCAATTCATCCTTTTTACCTCCTATGGTCTATACCTCCATTCCAATTTAACCAAACAAAAAGTGTGGTCATACTCTTGATCTTTCCATTATCCACAAATGCACTACCTCCATATTTGAGAATTCCAAAATATTCTTATATGACCATAATCGATTGGCTTTCTTCCCTCTAACTTCCCTTATCCATCCCTCCTCTTGTGCCACATTGTGACCTCCAATCATTCAGTCCTTCAGTTCCCTCTCAGGCCATCATCTCTACTCTAATCAGTCCCTCTTTTTTTCCCCTTGACTCCTTGGTGATCAGTTTAACTCTACATTCTCCTTTTCTCTTCTGTCTCTGGTCCCCTTGTCATACCACCGACTGCACCCTACCAAGCCTCAGCTTGTGGAGACATGTGTAGATATGTGCTGCTGAATGAAGATAGAGAAAATTTTGCAACTGTTCCTACTGGCTCCATCTCAAATTTAGGTTAGACAACCTCAACTGCTAAATAGTCTTACTATACTATATTAAATACTATACTAAATAATACCTCCTTTTATGAACTCATTATCCCACTCTACACACCAGCACTTCCAAATCTTTTCATTCCTCTTCATATTTTCCATGGATTTCCCTCCCCTACTCTCTCAGCTGAGAACTTTGTCCCATATTTTCCAGAAAAAAAATTTGAAGCCATTTGCTGGGAGCTCCCTCTTCTCCCTTCTTCCTCATATCACTCAGATGCCTTCTGTCACTCTCTCTTCCTTCACTCCTTGTCTCACATGAGATGGTTTTACTCCTAATTAAGGCTAACCTCCATTCTTGCACATGTAATCCCACTCCATACTAACTCCTACAACAAATTGTTAGCTTTGTCTTTCCCATTTTATCATTTATTTTTAATTTCTCTCTATCTCCTGTCTCCTTCCTTAAAAATTAGTGTCTCTCTCATCTTCAAAAAGCCCTCATTTGATACTTCCAAACCAGATAACTATTGTTCTATATCTCTTGTATCCTTTGTGGCTAATTCCTTGAGAAGACCATCTACAAGTACCTCTACTTTATCTCTTCTCCCTCTCTTTTTAACTCTTTATAATCTGGCATCTCACCTCTTTATTCCACTGAAACTGCTCTCCCAGGTGCCAGGGAGGTGCCAGACCTCCCATCGCTAGACCTGGCTCTCAATCCACTGAGCCACCTAGCTGCCCCAAGACCTTTTTAATTTTATATAAATAAAATTATCCATTTTATATCTTATAAATACTCTCTATCTCTTATTTATTAATAAATTCTTCTTCTATCCATAAATCTAATAGATAATATGCTCCATGCTCTTCTAATTTACTTGTGATATTTTCCTTTATATCTAAGCCATGTATCCATTTTGCTTTTTTATTTGTTTAACAAGTTTTTTTCCTCCCTTTTTCTTTTTTTCTCTCTCCCTCCCCAAGAAGACAGATAATATGATATAAGTTGTACGTATATCATCATATAGAACATATTTTATTGTTCATTGTATTATGAAACAATACACATCTTGCTAATACTAGAAAAAATTTCATGGAGGAAATAAAGTGAAGAATGTTATATTTCAATCAGTATTCAGACTCTGACTGTTCCACATATAGCAGTGGATATTCTTTTTTGTCATGAGTCCCTTGGAGCTGTCCTGGATCCTTGCCTTGCTAAAAATGATAAAATGATCCTTGCTAAAATGATAAAAAGGCAAAACAACAAATATTGGTGGGGATGCAGAAAAATCGGGACACTAATATATATTGTTGGTGGAACTGTGAAATGATCCAACCATTTTGGAGAGCAATCTGGAATTATGCCCAAAGAACATATAAAACTGTGTATACCTTTTGACCCAGCAATACCACTTTATTTATTTTTGTAAGTAATTTATTTCCTAAGGTGATCCAGGGAAAAGGAAAAAAAAACTTATATTTATTGTAACTCTTTATGTGGTGGCAAAGACCTAGAAATGGAAGGGACATCAAATGGGGAATAGATGAAGAAGTTGTAGTATATGGTTGTAATGGTTGTGCCATAAGAAATGACAAACAGAAAAGCCTGGAAGGACTTATGTGAAGTGAGCAAAACCGGGAGAATGCTGTACACAGTAACAACAATCATATATGATGATCAAATGTGAAGAACTTAACTATCATCATGTGTCCATTTTGATCTTATCTTGGTAAATAGTGTAAGATATTGTCTATGCCTAGTTTCTGCCAGACTACTTCCCAGCAATTTTTGCAAAATAATGAGTTCTTATCCCCAAAGCTTAGACCTACTGTGTATTGTACACCTACTCTATTCCACTGACCCATCATTCTATTTCTTTGCCAACACCAGATAGTTTGAATCATTATTGCCTTATAATACAGTTTAAGGTCTGGCACTGCTAGATTGCCTTCCTTTAAACTTTTTTTTCATTAATTCCTTTGATATTTTTGAACTTTTGTTTTTCTAAATGAATTTTATTACTACTTTTTCCAGCTCAACAGAATACTTTTTGGTAGATTTATTGGGATGGCACTGAATAAGTAGATTAGTTTAGATAGTATTGTCATTTTTATAATATTGGCTCAGCCCATCCACAAATAATTAATATTTTCCAATTATTTAAATATGACTTTAACCTAGCAGATTGGCTAACATGACAGTTATGGAAAGTAATGAATGCTGGAGGGGATGTGGCAAAGTAGGGACATTAATTCATTGCTGGTGGAGTTGTGAACTGATCCAGCCATTCTGGAGGGCAATTTGGAACTATGCCCAAAGGGCGACAAAAGAATGTCTACCCTTTGATCCAGCCATAGCACTGCTGGGTTTGTACCCCAAAGAGATAATGGACAAAAAGACTTGTACAAAAATATTCATAGCTGCGCTCTTTGTGGTGGCCAAAAATTGGAAAATGAGGGGATGCCCATCAATTGGGGAATGGCTGAACAAATTGTGGTATATGTTGGTGATGGAATACTATTGTGCTCAAAGGAATAATAAAGTGGAGGATTTCCATGTGAACTGGAACAACCTCCAGGAAGTGATGCAGAGCGAGAGGAGCAGAACCAGGAGAACATTGTACACAGAGACAAACACACTGTGGTATCATCGAACGTAATGGACTTCTCCATTAGTGGTGGTGTAATGTCCCTGCACAATCTGCAGGGATCAAGGAGAAAAAAACACTATCCAAAAGCAGAGGACAAACTGAGGGAATAGAAGCACCAAGGAAAAGCAACTGCCTGACTACAATGGCTGAGGGGACATGACAGAGGAAAGACTCGGAGCGAACACTCTGATGCAAATACTAACAACATGGCAATGGGTTCAAGTCAAGAACACATGTGATACCAGTGGAATCACACGTTGGCCACGGGGGGTGGGAGGGAGGAAAAGAAAATGATCTTTGTCTTTAATGAAAAATGCATGGAAATGATCAAATAAAATACTATAAAATTTAAAAAAAAAAATAACCTGAGACATGAAGTATCTTTTCCAGTTCAAGAGCAGTAAACACAAGTTACTGAAATGGACAAGATCAAAACAGAAAATGGAAAATAATACCCATTCTTTACATATTAGAAGTAGAAAAGTCTCTGGAAGTCTAGATAGTAGAAACAGGAAGAAGTAAGGAATTCATTTAATAAGGATCTCAAGGGTGGAAATAAATTATAGTATACAGCCTCCATCAGATCATCAGATCAGCCATGCAAGTGAACTTGAGTTTTCAAATTCTATGCCAAAAGATCATAAGCTCCAGCAGAGTCCTAAAATGTCAGAAAGGTTTCATTTTCAGTCTAGGTCAGTGATGGGCAACCTTTTGAGCTTATCAAAATTTGCCAAAAACCTGAGCATAACTTGGATGGTGTGTCACTTTGAGAAAAAAACCATAATTTCACAATATTTATAGTTTAAGTAACAAAAATGTATAATTGTAATGTATAACTATATTTAATAAATCAAAAACTAATTATTTAAAAAAAAATAAATATGACTTTATTTAGTCAGTGGCCTTTTCTCAATCCTCATTCTTCTTAACCTCTTTGCAGCATCTCCTTCGCCTTGATATTGTTTTCTAAGTTTTCAGGATACCACCTTTCTCTTGGTTCTCTCCTACCTAGTAAACTACTCCTCAGTCTCTTTTTTGGCTCTTTATCTAGATCACATCCTTTAACTTATCTGTAGTGGTCCCACAGGGCTCTGTCCTGGGCCCTCCTCTTTTCTTCCTCTATACTACTTCCCTTAGTGATCTTATCTTTGTCTTTATCTTATCTTTAGCTCCCAAGGATTTAATTACTATCTCTACACTGATGATTCTAAAATTTACCTATCCTGCCCTAATTTCTCTTCTGCCTCCAGCCTTGTATCTCCAACTGCCTTTCAGACATCCCAAACAGGATGTCCAATACATATCTTAAATTCCACACATCCAAAACTAAACTCATTATCTTTCCTCTTTAAACCCTCCTTCCTTCAAAGCTTTCCTATTATTGTTAGGCACCCACAATCTTCCCTGTTCCCAGGCAAATCAATCTAGGTGTCATATCTCTCAACCCACTCCCATCCTCTATTTCCAGGGCCCAACAATTTCATTTTTGCAGCAACTCTTAAATATGCCTCTTCTCTTCTCAGATCCTGTCACCACTCTAGGGTAGGTCCTCATCACTTCATATTTGAACTGCTACAATAGTCTGCTGATGGGTCTGTCTACCTCAAGTCTGTCCCCACTCCAATCCTTTCTCCATTTAATTCAAAAAAGTAATTTTTCTAAAGGTGTAGGTATGGCTGTATCACACCCCTACTAAATAAATTCCAGTGGTTTCTGCAACACCTCTAGGACCAGATAAAAACTCCTCTGTTTAGAGTTCAAAGCTCTTCATAAATTATCCTCCCCTTCCCTACCTTCCTAATCTTCTTGCACCTTACTCCCACCATGTACTCTTTTTTAAATTCAAAGATAGTTTATTCTCCCAATTACATGTAATAACAATCTTCAATATATGTTTTCCAAAATTTTAAGATTCAAATCCTCCTTCTTTCCCTCCCCCCTCTTGGAGATGGCAAGCAACTTGATTTGGATAATGCATGTATTACCATGTAAAACAACCTTTCACATTGGTCATTGTTTTAAGAGAATACTCATATAAAACCAAAACTCCAAAATAACCCACCATGTACTCTTCAATCCACTGACGATGACCTCTATGCCATTGCAATAGCAAGATGCTCCAAACTCTCAGCTCTGGTCATTTGCTCTATCTCTCACACCTGGAATGCTCTCCCTGTTCATCTCAGCCTCCTAGTTTCCTTTAAGTCCCAACTGAAATTTCATCTTCTTTAGGAAGCCTCCTCCAATCCCTCTTAATTCCAGTACCTTCTCTCTGTTAATTCTCGTTTATCTTGTATATAACTTGCTTTGTATGTATTTGTTCACATGTTGTCTCCTCCATGTGAATCTTAAAATTTCTCAGACTCTACTTTGGAACATTTGGTTAAAGCTATTTCCCATCTAAACAATGGAGGTACTTGATCAGGAATGTATTGGGAACTTAAAAATTATTCCATCCATATTTAGGCATACTTTAGGGGAAGATAAGGTTGTAAAACTCCTTAGTGAACAATGAAGGTACTTAACTCATACTTATAGTGAGGCCAAGCCCTTAAGCTAGGTCTATTTTTAAATCTAATACAAAAGGGTGCTAAGTACCTATGAAGGTCAAATTAATCACTAAAAGGTCAAGCAACTTATAAAAGGCAATCTTAACAAAGAGGTGTGAAGTACTCAGAAGATATAATCTACCCAGAGAAGGTGAGAACTAAAAACTAAGAATGGGCTGTCCTAGGAAAAGCATCTACTGTGATTGGTAGATGTGAAAATTTAGGGGAGGTGACACAAGAGAAATTTCTCTTTAAAAGGAGCTGTCTGAACCAGTTCAAGGTAGTTCAAATTAGTTCAGCTTTGGTAGCTGAATTGGAGGTCAGGAGTCAGAGGAGGCTGCTGGGTCTCTGAACACTAGAGTTTTGCTTAGAAAGATCTTGTGGTGAGTGATTAAAGACTGACTTAGTTTCTCTCTTAAAGAGAAAGGCTAGCCTTTTCCTACTATTTCCTCTTACTCTGTCTCTTTCCCTTTCCTTAATTCTTTCATTTATATTAATTAAAATCTCCATAAAACCCAGCTGACTTGGGAATTTTTCCCATGGCAACCACTTATTTTTGATATAAAATCAAGACGCTAAAAATTATCTTTACAATTAGGGCAATTCACAGTCTTGAAACCCATATTTTCGTGGTCACAACTATTAGCCTGTAAGCTCTTTTGACTGTCTTTGGCCTCTTTGTATCCCCTGAGTATCTGGCACAGTATCTGGCAAAGCATCTAATATATGCTTTTTGGCCGACTAAACAATGTAAGCAAAACTTATAAGGCAAGAAAGTATCCATTTTTAATCAATGCATCTATTGTCACAGGCAAGGTCCAGCCTCACTTGCGACTCCAGGGGTTCCCGACAGATGGCGAACAATCAGTCAAAAAAAAAAATAACAAATGGAAGACAGCTTAAATCGTTAAGGCCATGGGACTGCTTTGCATCTGATAGCTGCTCTGTCATCCTCAGGCCTAGTGTTTATTTTTATATCCATTTTCTTGGCACACAGATACATTACCCAACAAACATGTCCAAAGAAAGATAATCGGGAAAAGTGATACATTAACTTTTTTTTAATATCTTTTATTTGATCATTTCCAAGCATTATTCATTAAAGACATAGATCATTTTCTTTTCCTCCCCCACCCCCCATAGCCGACGCGTAAATCCACTGGGCATTACATGTTTTCTTGATTTGAACCCATTGCTTTGTTGATAATATTTGCATTAGAGTGTTCATTTAGAGTCTCTCCTCTGTCATGTCCCCTCAACCGCTGTATTCAGGCAGTTGCTTTTCCTCGGTGTTTCCACTCCCATAGTTTATCCTTTGCTGATGAATAGTGTTTTTTTCTCCTAGATCCCTGCAAATTGTTCAGGGACATTACACTGCCACTAATGGAGAAGTCCATTACGTTCGATTATACCACAGTGTATTAGTCTCTGTGTACAATGTTCTCCTGGTTCTGCTCCTCTCGCTCTGCATCACTTCCTGGAGGTTGTTCCAGTCTCCATGGGACTCCTCCACTTTATTATTCCTTTTAGCACAATAGTATTCCATCACCAACATATACCACAATTTGTTCAGCCATTCCCCAATTGAAGGAAAAGTGATACATTAACTTTTAACAAATCACTTGATTAACATTCTATATTTTTGTATTGTGATTACAGACAGCATAAAGGTTCCACACAAGATAAATGATTTCATCACAGGTGGCTTAATTTTCTCATTACCCTGTGAAAAGTTTTGAATTTACAAACAATCAAGGAAATTTACATATTACTTTTAATAAAATGGAATAATTAATCAAAAGTTCTTAAAAGACAATTCGACAACCATATCATTGAGGTTGAGGGATACTGGGAACACAATTCAAATTTAGACTGATCATTTTTCAGGGTTTACTTAGGAGCTTCTGAGTTACTAGTTTGTGTAGTCGAGTCACTGAGGCATATTGAAGCTTGGTGTATTTGTACGTATTGTATGGGCCTTTATGATTGATTTATGTGTTGGCTCCATGAGAATAGGTTTCTGTGAGTGGGAAAGTTTTGGGCTTGGCCTGTAGCTGTGGTTTCACTGGGGATTATGTACTTAAGTAAAAGTTAACCCATGATAGTCTTTTGGGGTTGGGTTTGATGGTCTGATCTTTTGGTGATGTTTTAGAGAATTAGGGTACCGGCATTTTGCTCTTGCATTATTCCTTCTGAGACTAGGGGGATTAATAATCATGTCAGTTTCATAGATATGGGGCATTAATGAGAGAGGTCATGTAAGGGGGACTGAGTGAGCAATCACATCTTGCCAAAAGATGTGGCCTCCTTAGCTACCACACATGACTCTGTCAAGACATTGTGGCCTGATGGCTCCCAGCAATCTATTCCATTTTAAGGTCTTTGAAGGTAGAGACAATGTTTTATATAGCATGTAACACTGTATACTTCTCTCTTTTTTGTTCTATTTTATATTATATTTTTATGTGTGTTCTGCTAATCCCTACCCGACACAAACCACAATCTCCAAAAGGGAAGGAAACATTTCCTCTTTTTTTTTTTAATCCTTAATTTCCATCCTAGTATCAGCTCTAAGACAGAAGGGCAAGGGCTGAGCAATTGGGGATGAGTGACTTATCCAGGATCATACAGCTAGGCAATGTCTGAGGCCAGATTTGAACCCTCCCTACTGCAGGATAGGCACTGTATCCACTGGACTTCTGTACCTCCTCCAATGCCTAACAATATTCTGTAGCTATAGGGACAAGATGGCAACTGGACATGTGATTTCATTAATATAGGGAGCTACTGGATAAAGAAACTGACTCTACCAATGTTAAGTGACTTGTCCAGAAGACATCTAGGTGGCCTAGTGGATTGAGAGCCAGGCCTGGAGTAAGAAGGTCCTGGGTTCAAATCTTGTCTCTGATACTTGCTAGCTATGTGATCCTGGGCAAGTCGCTTACCCCCCATTGCCTAGCTCTTACCACTCTTATGCCTTGGAACTAATACACAGTATTGATTCTGAGAGTGAAGGGAAGGGTTTGTTTTCTTTTTTAAGTTACTTGCCCAGGGTCTCACAGCTAGGAAGTGTCTGAAACCAGATATGAACCCAGACTCTTGACTTCTGAGCAATCACTCTATCCACTATGACACTTAGTTGCTCTTGTCTTTAATTAAAGGCTTTCTTCTTTATTTTCACCCCTATCCATCTTAAACTCAATACTGTATATTGCTTCCAAGGCAAAAGAGTGGTAAGAGGTAGGCATTGGGAGGATTAAGTGAGCCACCCAGCTAAGAAGTATCTGCCTTCTTTTTTGGTGAATTAGAAAGTGCCAAATAAAGGCTTATTGTTCTTAGCTGCTGTAGCCCATTGGCCTCTTCTGTAGAAATCTACATCCCCCAGCAGTAGAGGACTGACTCAGGAGCCATCTATTCAAACCTCTCATTTTGCAGATGAAGAAAATAACTGTGACAGCTAATATTTATGTAGCACTTTAGAGTTGCAAAGCACATCCTCCACATCATCCTATTTGAATCTCAGGACAACCCTGTCCAGTAAAATGTAAGCATCATCATCCCCATTTGGAAGAAGAGAAATTTGAGGACCAAAGAGTTTTAAGTGACTTGTGGAATATCACACAGGTAGAAAGTTGCAGAACTGGGTCTCTCCACTACTCTACATGATTTTTGTGGCCTTAGATGACATTTCTCATGAAATTAGAGCAAATTTGCAGTTCTGCTTCATACCCATCGGATTGGCAAAGGTGATAAAAGAGGAAAATGACAAGTTTTTGGAAGGACTTAGGGAAAACACAAACAAACACACACACACACCCCACACACACACATTCTGCTCTCTCTGCTGCTGAAGCTATCAAATGGTCTGGCCATTCCATTCTGGAAAGCAATTTGGAGCTATCCCCCAAAGACATTAAACTGCATATCTTTACTAGGCCTATACCTTAAAGAGACCAAATGAAGTGGGAAAGGTCCCAGATGTTCAAAAATATTTATAGCACCTCCTTCTGCAGTGGCAAAGAACTGGAAACTAACGAGGTATCTATCAATTGGGGAATGTCTAAATAAATTATAGTCCATGAATGGAATGGAATAATAATTGAACTGTTAAGAAATGATAGAGGTGCATCTAGGTGGCTCAGTGGATTGAAAGAAAGAAAAAAGGAAGGAAGGAAGGAAGGAAGGAAGGAAGGAAGGAAGGAAGGAAGGAAGGAAGGAAGGAAGGAAGGAAGGAAGGAAGGAAGGAAGGAAGGAAATAAGGAAGGAAGGAAATAAGGAAGGAAGGAAGGAAGGAAGGAAGGAAGGAAGGAAGGAAGGAAGGAAGGAAGGAAGGAAGGAAGCTAAGGTTCTTAGCTCACAAAGTCAGCTGGATAGTGTGAGAATACTTACTCTCATGTTTTTGCCATCATGCTTACCTCTCTAGTTAAGGAACATTTAGAAAAACTCAAGTCACCTTCATGTGAAGATCCGGTTACCAGGCCAATCAGTTGCAGGGCTTTTATAGTCTAAGATGCCTCAGTGAGCAAGATTTTTTTTTTAATCTTTACCTTCTGTCTTAGAATTGGTACTGTATATTGGTTCCAAGGCAGCAGAATGGTAAGTGACTGGCCCACAGTCACAGAGCCAGGAAATGTCTGAGGCCATATTTGAACTCCCATTTCTAGGCTAAAGCTCCATCCTCTAAGCCACATAGCTGCCCCCAACCAAGACAGTAACACCCACCAACATTACTTCTCAGAGGCTTAGCCCTGGCTGCCTTTTCCTAGTTATTCCATAGTCTTTCTTTTTGGGGTACAAAGCACAGCTCCTGAGAAGAGACCGTGTGGCTGGGGACCTTCAAAGGATAATCCATTTCTCACTAAATTTCAGAGCTAGAAGCAATCCCATGGTAGAATGGCCTCAGAAGGAGACCTCTTGCTAGAGGCTCTGGCTCATGTTGTAGAGGAGCAGAACCAATCCTGGAGCCAGTCCTCCTCCTAATTCCCATCCCTATGTGCTTTTCATTGAACCACAATCCAGGTGAAGATTGAGAAATACTGTTATGGGCACAGACTGTAGAGAAATTTGTTTTGTTTAACTCTCCATCTGGGTGACAAGGGCTTTGCTTTTCTTTCTTTTTTTTTCCTATTAAATGGGAGTGGGGAGTGAATAATGTTCCTTTTCAGGAATAGGAAATCAAAAGGGTGGCCCATCTGAAAGTCAAGTTTCAGGCAGTAAGACAACTGATCTCCCCTAGAGCTTATCTCTTTGGTGATCCTCTTTAACCTGAAAAGAGGGATGGATGCCTTACAAATAAGGGATGCAGGACAGGTATGTGGCACAGTAGATAGAGCACCAGGCCTGAAGTCTGGATCCAAGTCCTGGGTTCAAATCTGGCCTCAGACACTTGCTAGCTGTGTGACCTTGGGCAAGTCACTTAACCCTATTTGTTTAGCCCTGGTCCTTCTGCCTCTGAGTTGTTATTAAGACAGAAAGCAAAAGTTTAAAAAAAACTAAACTAAACTAAACTAAACTTGTATTCTTCTTTAGTTGTCTATGATATCAAGAGGTAGAGAAAGGGACAAGAACTAGACATGTAACCTCATTAGTATGAGGAACTCCCAAATGAGGGAATGCCTTCTACCAACGCAGGGAGGGCTCCTTACCTGCAATTCATAATCTGAGAAGGTTGACATTTATATTACACTTTAAAGCTTGCCATGCACTCCATGTGCATTATCTCATTTGAGTCTCAGAACAGTCCTGGTACTATCAGTCAATCAATCAATCAACAAGCATTTTATTGAGTGCTTCTAGGTGGCAGGCTTTCTGCTTAGAGAGAGGCACTGATAATACAATCAAAAAGAATAAATGATGAGGTTCTTAACTTAAGGCATGTGAACTTTTTCAAAAATAGTATTGCAGTATATAATTGGTTTCCTTTCTAATCTTGTGTATCATGTTTTATGTATTTAAAAACATTCCTAGGAGCAGCTCAGTGGATTGAGAGCCAGGCCTAGAGACAAGAGGACCTGGGTTCAAATCTGACCTCAGACACTTCCTAGCTGTGTGACCCTGGGCAAGTCACTTAACCCTGATTGCCTAGCCCTTACCACTCTTCTGCCTTAGAACCAATGCTCAGTATTGAGCCTAAGACAGAAGGTGAGGGTCTTTTAAACATTAATTAATTAGATTAAATGGATGCCCTTAATGTCATTTGAAGATTAGCTAACATCGTGCTGAAGATTTAAGGCTCCAGGAATGCTGGGTCTGTCCAACAGTCGAGGCTGGTGGGAGATTCAAGGTGGAGAAGCTCCTGAGTAAGGAGGGGGAGGCTTCCCAGGGACGTTGCATATGTGTTCCAAGTTCTCTGGGATTGAAAGAAATTGCTCCCTGAATCTCACTGCTACTTGCTCTTGGAGAGGAAAAGGCTGAGGATCTGGAGAATATCTTCAGGAGACACATGACAGTGTGTGGGGCTACGTGGCCTCCGGAGCAGCCCAAACTCTCAGCATGTTTAAGGCGGAAAGAAATTGGAAACCTGGCACTGGCTTAGTGAAGCCGGCCACACGGATAGACGAGCTTCCATACTGAGCGCTCATGAATCCTACGATCCTGGCACTTTACCATGCCCTGCTGTTCAAAGACAGAATCCGTCTAAAACATATGGACCAGGCGGGGCTCTATCAGAGTGCTTAATTTAGATCATTTAAGAGTCTGTGTTTCATGAAGAACAAAATCCACCCTTGTAGTCCCCTTCCCTGATTGGTAGAGTCCTGGCCAGAGCCTCCACTGGAGGCAACACCCTGGCCAACCATGCCCAATTCTTTTTTTCTCTAACATTTAATTTTTTTTTCTCAATTACATAGAAACAAAAAATGTTAACGTTCTTAAAAGAAAATTGCTGGTTCCAAATTCCATGCTTGTTTCTAGCCTGACTCTCTGGACTTTTCCACTTCTGCCCTTGCCTTTATACACTGGAGATGCCTCCATCCCTTAGCCTTCTCCTGACTGGTGAGTTCTTGCTTGGAACCTCTAATTAAGGAAATGCCTGGGTTGGCAAGCTCACTTCTACCCTAGCTCTTTTCCTAAATGTTTACACCTCCCGACCACACACATTTTAGCTCCCTTTTATATGTTGTCTTCCCCTATTAAAATGTAAGCTTCTTGAGTCCATCCTTCCTTTTGTTCATATTTGTATCCCTAACACTTAGGGCAGTGCCTGGCACCTAGTGAAGTGTTTAATAAATCCTTTATCTATTCTTTTCTTTTTAAAATCCTTATCTTTCACCTTAGAATCAATATTGTGTGTTGATTCCAAGTCAGAAGAGTGGTAAGGGCTATGCAATAGGGGTTAAGTGACTTGCCCAGGGCCACACAGCTGGGAAGTATCTGAGGCCAAATTTGAACCCAGAACCTCCCATCTCTGGGCCTCTCTCAATCCACTGAGCCACTCAGTTGCCCCCTCTTTATCTATTCTGATCTACAGTAGTCCAATTTCCTCTCAGATGCAAAGATTTAGAATCCTTTTCTAGGTAGAAACCATCATGAATATCAAAGATAGAAAGGAATCCTATTTTCTGAGCTTAGAGCCTGACCAGAGATATTCAATATTGGACATGCATCTGAAATCAATAGAAAATTAACATCAACCTGTCAGGGACAACTGGGTAGTTCAGTGGATAAAGAGTAGAGCTAGAGATGAGAGGTCCTGAGTTCAAATCTGGCCTCAGATACTTCCCAGCTGTGTAACCCCGGGCAAGTCACTTAACCCCCATTGCCTAGCCTTACCACTCTTCTACCTTGGAACCAATATAGAGTGTTGATTCTAAGATGGAAGGTAAGGGTTATTAAAAATTTAAATAATAATAAAACAGCCTATCAGCTCCATATTTCAGAGAGGAAAAGAAAAACCCTTTAAAAAAAACATGAAAGTCACAACCTATAATCATGGTTAAAACTTTTCATAAGATCTGTAACTGAGAAATATGGCAAATTCCTAATTTGATAAGTGAGGAGATGAACCATTTGAAAAAGTGAATGAATGAATGAATGAATGAATGAATGACAAAGCCTTTATTCTATACCAAGCACTTTGCTAAGCATTGGGGATTGTATTAGAGGCTCCTTTAACTAGGTAATTTAAGGTAAAGGGAAGTGCTGGAACAGTCACATTGGGAAATAAGGTTATGGGAGACACTGAATTCTCACTCTTCCTCCCCCCATCCACTTCCTGTTCTTCTGTTGGTCTTAAGCAGTTATTCAGCATTGGTAAATTGACAGCAGTTTTTAACAGACTAATTTCACTTTAAAATACAAAAAAAATGTATTTATTTTAAAGGAAGAAAGGGTAGGGAGTTGAGATAGGGTAGCGGGGATTTATGTTTTCCCTAATCTATTATAAATTCAATATAAAGAAAGTAAAGGTTGAATTGTCTTAAAGGGATATTGTTAATGACTTGAAAAGATCCTAAGAGCTATGCCCCAAATCTTTTATGGAGGAACCAATAGCCAAAAGTTCAGAGTAAGTCTTCTCTGCCAGCTTCTTCCTCAGAGTCTCAAGGAAGAAGTGAGAAAATCAGTTTTTGTGCCAGCTTATTCAAACTGCCTTCTTCCTGGCCACATTCTTCTTTGGAATCTTCTTGATTGACAGGTCTTCAAACTTCCATTCTTACATTTGCTTGCAAGTCTTTCTGTAGTAGTAATCAATTCTTCACAGGATACAATTAGAAAAGTGAGATTCTTTCTGCTCTCAAGAGAGCTATCACTCTAATCGGGGAGAGACAACCCATACAGGAAGGTTTAGCTGCAGAAGCGATAGAAAGGCATGCTGGTCCTTACAGTGCAGAGAGAGGGAGGCAGGCAAGATCTTAGAGTAGTCATGATGAACCTTTTAGAGATGGAGTGCCAGACCCCACCCCAACCCCATCCCCAAGACCAAGTACTGCCCTCCCCCAGAGCCTATGTGCTGTGCTCCTCCCCCTTACCCCCCCAGGAGAGGGAGGAAGTGCTCCCATTGGGCTGCTGGGCAGAGGGGTGGGTGGTGGGGATGTGAAAAAAAATATTATCAGGCACAATGGAGAGAGGGAAGGAAGCCAGCCGTTCTGTCCGTGTCCCTTTGCCTTTCTAGTAACAAACTCAGGGAGGACAGCTGTGTGTCTAGAGAAAGCACTCTGCATGCCATCTTTGGTATCCATGCCATAGGTTCACCATCACTACCTTAGAGTATAGCTGGCACCAAATTCACCTCCTTCCCTGCCTATGAAATGTGAATATCTGAACTTTCCCAGAGTTCATGGAGGAAGTAACACCTGAGCTGAGTCTTAAAGAAAAGGAGGAAATTCAAAGAATTTGGGGGAGAACGGAGTAGTTCTGTTTGGGTGGAATAAGTGAAAGGGAGTAGGAGTATAAGATAAGGTGATGCCAGATTGTGGAAAGCCTTGAATGCCAGGGTCAAGAGTTTATATTTTTGAAACCCAAGTTCTAGTTTATCAGGATGCCACAGGTTGGGTACCATCTATATCATATTCATTCTTTTTTATTTTATTTTTATTGTCATGCAAAATGCACTTCCATATTGGTCATTGTTGTAAGAGCAAACTCATATATAACCCAAACCCCAAACTAAAACCCGAAATACACTAATGTGGAAGATTGTCTGCTTTGATCCGTATCCATCTAACTCCAAGAGTTCCTGCTCTGGAGGAGGCAGAGCACTCCCCGTCATAAATAAAATCTTTCAGAATCACCCCAGATCATTGCATTACTGAGAACAGACAACTTTTCACAGTTATCAAATTAATTCTAATGAAAAGAAAACTATATCAACAATATTAAAGAAAGAATATGGTAAAATAACAATGAGGAAAGCTCCAGACTTTAGAAATCTGTGGCAAATCTTCATAAAAATTTGGTGGAGTTGAACCAGAGAGATGGAGCATCTTATCTAAACATCTTTTCTAAAAGCTTATCACTGCCAAAATTTAGAGTATTCATTTAGCAGCATGTCTTCTGCATACTGGGCAGTACTGAACCTGAAATCAGGAAGACTTGAGTTCAAATCCAGCCTCGGATTCTTACTAGCTGAGGGAACCTGGGCAGGTCACTTCATCCTGTTTACCCATTTTCTCGTCTATAAAATGAGCTGGAGAAGGAAATGGCAAATCACTCCAGTATCTCTGCCAAGAAAACCCAAATGGGATCATGAAGAGGCAGACATACCTGAAATAACAGAACAACAATGTGCACACAGTAGGGACCTCAATAAACATTTGTTGAATGAATTTTCCTTTGGCCTCTGAAACTTACTTAGCCTCTAATCCCTGCAGGGTCATAGCATTTAAAGGCATTTAATTCAATCCCTTCATTTTACAGATGGGGAAACTGAAGCCATGTGAGGGATGAGCTACCCAACAACCTACAGAAAAGAAATATTCAAGCCAGGATTCTCTGACTTCAGATCCAAAGGCCTTTCCACTACCTAAACCGAAAGCATATTGCCCGATGAATTTCAGATCCCATTAACAATCAAACCAGCTCGGCAAACAGTCATACTTTCATCAGATGAATCTAAGACCATGTTGATAATTAAGCCAGTCTAGCTCTCTAGACATTTACAAACTCACCAGATAACTAGGAAACCAAACTTTCTGCTAATGTGGAGCAGAGAGGATCAAGGAAAATATCCTTCGGTTTTGGCTCTGAATTCTCGAGCCATTTTCTCTTGGTTTATTGAGTGCTTACCTATAGGGAGGGCTAACGCATGCCTGTAAAAATGTCCCTTCCTCCAAGTTTACCGTCTTCTTTAGGGTGCACCATGACCTCTCATTTCCCCAGAAGACAGGCTCTCATTACCAGAACATCAGCTAAAGCCGCCACGGTCTAGTCTGAACTAACTAGTATTCCCAGCTCAACGACATGCTAAAACAAAGCAGGAGTATTGGAATGTCAGACAAGGCAAGAGTTGTACGGGAGCACAACAGAGGGTGGAGATGAAAGCTCGGGGCAGACCTCCTGTTGAAAGCTCTGGAAACAATGACACATCATCCAGGCCAGGGTGGTACGTCACATGCCACCATCATCTGGCAGGTGTGAGGTTTCTGACCCTCAGAAATGGTGTAAAGTCGCCAAAACAAACAAGGAGAAACCCATATTGTGAAGCTGTCAACATCCTGTCCAGCGCCATGATTCGGCTGTCTGCTTTGGGGAGCACAATGAAGGCTCTCTCATCGCCTTTTCTCACAGCCATCAGACCTCCACACCCTTCCTGACTTCCTCATTCCACAACCCAGACTTGGGCTTCCACAAGAGTGGGAATCTGGGAGAGAAGCTGGAGGTGATGAAGGTGTGACTTGGATTCTGAAAATGGGCTTGGATCAGTAAGTCCCCCTTTCCCCATTCTCTTCGCCATCTTCAGCTAAGAGGGCCAGATGACACACCACCAGCTATTCTCTCAATTTCTCTCATTTTTTTAAATTAAACTCCAGATTTTAAATATAAAGCACAACAGCTTCTCATGCCTTTGGGTGGGGAGAAGCTATTGTTTAGAAAGAAAAGTAACCTGGGAGGCAGCAGACTTGGATTTAAATCCTGGTTCTACCAACTGTATGATTTGGGCTAAATCACTTACCTCTGAGATACATCATTTCGCTCATGTATAAATTGGGAGTAATATCTCCTTGCTTCATAAATGAAATATTCAATGAACATTCTTCAAGACTAGATAAATTCCAGGTGGGTTTAACCATCACACAATATTTTCTTTTGGTAATACTAACACTCATTATTCTGGGGGCAAATGAAAGTTTATGAATGTTCTAGGTTCCTTGCTCTCACTTTTATCCAATTCTTGGTCTTTTTCTCTGACTGGATTATAGGATTTTAGAGCTAATAGGGAACACAGAAATCATCTAATCCAACTCTATCATTTTATGGATAACAAAACTGAGGCCCAGGGAAGTGGCTTACCCAAGGACACGCAGTAAAGCAGGATCACTAACTCTCATTCTAAAATTATTTCTACCACACCATGCTGCCTCTTCAAGAAAAAGGTAAAAGCCAGACCTGTTGCTCTTCTTTTTTCCCCCAGGTCTATGATTCATGATTGTCAATATCACCTGTAAGGGGGTTGGGGGGGGGGTGTAATAGTTAAAATTAAGATTTGATGCCGCTAATAGCTTTATATCTTTTTTTTTTTTAACTCTTACCTTCCATCTTGTATTGGCTCCAAGGCAGAAGAGTGGTAAGGGCTAGGCAATGGGGGTTAAGTGACTTGCCCAGGGTCACACAGCTGAGAAGTGTCTGAGGCCAGATTTGAACCTAGGACCTCCCATCTCTAGGCCTGGCTCTCAAGCCACTGAGCCATCCAGCTGCCCCCTTTATATCTTTATTAAACTAAAGTAGTAATAGTAGAGAGAGGGAAAGGTAGGAAAGAGGTAGAGAGTTACTTAGCTCACTACTCTATTGTCCGCCATGATGGATGAGGTGACGTTAAGCAAGGGGACATAATGGAGAGAGAAATCCTCTTCATACAGGAGATTATGTATCATTTTTAACTGTACCGGTGGGCCTGAGTTCTAATCCTGTTTCTGCCACTAACTCATCCTATGATTTCAGATGAATCACTTCCTCTCTCTGAGATATGGTTTCCTCTTCTATAAAATGAACGAGTAGGACTAGATGATGAGCTCAAGATAAGCTTTCCCCAAATTTAAGTCTCACTTGCTAAGATTGTGGCTCATTATTTAGGAAAAATTGGGAGCTGTATATATAAAAGTAGAAGACTCAGGTGTGTCAATTGACACAAAAATTTTGTTATAATTGTACT
This sequence comes from Monodelphis domestica, assembly GCF_027887165.1. NCBI lineage: Eukaryota > Metazoa > Chordata > Mammalia > Didelphimorphia > Didelphidae > Monodelphis > Monodelphis domestica. The sequence goes on along the minus strand of NC_077233.1, from coordinate 211,452,014 downwards.
TTAAATACAATTTTTCATCTTTTCTCTATTTTCTTTGCCTTATGGATTTTAAAAAATTCATCATGTCAATGGATGCAGCTCCTTTGAGGTATTCTCAAAGCCTTCTAAATGCTGAACAGTTACAGATAAACATATATAAATGCATATATAAATACATGTTGTTTATCCATGTATACACATATGCACACAGTCAGGCATTTATTAAGCACCTACTATGTATCAGGCACTATTGACAGGACTGTTTTCTATCTTTTCCTACTTCTCCAGAATCATCTTGTCTCCATAGCTGAAGCTCTCTAAGTGTCAAAATGTAAGGCTGCTAAAACCGTTGTGGCAAAGTCTGCTTTAGACAGGGAATACCACGGAAACATATTGGTTCTTCTTGCCTTTTTTACTTCTGCCATAAGATAGATTTGGCTCAGAAGGAAGTTAGGAAAAACATTTGTCAAGGCCCACCAAACCTTGGATAAGTCCTTAATCCTCTCTTTTGGTCAGGAAACTCCTTGTTCAAAAGCACGAGCTCCACCTGGACAGTTCGAAAGACAAAACAAAGAACAACCAGAAGCAAAAAAACCCAGACCTGTATAAAAAGCAAACACAAGTTGGAGAACACGTCTGAAATAACCCTATTGGGTTTGTCTAACACAATGAATGAAGTTTCCTATAGAAGAAAGATTACCATCTGATATGCGCACGCCCATGTGTGTGTAATGGATGTATACATTTATATATGTATTGTGTATTTTATACATATTGTATATGTGTATTATTATAGATTTATATGCTATTTGCATATTTGTATATGTGCTTTGTTATAGATTTGTATGTATTACATATTTGTATATGCATTATTATAAATTTATATATTTGTATATATGTATTATTATAGATTTGTATCTGTATTATTTGTATATGTTTTGTTATAGATTTGTTACATATTTGTATATATGTAATATAGATTTGTTTATGTATTATTTATATTTGTATATGCATATTGTTATAGATGTATATGTATATTAAATATTTGTGTATATGTCTTATTATGGATTTGCATAATTTCTATATTTGTATGTATGCAGTGTAATAGATTTTATGTATTATTTCTATGTGTATATATGTATTTTATGTGTGTTGTATGTGATGGACGTATGGATTTGTACATGTATTATTTATATGTGTGTGGCATGTATGTAAATGGGTGTGTTGTTATGTTGTATGTATGTGTTATTTATATGTTTGTGAATATGTAAGTATATGTGTTGTAAAAAGGAATTCTTTAATTTTTTTTTATTTAATAGGGGACCTGGAGATCCTCTTACCATATATTAACCAGCCCACAGTGACAGGAAGTAGGAACCGAGGAGCCTCCTGCTGTGTCAGTTGTAGGCTGTCAGTTGCTGAAAGGAGTGTCAGTTGCTGACAGTGGCAGGGAAGTTGGCTGTTGGGCATGAGTTGGTCATTGGGGGTTGGTTGCTGGTAGTATGGGTTGGTGTTTAGTTGCTGGAATATAAAGGCGGGCCTGAGCTTACTGAGAGGGCTTTTGGCTTTAGCTTTGAAAGGGCTTTTTGCCTCTGGAATCTCTAGAGAGCAGGAGGTCTGTCTCATAGGCAAGATCTGCTGTCAGTTGGCTACTTGGGCTGCTATAGAAAACTGATTGAGGGGTTAGCTGGGTAGTTCAGTGGATAGAGAGCCCGGCCTAGAGACAGGAGATCCTAGGTTCAAATCTGGAAAACTTCCTAGCTGTGTGACCCTTACCACTCTTCTGCCTTGGAACCAAAACACAGTATTGATTCCAAGACAGAAGGTAAGGGTTGGAAGGAAGGAAGGAAGGAAGGAAGGAAGGAAGGAAGGAAGGAAGGAAGGAAGGAAGGAAGGAAGGAAGGAAGGAAGGAAGAAAGGAAGAAAGGAAGAGAGAAAGAAAGAGAGAAAGAGAGAGAGAGAGAAAGAGAGAAAGAGAGAAAGAGAGAAAGAGAGAAAGAGAGAAAGAGAGAAAGAGAGAAAGAGAGAAAGAGAGAAAGAGAGAAAGAGAGAAAGAGAGAAAGAGAGAAAGAGAGAAAGAAAGAAAGAAAGAAAGAAAGAAAGAAAGAAAGAAAGAAAGAAAGAAAGAAAGAAAGAAAGAAAGAAAGAAAGAAAGAAAGAAAGAAAGAAAGAAAGAAAGAAAGAAAGAAAGAAAGAAAGAAAACTAATCGAAGGAGTGAGTGAGTGGTAGCTGTCTTATTATTTTAGGGAGTTAGATTTATAGACAGTGTAGGTTAGATAAGCCTGGTGTTTGCCAGTCAAGAAGAATCTGTCCTCAGAAAAGTTAGAGGTAGTTATTAGGAATTTTAGGTATATTTATAGGGTTTAAGATTAGTAATCTCTTTCCTCTTCTCTACCTTCCCCTCCTTTACTATATTCTTTCACTATCTCTATTTTAATTAAATTAAATTATTAATTGTTAAAAGCTGCTAGAAGTTTTCTTTTCTCTGGCTTAAAGGGAGAATATTAATTTACAACTCTATTATATTCTCATTAAAACATAAATTATTAAAAGCTGCTCTCTTATTTTGTCTAACTCTCTATTTTAACCCTTACAGTGTTCAGGGAGGGAGGGGGGATACAGCAGTATATTGGTGTTGTTGTCTGGTCACATCCAACTCTTTGTGATCTTGTTCAGGGTTTTCTTGGTGAAGATCCTGCAGTGGTTTGCCATTTCTTTCTCCAGCTCATTTGACAGAGGAGGAAACTGGCAAACAGAGTTAAGTGACCTGCCTACAGTTACTGTCTAAAGTTAGATTTGACCTCAGGTCTTCCCGGTCCCAGGCCAGGTACTCTAACCACTGTGCCATCTGGCTGCCTCTGTGTGTGTGTGTGTACACATATTTATATACATATATAGATGTACATTTCACATATAGTAACATGCATGAAAAGCTTACTCTGCAGGCAAATGAGGCAGCAGAGTCTCTGTGGAAGGAACTTTCTGGAACCTTTTCCCCTGCCCTCCTGAAGCAACTAAAAGGTACAATCCAGGGTCCAGCCTGATATGACTGAGAGGCAGGAGAGCTCTAGGCAAGGCTTCATTCTGCTGTGCTGGCCGAGGGACTTTGGATTAGTTATGATCCAGTCATACCCCCCTCCCTCCTTAATGCTCTTGCCATTCTGCCATATTTCATGGTTATTTCTCAGACTTGGCTCCCCTCTCCCTCACTCTTATCTGTCATTGTAATGATCGAGTCGTAAATGTGTCTCTGAAGCAAGGGCCGCCGTCATTTCTCTCAACTACACAAATTCCCATCTAATATTGCCCAGCTGTCCTATGGAGCTGCAGTGGTGAGAACAGTCAGCTCCTTCCCATCTTGGGAAGGACACTTGCTGAAGTCCTGGACTAATGAACGGATTTCTTCAGCTCCCTGCCTGCCCAGCTCTTGGCCCAAAGGAGGAAAATCACGGAGCGACTCTGTTTCTATGGTAGACTTGAACCCAGCCCACAGAGTTGATGAACCAGTTTAGGACATGTCCAGTTGCCTGTCTTCAGCCCTCTCTTCCCATCTTCCATTGCACCAGGGCTTCCCAAGCCGGGGTAAGCCTTCCCACAGGGAAGGGAGTTACAAGACGCTTCTCTAAGTTTGTCGAACAGGGTGTGCTTGGTGGTTCAGTGGATGGAGAGCCAAGGCTAAAGACAAGAAGTCCTGGATTCAAAGAGGAAGGAAAGGAAGGAAAGGAAGAAGAATCACCTTGTTATGATTAACAATACGGGCAGCAAGGTAGAATAGTGGACGAAGCACCAAGGCTGGAGACAGGAGGTCCTGGGTTCAGATCTGACCTCAGATACTTCCTAGCTGTGGGACCCTGGGCAAGTCACTTAACTCCCATTGCCTAGCCCTTACCATTCTTCTGCCTTGGAATTAATACTCGTCTCAATTCTGAGACAGAAGGTAAGAGTTTCAAAAAACAAAATAAAACATTTAGTAGAATTTGGGCAAGTCATTTAACTCCCATTGCCTAGTCCGTGTTCATCTAGCTTAGAATTGTTACTGGGGCAGAAAGTAAGAGTTCAAAAAACCCCCAAACCAAACTTTGGAGCAGCAGTGGATAGAGCGCCAGGACAGGAGTTGGGAGGTGCTGAGTTCAAATCTGACCTTAGACACTTTCTGGGTGACCCTGAATAAGTCACTTAACCTCGTTTACCACTCTTCTTGTATTAGAACTGATCCTAAGACAGAAGGTAATGAGTTCGGTTTTTTTAATGCTATACTACATAAATGCTAACTGCAACCATTATTTATTCGTTTCAGTCATGTCTGACTCTTCATGAACCCAGGTGTTGTTTTGTTAGCAAAGATACTGGAGTGGTTTGCCATTTCCTTGTCTAGCTCATTGGACAAATAAGGGAAACTTGTCCATTACTGTTATTATTAATATTGTTATTACTGCACTTGGAGTCAAGAACTGGGTTCAAATTCTGTGGCTGCCACTTACTAGCTGTGTGCTCATGAACAAGTCATTTAACCTCTTTCAGGTCTCTGTTTTCTTCATCTATAGAACTTTATTTCCAAAGTTATGAACTCAATGAACTCAAATGAACTATGTAAAGCATTTTGCAACCATTAAAGAATACCATGTAAGACTATTTCTCCAATGTATTCTTCTTTTTTAAACCCTTCTATTATCTTGGAATTCATACTAAATATTTGTTCCAAGGCAGAAGAGTGGTAAGGGCTAGGCAATGGAGGTTAAGTGACTTGGCCAGGGTCACCCAGCTAGGAACTGTCTGAGGTCACATTTGAACCTAGGGCCTCCCGTCTCCAGACCTGGCTCTCTACCCACTAAGCCACATAGCTTCCCCTCCCCAATACATTCTACAATTTCCTGCTTTAGGGAAAGCTTTCCTTATGCTGTTGCTCAGACCTATGATGCCTTTTCCCTCTTTCTCATTGCCTTTTGAAATTCTCCTGATCCTTCAAGGCCTGGCTCAAAACTCCTTAAAAACTGCCCAGATCTCCCGTGCCAGAAGTGCTCTTTTCTCCCTCTGAATTCTCATCCCTCTTTCCCTACATCTCCCTCACGCAGTCCTATTGCTCTGCATGAGTTATTTGTTTAGGTCTTAACTCCTCTTCTAGGTCATAAATTCCTTAAGGGCAGGGGTTATGAAGTTCCCTCCCATAGCTCCCTCAGCAGCCACAGCTGTCGGGCTTTGCAAATAGGTGCTTGCTGTTTGTGGAATCAAATACTATGATAATCCAACTGCACCCTGCTCCAGGAAGGCCACCCAACCCTAGAGGGCTGTGCTCGCTTCTGGGGGTGCTTGCTTTCTAAGAAGAAAATGTTTGAGCTGGACAGTGACAAAGATTTCAGTCCTCAAAATGGGAAGAACTGTTCAAGAGAACTGGGAATATTGAACCTGGAGAGGAGAAGACTTCAGGGTAACAGTTTAGCTGTCAACAAGTACATAAAAGGCTGTCACTTGCAACCCTGAAGGACTTAGGACAAAGAGTGCTCTCCACCTCCAGAGAAAGGACTGTGGGAGTCGGATGTAGATTGAAGCAGATGATCTTCCCCATCAGCTTATTTATGGCTTTATCTGGGGGTTTAGGTTTTATAGGAGCATTCTCTCACAATGATGACCAATATGGAAACATGTTTTGCATGAAAATACATGTATAACCCAGATCAAATTGCTTGCCAGCTCCAGGAAGGGGAAGGAAAGTAGGGAGGGAGACAATTTGGATCCTAGAAGATCCTATAACTTCAGAAAACTTATGTGGAAATTTATCATAGGTAATTGGTAAAATATCTTTGTAAAAATAAGCAATAACTTAAATAAATAAAAAGCATACTATTTTTTACACCATTTTATTTGGGTTTTTGCTTTGGGGTTTGGTTTTATAGGAGTATTCTCTAATAACAATGACCAATATGGAAGTATGTTTTGCATGATAATACATGTATAATCCAGATCAAATTGCGCACCATCCCTAGGAGGGAAGATGCATGGGAGGAAGAGACAATGTGAATCTTAAAACTTCAGAAAGCATATGTAAAAATTGTTATTACACATAATTGGGAAAATAAATATCTGTTTTTAAAAAAAGGTTGCCACTTGGAAGAAGATCTAGATTTGATATGCTTGGGTTGCAAATGCCCTAGAAGCAGGGAGTGTAAGTTATAGAAAGAAAGGATTTGGCTCCATAGAAGGGAAAAAAACCTAATGGGGGCAACTAGGTGGCTCAGTGGATGAAGAGCCAAGCCTGAAGACAGGAGGTCCTGGGTTCAAATGTGACCCCACATACTTTCCAGCTATATGACTCTGGGCAAGTCACTTAATCCCCATTACCTGGCTCTTACTGCTTTTCTGATCTTTAAGCCAATACCCAGCATGGATTCTAAGTCAGAAAGTGGAGGTTTAAAAAATAAACTTCCTAATAATTGGTGCTGCCTAAAAGTAGGATAGGTAGTCTTGGAGGATGGCATCCCCATATATGGGGGCTGGATGATCACTAGTTGGGGAGGTAGAAATTCTCGGTCAGGACAGGTTAAGCTCTATAGCTACCACATTCCCTTCCCCAAGACTCTGTGATTCTGTGAAGCAGGTGAATAGAGGAAAGCCTCCATACAAGAGGATACTGTTAGGCACAGACTTTTTGTAAAAGTGGATCAAAAGATCCTGTTCAGCCCATGATGGCATACACAATGGAGCTGGAATTGGAACAAGTCTTCTCCAGATGATAACTGATTTTTACCCACAAGATTTAATTTGAACACCAAGAGTCCCCTCTCAGAAATGGGGCAAAAGACACAAGGTAACCTCTTTAAAATCCATCTCACTTTATTTGAAATCTTTTACATGCCACAAATTTACATGAAAATAGCACATTCAATATGTGGTTTGATACTATGAACACAAAGATCCAGTTGCAAAATACAAGTGTAAAACCAAGTGCACAGATGGAGTTGTTAAAATTGAGGAATTTGTCACTTGTAAACAGGTTCTGTTTCCTGCTGTTATAATATAGCACCTTATCACATGATAAACCCGGACTCTTTGAGCCTCCTTAAATTGTAACACTGTTGACATTGTAAGTCTTTTCTTAAATCACCCTATGATGAACAGATACAATTTTTTTAAAAAGTCACACACACACAAAAGGACAGTGATAAATCAAGTGACTAATTTCACTTCACTTAAATTAACACTATTGACAATCATTGTACAAGAATTACTGACATGATCACGTATGCACGGGGGCAGGTACCCGAGTGAGTGAGTATACCTGAGACTGACTACACAGGTAAATATTCTCACAGTCACTGAGGCTTTTGTCTCCTTAAGATTTTGGTAAAAAGATATTCCCCCGATCAGTTTTAAGTGGTTTTAGCTTCCACTTCAAAGGACAAACTTCAAAAACTGATCTTAGATCCTAATGGCATTGTGCTACATTATTTCATTGTCATACAGCTAATTAGCAATGCCTGGTTTAACACTGTTTTTCAGTATACTGATGAAATTTGCAGCAGTGGGACTGCTGGGGGGAAAAAAATTAGGTGCCTTGACCTCATGATAACAATATAAAATTCTACATGAGTGTTTTTTTTAAGAGCCTGAAAAAGTATGATAATTAAGTCTAAATTGATCTCCCTCTGTCAGATCTACAGTTTTCAAATTTCCATTCATGCCGAGGATTCTGCAGGTCTCAAATATTTTGAATTCTCTGTCCTCAATGAGATCAATGACTGGTACAAGTGTCTCTCCCTCAGACCTTCCTCATCTCCACCCTTTTACTGTCAATAAAAAAAAAGTGGGGGGGGGGATAGGGGTGTCAAGAGGTCGATGCCATTGAAAACAATGGATATCGACTTTTCCATTTATTTCAACAGCAGAAAGGTCAATGTCTCCCTTGCTTCATGTTTTATGGCTGAAATGGCCAGGATCCTGCTGCTAACAGCAACAATGTTAATCATCTTGCCTCATCCATTAACTTTTTTTATTATTATTTCCAGCAATTTTCAAATCCTAAAAGCAGCAAGTAAAAATGGGGACAGGAAGAAGAGGAAGGCTGCCTTCAGAACTTAATGGAAGAAATAAGGATTTTCCATTTCGAGTTTCCCAGACTCTGAAGGCGTTAAATCACTCCCCACCCTAGTTTTTCTCTCCTCCTCCCTCCCTAAAATAAGCCCCCCCCCCAGCAATGTCCCTTTTCTATTAATCATTACATCTCTGACCACATCCCAATTGGTTTCTATGGAAATCAACTGCTTATGCATCTAATCAAACAAGGAGTGTTTAGCTGACAGACCATGGAACCAAGATGCTTGCTTCTTTTCAATACCCAATCTTAAATTCATTTATTTTAAAACTTGCTCTTCTCTGGATGATCTCAGCCATGGGTAGTATGGGTCTCTGTTCACAATGCAATCACTTCAAAGCAAATTCAATAATCTTATATGAAATGATCCGAGTGTACACGTGTGTGCACACATGCATACACACACATAACCACAAGTTTTCATTCTGAGCAAGATTCTGCACTTAAGAGTCAAGCATCCTCTCTGAAAACTGTCTTGGCACTTGCTACAGCAGCTTCTTACCCTTTACACCCCAGGGATCACCTTTTCTCAGTCATTTACCCTGTGAACTGGCAGCTGCAGGGCATCTCATTGCCAACAGCAAGACACAAGTCCCAGCATGAAGCAGTTAAGGGAGATTGACGATTTGAAAAATCAGCACTGCAAGGCTAGACCAAGATTTTTTTAAAAGGGGAATTGAATTTGTTATAGGTCATATTTCTATTGCATAAGGAACCTGAGTGGTACAGTGCGGGGCCAATGCTTTTTCCTCACCATCCTTTCAGATTACATGATGCTGATCTGAATTCTGTGTCTAAGAGTGAGGAGACGCCAGTTTAGATCAGGTTTCCAAGGTTCTTTACAAGTCAACACTGAAATGGATTCCAAATGAAAGCTATGGAACAAGGGACTTGAATCAGGATCTGCCCTCACTTCTCTACTTCCCTGTTGGGGTGCCCAGGCATGACTAAGGACATCTAAACACAGAGGAAACAAAAGCACATCTGTCCCTCTCAATTCCTAACCATTTCAGTTTTTTAAAAGAACATGTACTGTCATGTCACCAAATCAAAATGCTTTATTTTTTTAAAAAAGGAAAAACATTTTTAAAAGGAAAATTAAGGGTCATAGATTTATTCCTAGAAGGGACTTTATAATAGAACCTCACCCCCCCCCCAAAAAAAGTAGAATTTGCTTTATAGTAGAAAGGACTTTATCTAGTAGAATTCCCTCATTTTACATCTAAGGGAAATAAGGCCCAGATGGGTAAAGTAAGTTGTCCAAGGTCACATGGGTTATAAGTGGCAGAGATAGGAGCCTCAAGTTCTCTGGCTCTTTCCATGGCACCATACTGTTTCCCATGGAATGGGAAGAATATTCATTCAAGCTTCTCTAAGCTTGAACATAAAATTAATTTTAATCAAATTGAGAAACCTCCTTCCCTCTTCTCCCATGTAGAGTAGGAAGCTAAGGGTCATTAAATGCACAAACTTTCTTTGGCTGAAACTTCCATGTCATCACCATCCTGCCTGAAGCTGCTAGGACCCAGGTGCTCTGCTCTGCTCTGCTCTCTCTCTCTCTCTCTCTCTCTCTCTCTCTCTCTCTCTCTCTCTCTCTCTCTCTCTCTCTCTCTCTCTGCCTCTCTCTCTCTCTCTCTCTGCTCTCTCTCTCTCTCTCTCTCTCTCTCTCTCTCTCTCTCTCTCTCTCTCTCTGCCTCTCTCTCTCTCTCTCTCTCTCTCTCTCTCTCTCTCTCTCTCTCTCTCTCTCTCTCTCTCTTTCACTCAGCAATAATGTGCTGCTCAGGAAAAAAAAAAGCTGGAGATGACATAGTAGCATGGAAGCCTTGGGGAAAGAGTAGGGAAATTAAAAGCATGTCCTCTTTTTGAAGTAGAAGGTATCAAAAACGTTTTAAAAGAAGAGGGGAAAATATCCTCCAATTCATGTCACCTCCACCCCACTCCCCAGTAACCCCTATAACAGAAGAAAAACACACACACACACAATAAAACTCATTTGGGAGCTTTAATGCTGACCAGGATCTAAGTCCCAAGCTTTTCTCAGCTCAGAACATATGGTACTATGCTTAATAGCCCAGCTCTGCCAATTGGGGACTATTAGGGTGGGTTCTTTTCCCAGTGTAAATGCTGCAGAATATAAATTGTAATTAACACCGGTGCCAAAATAGCACTTAGAGAAAATAAGCACATTATTAACATCTGGTGAATCCTGTCTCGAGTGCAGAAGCAGCGGAAATTCTCACTCTAAGTAAAAGGATTGTTGCAGGGACACTAAAAATATCAGGTCTACAGTTTTGGTGTCTCTTTTCACAGCCATTTTCATTTCCATCCACTACTGATACCCCCTTGCTGCCTGGGGGCTGCCCTTTTCCCAGTCCTGTTTATTAGTATAAATTATGTTACTGTTTAAAATTGCTTGCTCATGAGAACAGAATAGTAGAGGCCCCAGTCATAAAGATATGATCATATCCTTCCAATAAATTCCGAGGGAAGGAAGCATCCTCTGATTTTAGTATGAGCAGCAAACTTCTGATGAGAAGAAGATGAAAGGAAAAAATCATCACCTGAAAGGCCTGAGACACTCTGAGACACTCAAAGGCCTGTATGAGAGTGGGGCTAACCTGTGAAAGAACTAGTTCTTTGGGGTGGCAAGCTGGAATGTTTAACAGGTTGCACCTGCCTATTCTGTGGCAGCTGGATCTTCCAGGAGGGAGAGAACAGGAGCAGCAATTTTCCTCACGATTCATGTCCACTGGGCCAGAACTAACTCTGTGATGGTAAAGGAAAAAGCTTCATTTTGGACATGACGGGGTGAGCATTGCAGCATTCCTGCAGTACCCCCTCCCCTGTGTTCTCTCTTTCAATCAGACTGTGGCTGGATTTGGAAAATAAATAAAGGCCAAGAATTCAGATTGCCATTTCTTTCACAGGCTCAACCTTAGAGCTCTAATCAACCATATTCTACTGCCCTAAGGTTCTTCTTCTTTTTCTAACCCCTTTACCTTCTGTCTTGGAATCAGTGCCAAGGCAGAGGAGTGGTAAGGGTGAGGCAATTGGGGTTCTGTCTATGGTTCATGAAGGATATGGCAGGACTAGAGGGGCCTCATCTGCATGGAAAAGGCAACTCTAACATATCACCTTTGCAAATAAGTACAATTCATTTTTTCCAGGGACAGAAAAGAAGACAACTAAGCAAACTAGCTGCACTATGTTCATGGGCTTTGGGAAGAGTTAAGGAGCTAAAAAACGTCCCTCTCCATAAGACAAAAGTGGAAAAAAAGAGTTTTGTCCATGACAGACAATAAACAGTCCTCTTAGGACACGGGGCACTTATGTTAAACAAAGAGGGCATAACCACAAATGCCCACAAAGGGACATTTTTTAAAATGTCTTCCTCTTCTCCAAAAAAGGTACACAGTTGGGAGGATTTGAATAGGAAGGTTCCTTCCGTGCCATTCCTCCTGGGGAAGAGGAGAAAATCTGAAAAACATTTGCCTATTTAAGAAATGGAGGGAGCGATGATAAATGTCTATCAAATGATCAGTTACCCTGGTCCTTTCGTGACAAGGTGAAGGGCAAGCCAAAAACAGGTAGTTGAGAGGTGAATCACTTTAAAGAATCAAAGAAGGGGCTAGTGTAGAGGTTGTCTAAATGTGCTCAGATTTGTATGGCCATAAATTAGGCCACACACACACACACACACAGCACAGGGAAGACTGGCCCACGATCTAATTATACAGTGAATGACAAAGACAGGACAAACAAGTCTGACAGCCTTGATCCGAAAAGGAAGAAAAAGAGAAGAAAAGCTGGAAGCTCGCAGGAGACGTAGGTAGGTTAGACGGGTCACTCCCTCCTCCCGGGCCCTTCAAATCACAATGTACACCACCCCACTGGATGCCATTCTGAGAAGGAAGCCTAAGTAAAGCACGTTTTGCTCTGACATTGCTGGGATGAGAATACTGCCTGGATGAGGAGGAGATGGCACATCTGGAAGTTCTGTGTTCCCTCAGGAAGTCCTTTGGGAATAGTGCACCAAACAGATGTGTAACAGAGCGAGGGGGATTGAAGAGGTTATATATGCCTAAAAGACTCAAATCAAAAGCATTTCATTTCACCAGAGCTATAGACAACAAGGAGATTATGTCCCCAGGACACTATGACAGTTATGGAAAGGAGACCTCGCCACCATACAGCCTGAGGGATTTTAGTCCTTACATTTTAGTAAAAGGTGGCTGTTAACTTTTGGAACAGCTGTGTTTATTTCAAAAGCACAAAAGAAATAAGGCGATATGAAAAGGTTAACCAGGCCACTATTAAGTGCCTAAAATGCTTTCTAGGATTTAAAACTTTGTTATTCTATTGAAATTAAATATATATATATATACATACTATTTTTTAAAAAAATTATTATAGAATTTCTAAAAAATTATCCAGTGTAAGTTCATATAGTATAAATTCCTATTGTTTGTGTGAGAAAACAAGGCTGCTTCCTGTGAAAGGTAGCCATTATCCTGTAGGCTAAATCAGCAAGGGGTTTAGAAGGGTCAGGCCTATTTCCACAGTCCTGTATAGAGTTATTCAGAATAAAGAGTGACCCTTCATCTTACCAAAATGACGTATGACAATTAAATTATTTGATACATAATTGAAATAAAATACCTGTTTCAACTGGACAAATGTCTAAAACTTGGAACCCCAAAAATTAAAAAACTCAATTTAAGAAGTCAAGTTTGTTAAAAACATTAGCTACAGCTAGCAAGTTAGAAGAGTAGTAATAAAGCAAGCAGTAACTGAGGATTTGCATAACAGTAACTGAAAAATGACTCAATGGGTAGCATCTGTGATCTGAGTGGGTTTGGCTACGCAGTGGGTTTTGAGAACATTGGTACTTCTTGAGAAATGTTATATTTTTATGGAAATTGATGTCAGATTAAAGACTGCAATAATCATCTTTTCAGTTCTAGGATTTTCTTTCAGGTTGTCTTTGGGAGCTAACTGATGGTTATTTGGGGTTTGTAGGTTCATTTTGAATTTTAGCAACCTGGAATTTATGAAAATTGGGGGATAGGGATTCCCCTTCGCAATGAACACAGAGGTTGGGGCCCATGACTTTGATTATATCATTTCCCAGAGAAAAGTAGCAAGATCAAAGCTGCTAGAGAAGAATCTGGACAGGTATGGAAGGGTTCTTTAGAGTTAAGACTTTTTACAATGTTCATTTGGAGAAGCATATGCAGAAAAAGTTAATATCGAGAGTTTTGATAAGGAAAGGAATTTAAAAGAACTAGAGAAAATTCATTGTCCACTTTCCCTCATAGAGCATTGTGGTTGGAGTTTTTTGTTGTTCTTGTTTTAAAATCAGTCTTATAATTTGGTCCTAATAGTGTACCTGTAGAAGGAGGTGTGAGTGCCTGGGTGAGGAAGGCAACAACAGGGTCTTCTTCCTCTGGATTTTAGTCTTCCCATTGTTAGGCAATTCCTTTCCACTTAGTCTTCTGATTGGGTAGGAAGTAGGAAGGCATTCTGATAGGGTGGGACCCAATGACTTGCTCTAGTCCACCTGCAAACTGCCCTGGGCAATGTTGTCGTTTTCTATGGACAAGTCAGTACCTTCTAGTAATTTGAGATGAGGGGTATAATTCACCACTCTCCACCAGCTCCAGTCAAAATGAGTTCTGAAAAAGGGGACAGCTATGAGTCACGTCTGGATTGGGAGGCAGCTGCAGTTAACAGTGTTATCTTCTCACAAATTACAATCAACCAGTACCAGGAAGAAAGCTGGCTGTGCAAGTATACCAAGGGGTTGCATTTCAATGGCATCCCTGTCTTTAATGCTCTACCTACAGCAAATATTAAGAGGGTCCAATGCCACAGATAAAGTCTTTCCTAACTGTCTCAGTTAGATTAACAGCTGCCTGTGTCACAGCTCAGCCCATGAATCTCCATTTCTGGAGGCATCTCCCATTACTGGGTTGAACTATTTCTTGAAATACCAAAGGAAATCGTGGTTGACCCTGACCTGCTCGTGTGCATTGGCCTAGCTGGGACTCACCTTGGGAGATGGTCTAGCACCATTACTAATCCATGTGTCTTCTTCTGGAGGGCAGCAGGTCCTATCACATACCATCGAGCACTCCGAAGAGCCTCGGAAAGCCTAGGAACAAACCCCTGAGTTATAAATGTAGACACCAACCACACCAGGCTGAGTCTCGCTGAGGATCCCACTGGCAGGTATAATCACAGGGGCGTCTTCATCTGGGCCGAGCTGATGTCTGATTCTCTACCTCAGCTTCCAGACCTGTGTGGTTCTTCCAATACTCACTCTCTGACCTGGCTGACATACCAGCACGAGAGGACTCTTCTAGACTCTTGTATCCCTGGGTCGTATGTGTTCTTTTCCACATATCAAACACAGCCTATTAAAATGTCAGTTCTTGATCTCTCAGGAATTCTTTTTCTAATGAGATAAAAAATTATCTAATTTTTACAGCAGGTCAGATAATAAGACTCACAGATATGATTGACAAATTCAAACTCTATAAGGAAAGAATCATGGCTCAGTTTATGTGCAAGAGTCCATTATCCATTAGTACACTAGAATATCTTACACCTTGTAAACAAATCCACTTAGAGTGGACACGGGGAAAATCTTTAACAGCAGTCACTAGCCCCTTCCTTTGTAGAGCAAAGACTACTGTAAAACCTCTATGAAAGTACATAAAAACACAATACTCTTTGTTCCAATGGGACAAGTCACTTTTCAAAATACTCATACAAGAAACTTGGGAACACTATGTATGATGAAAGACACAATATGGACTAAAGAGAAGAGAGAACTGGCCTTGAAAAGACAAGTTATGGTCCACTGACAAGGACGTGCTTATACTGAAAGAGTGGGTTACACTTTGATTTGCCCAGCTAAATCCTTGTCCCACTCCTCAATTTTTCCCCAACCAAGAAAGAATGAATAAGGGTAAGGTTGCCTATAGTAAGGGGTGGGACACAAACACCAAATGTCATCAAGAATGAAGACATTCTGAACTCTCCGATTTCCTAAAAATGATGAGTCCATGACCTAACTACTCACACTGTGGTTACCTAGTCTAAAAGTCGGGTAGACAATATGCTATCTACCTCCAGCAAAGAATTTGTTTATGGTTCACTGCTGCCATTTGCTGATGCTATCACGGGACAAGATATAGATCATAACTTCAGCCAAAGTCCAATTTTTAACATCTATTTTGACCATGTTCATCCTACAACCAACAGTAAACCTTATTTAGGGACACTGTAGCTTGTTGCATCTGCTGTTGCTGTTGAAAGCTCAAGAACCCAAGGGTCAGCAGGAGAGCTTCCATCTTCTAAAAAAAGCTTCACTGGCAGTATATATTTTAAAATGAGCAGGAAAGGGGAAAAAGCCATGTCCTGGATTATGGCAATCCCTCCTCAAAAAGAGAAAGATTTTCACTGTCAAATCGAAAGAGGCTTTGTTAGGTTGTCATTTTCAGTTACTTTATGGGGTGTCCTACTGAATCAGGGGTCTTGTCCAAGCCAAGAACATCAGAGACCTCTTCTTCCACTATGGAGTCTAGCCCCACAGATATCACTCTACTCCCTCATTATGAAAGGTTATTGGGGTAGCTCTTGGTGTGGTATGGCAGTGAGATATTGCACAGCCTTTGTCATTAAGATCGGCAGAGATGTCTCTCAATGAAACATCTCAGTCTGGCAGCAGAAAACAATACAATGAATTTTGTAGGGCCAATGTGTGTGCAGAATACTCTATAAAAGAACATTTACTTAATTGGTCTAGTCAGCTTATTCTGTATGTTGAAGAATCTCCTCTTCCTGAATAACTCTTTAGCAAAAACAGTCATTTCAGAGATATTCGGCTCAGGTCCCATACCAGATAACACAATGAAACTGCCAGTGCTGCAGGTACTATCTTCAAACACCCGCTGGGGGTCCCAAACTATAAAAGTGTTGTGATGACTTGTGTGGTGCTGTTCAAATGTATGCTGCTCTCCCCAGTCACTGGCCACATCACGGCCTTTGTTGGAAGTAACCCAGGATACAGTAGGCCTATTAGGGTCAGGGTGGCACCAAGTGAGGGCTGCTGGAATGAACGACTTGTCTATCCACTCAAAGCTATCCCCAGGTACTGGCTGTAGAGAGAAGATTGGACTGGGCAGCCCCCTCCTGCTCGCCTGATTCTGACCTGTGCTCATCTCTTTTATACCTAGCCTTATAAGAGCATTTCAAAGATGTGGCCAACCTTGAGCAACTCGAAACAGTGGCTGTGAGGGCAATTTTATTTTCCAGATGATTCAAGTAAAGTAGCCACTGATGCTTTGGAATAGGTAGGGAAATTAGCAACGTTTGCCTATGGATCAAGATGAAGACCTCAAGTGATCTATTACAGCTATTAAGGCCATGCAGCATCTTTTTAAAATGAGACATCATGCCCAGGATAAAGACTCACTCCATGACGAGGAACTCTAATGCGCTATTACACCTGCTTGACAGAATCTCATCAACCTCCCCTAAAAATGATGCACTGGTAATTAATCTTGACTCTATGCCGTGCTACAATACACCCAGGTCTGAAGGACAATCAGCGCTATGTTTACAGCTTGACCTGACGTACAGGGGAAGGTCATTCTTTCTATCCAGGAGGTATTGGCTGTGTAGCTCACCATCTTCCATCACACAAGAGAGGTCCCATCCTCCAGGCCAGAGCCTTTCACGGACTCTTCCAGTCAAAAGCAGACTAAATGTGCACCCACTGAACAGGACCTCTCAGGTTAAGTAAGGAAGCATAAGTATGCTGCTTGCTTGTGTTCAACCCTGCCCATCTCCATTCCTATCCAGAGCTCTTACAAAATGTAGCCATTTTTTGACATCTCTGTGGAATGGCCATGAGGAAAGTTTCATTTTTAGATGACACTTTTCAACTAATCCTTAATGTTCTGGAATAAGCCCTGAAATGTTTGCCTACAGATCAGTAGGAAGACTTCAAATGACCCACTACTGCACAAAGGGGAATCAGATAAGGTAAATCTCATGATGGCACCAATCTATGTGAGTATTTGGCTATCAGGACATATGCTATTCTGGATGCTATTTTAGACCAAAATCAAAGCTACCCTTATGACTTAATAGAGCGTAAGAAAACCAATAAAATAGTGCCCACCAGTATAGACAAGTTTCGGGGTAGCATGTTATATTATACATCATTAGACGACTGGAACTGAAACAATCCAGGTCTAGAACATTCTAGAAGTGGGATACAAAGGTGTTTTACCTGTGCAGAGACTGAGTTGGTCCTTGGGCTCCCCGAAATAAGGAATAAAGTTATTTCATCTTTTTGAGGATCCAAGTTACTGTCTCCATACTTACAGCAAGGTAGAAGGTGAGCTAATAAGATGAGATTAAATTACTACCCACTTTCTGGAATCTGACTTCAAGAGGAGCCTGGGACATCTGTTAAAATTCTTTTTATAAAAAGTATTTCATCAAATATTTAATTGAGCCAATAAAAACTCACATAGAAGGGATCAAAGTTCATGTGGGGAAAGTGGGGAAAATGGAGAATCACAACTTGCCTTGAAATAGTTAATCTATGGATTCGATCTTGACCCTTGGGAAGAAGAGGATGTGTGCCCAGGCAACAGCATAGGGAATTTAAAAGTCTATTTGATAAACACTATAGTCTTCTCTACAGTGTGAGTAATAAAAGGAAAAGGTTGGTTTGTCTGGCAGGCTTTTTGAGGGTGGGTCACCAGAGATGTTGGCAGATAATGAAAAGGAGGCACAGCTAAGAGAGGAAATGGAAAAATGGGATCAGAAACTGGATAAGTAATAAACCAACTTGGGCAAGAAAATAAGGCTTTAAACATGATGATGAAGGACAAAGGCAAAGGAATGTTTACAAAAGAAACAAAACTTCAATCAGAAGCTGAAAGCAGAGGCTGTGCGGCACCAGGCACCACTAGTGCCTGTCAGCCAGCCATTACAAGGTGAATTCTAGGCATTACGGGGAGGAGACACAAGCTCATTTTTAATTATGTGCTAGTACTGAAGAGAAAATGGGTGAATATATCATGTTGTTGACTGAGTGCTGCCATAAAACCTGGCTAAATAAGGAGGAAAGGCTGGAACACCAGGAAAAGCAGGCAAAAGAAATTCCTCTGCAGGAATGATTCACTTGAGTCCCTGAAGACACAAGTTGGTAATTCTCCTCAGCAGGAATACCCAGAAAGTATCGTTTGATGGCCCCTGACAAAGAGGCAAGAGCAAAAATGGGCAAAAACACCCTCCTTGGTGTCACAGACTACCAGGGAAAGGAGAACCCAGAAACAGACAGCCTAGGAACTGGACAGTGCAAAAATTAAGCTACTGCCATCAGCACCACTCCCATCACCCCGGAACCTCTCCACAGCTTCCAATGTTTTCCTGGGGCTGGAATGTGTCTAGGTAGTAGCTCCAGGTATTTTGCTATTGCTTTCCCTGTGTTGCTGTAAAAGTGTCAGACCTCACATAGTAAATGCAGCAATTACACATATCTGATACAGAAGGAAGCCCTTTTTTCAGTTTCAGAGGGCTACCACAATCTTGACTAAAGAGCAATCATGCTCCTTGCCTAAGATCAGTCTGGTTTTCTGGAATTCCAGTCTTTCAGTTGGGACCTTCTGTGCATATGCAGAGACTTCTGGTATGGAGTGCCCTCCAGTGGAAGTAGCAACAAAGGGAGGGCCACCCCAAGGTAGCCAAAACACCCCTAGTTACATGGTGCCCAGTCAGAGACAAGGTGTCAACTTTTATGTTGTGGATTAAATCCTTATTTTTCCTGTAGGTTGCTTTCCTTGATCTGCTCAATCTCCTCTTTTAAAACCTTCACCCAGACTACTCCAGGGATTCCACTGCTCCTTTTATCCCGCATGTTGCTATGGGAATAAAATGTCTCTACCCCCTGTCCACCTTGTCTCAGGACAGCCTAAAGACTTAAAATTCCTTCTCCCTGGATGGTACATATCCCCGGGCGCTACAAGGACAAAGAACCCCTCCTAGCATCATCTCAGGTACACAAAGAGGCTCAAGGACTCCTGGGAAAAAAGTTGGTCCTGAGCCTCATCCAAGAATACAAATGGAGTTAGAGGTGGAGACAAGTGGGATCCATGGAAGCACATCCTGTGAGCAGGCTGAATTTGCTCCTGGGCTGTCTGAGACAAGGTTTCCTGGCCCTGTGACACCAAGTAAAGAAACATTTTCTCTTCTGAAGGCTCAAATGTCCCTAAGGTCACAAGTAGAGAGGGGCCAGGGTGCAAATGGCTGCATGTGGAGACTATGGCAGTGTTCATATAAAAGGTTGCTGAAAGAAAAATTACAGTACACTGGTCTTTGAAACGAGTCAATAGATTACATCACTCAAAGAGCTGTTATCCTGATATATATTTTTTCATGTGCAAGTACACACATGGTACCTCATGCCTGGGTACCAAGCGCCACATCTATTTCACCTAAATTCGTCCTCCCCTTTTAAGGCTGCCCACTTCACTCTCCTTGTGTAATCTTGTTAACATTTAACTCTCAATATAAATCTCACCAAAGCAACAAGTAGTCACAAAGAAAGTGTCTAAAAGAAGAAAGGTTACAAAATGTACTGCTAAGCACATACAAAAAGCCCTAGTGAAACATATTGAGTGGAATGTAGTGGGATGAAGAGAGAATATTTTCTTCCCTTTTACGTTACAAACCAAAGAACTGATATCAACCACAAGGAAACAGCCAAACCACTCCGATGGGGCTTCTCAGTAGAGTACTGGAGAGCACAAGCAGCAGCAGAATAACCAATGACAACATTCATGTGCCCATGGAAATGTCCAGTCGCCTCTGGCCTTGTGGTGGAATTGGACTGAAGTAATTCTAAAGCATCCAATAAGGCAGCTGTAAGCTGAAGAAGTTGGTGAGGGATGAGGAAGATAAAAGTTCAGGCTAAGGAAAATTATTTCACCTGTTGATGCAGACCATCCCATTTCCTGATAAAGCCATCACCACCACAGATTCGGTGGTTCCTCAGCCACTCTGCTTTTGAACAAGGTAATTTCATCCAGGTGCATCATGGGAACATCTCTGATGACATCAGTCAAGCCCTCGTGAAGCAGGGGGAAAATGACGACATTTAGTGCAGGACGCTCCGCCTGGAAACTAAATTAAAAACAGGTTATTAGCCAGTGACATGAGCTAATTTTTAAATATGAAGGCAAACACAGAGATGATTACAGTCAAAAAGACTGGAGAGAAGAGATACTGACTTGGTCAGGAAGAAGTAAAAGCATTTAACCACCTCTGAACCTCCTGCCTTCAAGTTTCTCATGGTTCAACCTAAGACCAATGAATTATTATTACTATCAGCCTTCATCACTAAGACACAAATGATTCATAAATGATGAATTCATAAGCCTCAAATATGCCCTGTTCTTCAAAACAGGAAGATCAATTAGAATCTAGGAGGATGCAAGGGTGGGGAGAAAGAGGAAGCAAAGTCAGTAAAACCCAAACTGCACATTAGATAATAACCCAAAGTTTCTGCCTTTATTTAAAGGACCCACACTGGTCCAGTTCTAGTGACAGAAATCCAGGAGAACCAAAAAGCTGAAAACCAAACTGGGATCCCTGAAGGCACCACAGGTTCACCATCGCATAGGAGCAAGCTTTTAAGTCAGCTGAAGATCTATCTTAGACTTCAGGATTCTAGACTTCTAGACTCAGAATAAATAGGATGAATTCTGGTTTGAATCTGTATGCCCCTGAGTGGGCTGGGGGATGGGGTGGGGGGTGGACAACAAAGTTAACAGACACTTGGATCGTCTCTTGTTATATGTTTTCCCCCAACAAATTCCAGGACCTAAATCTAATTTAATAAGCTGTTTAAATGTGTAGATGAATAAATCAGCTATAAACTTCCTTCAAAATTCAATCATTTCATATTAAGAAAAAGGGGAGGGAGGGGGGAGAGAGAGAGAAAGAGAGAAAGAGAGAAAGAAAGAGAAAGAGAGAAAGAGAGAGAGAAAGAGAGAAAGAGAGAAAGAGAGAAAGAGAGAAAGAGAGAAAGAAGGAAGGAAGGAAGGAAGGAAGGAAGGAAGGAAGGAAGGAAGGAAGGAAGGAAGGAAGGAAGGAAGGAAGGAAGGAAGGAAGGAAGGAAGGAAGGAAGGAAGGAAGGAAGGAAGGAAGGAAGGAAGGAAGGAAAGGGAGGGAGGGAGGGAGGGAGGGAGGGAGGGAGGGAGGGAGCAAGGAAAAAAACAGTATGGCGAGTTAAAATATAACTAGTATATGGAAAGCACAGAACTATGCATAATTTTGAATGAATGAATGGAAAACAGGATTTATTAAGTACTTACTATGTGCAAAACACTGTGTTACACCTTGGGGATACAAATAGAAAAGTAAGACAGCTCCTGCCCTCAAGAAGTTCACATTCTAATGGGAGAGGCAACACCCATGGAAGGTTTCAACTCTAGGTCAGATGGAAAGGTTCCAAGGGCCTTAGGATGTAAAAGCCAAGGCAGACACTAATAATGGTGCTTTAAAGTCATTTCCATAGATAAAGTCTTATCAGTTTCTGATACTGAACCATCTGACTGTGTCAGGGACTTTTGTGGCAAGAACTCTCTTTTCTGGGTCACAATGGCTATAATACCTGCATGAGTAACTGCCAAGCTGCATCTCTGTAACGGGTTGCTTTCCAGGATGATGGCTATGAGACAGGATTAGAAGCTTTGCTATTTCAAGGGCTCTGAGGAAAGATGGCAGTCAAGGTGGTGATGGTGTGCTGCCTTGCCTGGCACATATTGTCTCCTGTCTCTCTCTGGTACCCTGCTGCTTCAGCAAGGCTTGTCTGCACTGAAGGGTGGCATCTGGTTGACAGATAGAGATGACCCCTTATAAATTAACTACCTAATTTTAAGGATCTGGAAAACTTAGAAAGTAAACATTTTTCCCCCCGAGTATTAATAATAACTGAATTGTATCAAATGGTTAACTTTATTGAAATCTCCCTCTAACCCTTTCTCTCCCTGCAGCTACTTCCTCACTGTACTAAGACCCCTAAGTTCCCTTTTAAGTTCTAGTTCTGGTCAATCATTCCTGTTTCTCAACCAGTTAAAGAATATGTACAACAGATCTTGAGAGAGAGAAAGATTGGTGAGCAGAAAGATGGCAAAGAAGCTGAAGAAGGCTCCAAAGAGAGGTGATGGGGAAAGGATATTGCATATTTTTTAAAGGGCTCTATTTCCCCTCCAAATTACACTATGTTGTATGTTTTATTTGGTGGTATAATGGAACTGAGTCCTAACTTGGGAGTCAGAAGAACTATGTTCTAGTCCTAAATCTACCAGTATAGAACCAGCTTCCTGATCTTGGAAGGTTATTTTACTTCTCATAAACTAAATGAAGAGATTGGCCTAAATGATCCTTGGTCCCTTCTAAACTCTTAAAATTCTATAGACTTATACTATATTTAAACTGGCTAAAATATCTAAATGTTGAATTGAGAAGACAAAGTTAATCCCCAGATGGAAAAGTACTACACTACTGAAGAAAGCAAGGAAAAAAATTCTTAATCTGTTGGCTAGTGAAAGAAATTCCTACAGGATGATCTTTTAATATTTTTGATATTACAGGGGAAGGAAAAAAAAGCAAGTGGACAAAAGTAACCTTTTTATTAGTGAAAAAGCTTTGTTAAAACTAAGACAAACCAACCAACCCTCAAGTTTAGACTGGCTATAAATGAATGACAAATGAAAATTCAATCTTGACTTTTAATGAGAAGAAACCAAATAAGAGTTTCAAAATAAGTTATCCAGCAAGATATTACAACTAGCAGAAGCATAAACCCCAAATACCTGATAAAGAGTTGGATTTATGGCATATGTAAAGCAAATGCCAGAAAGGCTCTCATAAAACTTGATGTTTGGGTAATAAAAATGCCAACAAAATACCTCCTGAATTTTGTTTTGTATTTTTTAACTAGAAGCTATCTATGTGACTGTGAACCTTGAAGGCTACATACCACAGCAAGTCCATGCCTGTAAATTCCCTTTGTGTAATTTACTTGATTTAAAACAAAATGAGAGCCACGTGGTTTACCATTATTCTCAACTGTGTGCGTGCAAAGCCCCTTCTTTTTTGCTGCCTAGATCTGCACATTTCCAAACGGCTTTTAATGAGCTGCTGTCATAATGTTAAATTGGGATTAGCATTTTACCAAAAGCAAAGAATGTGGCTGCAGATGCCATGTGTATGTTCCTTCGATCTTTCTCCCTAAAGGCAATTCCATTCTTCATACAGCTGTCCAGGTGGGCCTGCGTTTTTTGGGGGGTTTTGTATGTGTGTTTTTCCCCACACTTTTAAGTGATCAGCACTTAAAAAACAAACACAAAATGTTCCAAAGCAAGGGGAGAAGGTGGCTCCCCCCACAAAAAATCCAAACCCCAAAACAAATTATTCTAAACTGATTACTTGATTTCATGCCTGGATTAACTTCAAATTTGGCTCTAGCCAGTGTTAAAGTATACAATTTATAATAAGAAAAGTGAGGAGAAAAAATAACATAGAACCAACATAGAGATCAGAAGACCTGAAACAGCAGCATAAATCTAATATCTCTTCTGCAAAAGTTCAGTTTGTGAAAGGGAGGAAATAAAAGAAAAAGAAAAGAAAATGGAGGATGTGGGGGAAGGGAGCTAGGCAAGGCACTCTGTAGAAAGAAAACATCATTTGTTGCATGATGAGTGGACAGACTAGGCTCTAAATGAACTAAAATAATATAGTCCATGAAACTCTGACCCTTTGATATTACTTCCTTGACCAAGGACAGCCAGTATTGGAAATACAACAAAATGTCAAGGAGGGCTCCCCATAATTCTAGAGATGGCTCTTAACAGCCTCTGCTCTAGGATTCCAAAATGGGAACAAAAGTCAAACCAAAGACAGACCAGTGCACTTTTATCTAATCTGGTCAAAATGAAAAGTCTTTTCAAATAGCAATCTACCTCCAGCAAAACCCACTTCAAAATACATTATCAAGCAGTGCTAATTAGACCTTGGCCAGTCTATTTAGCTTTCACAAATGCATATAGCAAAAAACAACAATGAATAAAACTTGAACTTCATTTTTATAATACTGTGCTAAAGTAATCCCCCACCCCCAACTATCCAGATATTTAAGCAACCTCACATATCTAGAACATAGATGAAAACCAGAAAAGCAAATAAGATCCTTAAGTGGACAAAAGATATTATAAAGTCATGTATGTAATCAAGATCATGTAAAAGAAAATTTCAAGTCTTCACTCAAAGCCTATTTTTTATTTCTTACAAACAATTCTATCGTGTTTGGTAATCTACTTTCTAAATCCACAGCAGATTAGACACAATAAGAAATGGTGAGAGGAGCTACCAGAAGAGACATAAACAAAGGCAAGTAACAAGAAGTGACAGAAAAACTACAAAAAGCAGATACAAGAACTCCAAAAAGCACCCCCAATTCTGGCCATTTAAGAGAACGCCCCTGCACAATAAACAGTGAGGCCACCACTATCTTCAAAGTATTCATCTCTGCTACCAAAGATAATCAGATTAATAACACAAAGTAATTAAGAAAAGGTAAAACTATAGTTGGTTTTACTCTGTTTAAGAAGGCAGGGCAAAAATTAAATAAATAAATGGATGAATGAAAAAAGAAAGCAGGGAAGTATACATTTTATGTATATGTTCAAAAATGTTTTTCTAACTGAATCCCTCATGAAGGACACTAAATGTGCAATAAAGAATATAATGTCAGACTATCAAAATGATGAATTTTATTAACTTGCATTTTTTCCTCACTTTATTTTTTTAATTTGCAAAGAAGGGATAACATTTTCTAGGGAGGGAAAAGAAAATGAATGTGATACCAAAACATTATATTATCAATAAAAAAAGGAAAAAAAAGCATGACATATCCTCTCATTTTCCTAGAGATTCAAACAGGCAAAGTTTCACAAGATGTTGTTTCAGGAGATTCTATATGTCAACTACAATAATAGGCAAAAAAAGAATTATAAATGATAAGTGGCATGAAAATTCCAAGTGTTCCAAACCATTCATTCATAGTGAGAGAAATGAAAATGTAAACAATTCTGAGGTTTCACCTCACACCATGCAAAGTATGTGATCACACAACAAAAAAATTAATGGAGACAGAGTCAGAGGGGCTGTGGGAAGGAGGCACATAAATACCTTGCTGGTGGGGCTATGGAAAAAATTCAACTGTCTGGATTTCAGTGTGGAAATATGCAAGGAAAAGGACTAGATTGTCCCAACCTCTTGACACAGTGATCCCTCATTAAGGACACACCCCAAGGAAGGCTCAGTCAGAGACATAAGGCCAAGAGATAACAAAATATTTCTTAACCACACTCCTTTAGATAACAAAGAGCTGAAAACAACTATATTTGGGATGGCTTAATGAACTGTGACATATTAATGGGCTGAAACATGAACGTTATATGAAACATGAATTAAGTAAGAAACTAAGAAAAAGAAGTTCAGAAAAACATAGGAAAAGTTGCATGAACTGATATAGTGTGAAAATAAGCAGAACCAAGAAAATAATATGTACCATGATTACAACCAAGTAAATGAAAAGGAAGTCAAAACTCTAAGTACCTGAAAATCAATGGAGGTCACAGAAAAACTGGTAATCTAATAATGTAAAACACCTTTTCCTTACAGGAGCAAGGAAGCAAATTATTTGTCTATATTGTCAGATGTGGTCCCTGGAGTGGATGCTTTTGCTTAAATATGTTCTCTGTCATAAGAGATGGTTCAACTGGAGGGATAGAGGGAATGAATGGGTTCAGCTGTCAATTAAAATGACTGTGATTTAAAGTCAAGAAAAAAAAAAGTCCTGGTGCTGCCAGGAGCTATAACCCCACCCACCCACCCCTACTGCCATCTCAACAATACTGGATAAGAAGCTGTCTAGGTTTCTGGGTGAGAAGAGTGATGTGAACAGTTGTAGGATGCATGACCTACACTGGGCTCAATTACTAACAACTGTCATAATAGTACATAGTTTAGGGGTGAAATTAAAAGAAGGAAAACCTATACCTAAGTTCTGATTTTGTTTTTATTTTAATTTTTAGAAATTCACATCATGCTATATATTAATCTTTTGAGAAAGGTTCCAAGTTTTTCCATGTACAACAGATAGTGTAATAGAAGATATATAAAAGACTCAGAGAAGTCTGGCTCTCACTAACTAAATATGGTACTTCAGACAAGTCATTTCTCTATTCCCTCAATGACCACCTTCACACTGCATTCAATGATCTCTAGTTTTACTGCCTAGAAAAAAAAACACCCTTAAAAAGGGCAAGCAGAAATATATTAGAATGTAAATCAAATTGGTGGACAGCAGTAGAAAAATGGTTACCGAAAAAAATTTTTTTAGTGTATAGGGGAAAAAATATTTTGGGTTCCTCCCCTCTAAATTCTCTTCCCCTCAAAAACTGGGGGAAAAGTTAATTGAATACTTCCCACAAGAAGTAAAGAACCACCAACTAAGTTTATGAAATATGGAAAAGCTTTTCATATGTAATAGCTTCTGTTTCTAAGAAGCAAGAAGAAAAGATGTAAAGAATAAAATAATGACAGTCTGAAATATAGCTCTGTGGAATGGAGCAGTAACATTCTTTGAAAAAAGATTTTTTTTCAGTAGTTGTTCAGCATGGTTAATACAGAAATATGCTTTGCATGACTTCACTTGCATAATCGATATCAAATTGCTTGCTTTCTCAAGAGGTAGGAGGGGAAGAATTTAGAACTTCAAAAACATTTTTAAATGAATGTTACATTTTTTTCATATGTAACTATGAAATATTTAATGAAATAAATAAAAATACTTATTTTTAGAATAAAGAACTTACTCAGGAAAGAGAAATAGCTCTGGTCCTGAAAGAATCTCGGAGTATAGAGATAACCATACTTGATGAAGAGGTCTTCTGGATTCATCTAAAGATTGATTCTAAAATTAATTATCAACTTAAACATTTTAAAGTTGATTTTTTCAGCAATCACTGTCTCGGAATCAGGGCTTTTTAGTAGAATAAATCTAATGTTTTCAATAATCAAAGAGTAGTTCTTAAAAGCAGAGAAGAGAGTAAGGTGGAAGACTACTAAGAAAGGATGCTTTCAGCAGTCAATTCATGCTGCTGCAAATCTCATCGATCTAAGACTCAAAGGCAGAAACTTAAAGTGGAAGGCTGCTGCTTCATTTGTCTCAACCACAAAACAAATAGCTTGTGGGGGACTTGGTATTGGAAAGGTAATCTAAAATGTTGTAGAATATGAAATATCTTCACATCTTTTGTCATAAAACGCAAAATGGGAATTCTGTCAAGCAAGCATGTATTTCCTCATATTTCTTATTTTCCAAAAATTCCATCATCATCTCTTAACATTTTAAGGAAGTTATATGATGAATTACAAATCTGTTTCAATACAGTAAACGTTCACTTTTCATGAGCCAATGAAGATGACCCCCCCCCAAAAAAATCAACAGAGCAGAATGTACTATTAAGAGAGAGCTTTGAAAACAAGGCTAATTAAGCAATATCCCATGTAGTAAAACCCTTGTTAAACAAGTTTTGGAAATTTTTTATTCTTAGTCATTTAATTAAATATTTGTTGAATGTCTGTTTAACATAGATGAGGACACAAAGTCCAAGATAATGTAAGCCTCTTTATATTAATGGTTTGTTCCATTCAGGTTTTTCCTGGTTAGTTTTAAACTGACAAAAATAGATAAGAGGTAGAAAATTCCTCGGCAGCTGAATATATAATAGCCAAAATTCAATAAGTACTTTGTAATTATCTAAAAAAGCCTTACTTTTAAAATAAACATATCAACCATGATAATTGTATACATACGTCAAGTTATATATGTTTATCTTCTATGAGTTAATGGTGTAATGGGGGAAAAAATCTTTTGATTTTAAATCAGAGGACCTAAATTCAATAACAGTTCTACCATGCAGGACAAGTATGACTTTGGGTAAGTCACTCTTCATTTCTCTGGATAGCAATTTTCTCACCTGTAAAATGAAGTAGTTGGACTAGATGGCCTCTAAGGTATCTTCCTGCTCTAAATCTACTAGACTATATTTTTCTATGATTATTATTACTTTAAAGCTAGAAAAGGCCATGTAAAAATTAAATCTCATGTATCTTTCAGCTTTTAAAAAAAAAAGTCCTCATTCCATCCTCTCTCTCTCTCTGATTTCCAAATTTCCAGAATTTGTACATCTCCTCTTAGAAGGCTGATTAATAATGCCAAATTTCCCATTTTCTATGTAATTATAAAGAAAGATTTATATCCTAATGACTTGGCAAGATATTAAGCCTACAGGAGAGAAGCAGTAGAGTGGTTAATTACAATCCACAGATAACAGTAAGGTTTTACCAAGAGGTGGGGAATTTGAGAAGACCTCATTTTCCTAGTATCTTCTTCTTTAGTAGTTCAGTGTTCTCAAATTTCCATTTTTGTTCCCCAATTATTTTGGCCCTAATGCAGTAGCTCTGTTTTTGAAGAGTGGAAAAAGTGATGTCTCTGAGCTATAACTGTACTTGAACTAGTATATGGCTCAGCATCAAAGACAGATGCCAACCCTAAAAAGCACAACAGATGCAACCATAAAATACACACACACACACACACACACACACACACACACACACACACACACACACACACACACACACACCCCTCTCTTTTACTTTCTGAATGAGCAAGGACTACAGACAACACCTACCTAATAGGGGAAGCACTATCCACAGCAGGCTTATTAAAGCCTACATAATGAAAAAAAAACACACACACACAACAAAAAACCACACAACAAAAATTACTGGGTATATTTGGATATAGTGGTGGGCAAGATGCCTTAAATTCATAACATTATATTCATCTTTTTCTAATCAATAATACAGAATATATCAGAGAATGTACCCTGGTCACCTCCAGCTTCAATTACATGTACCCTGAATACCAATGCATCACTCAATATTCCCCTTTCCCCACTGACTTTATAACCCCCCCCCCCCAATCACTGTTTATGTTCTGGTCCAAAAAGACAATGGACAACTTCTAAGATTCTACCTTTCCTTCTGCCTGTCCTTAGAGATCATTTCCACTCTGCCTTCTGCCTGTCTTAAATGTGCTGATGAAATGATTCCCAAGGTAATTCCCTCCAGAAGACAGAATTCTATTTATAGGTACCAATACTTCATAGGGGCTCTTAAGAAAGGGGAAGCATATAGGCAGAAGGGCACAAAATCAGCTTTGTAACCTTAAGAAAGTAGATCACTTCCCTTGTGCCATCTATGCCAAAGATCCCTTTGGAATCTTAATGCTGAGCAATGACTAGTTTGCCCTAGAAGGACTGGCTAAAATCAAGAGCAAAAGAATTCTCAGACTATTAATCAACTAACAACATGCATGAGGAAATCAACCGGAGTCAAGGTCAGCAACTTGAAAAATTTTGATACTCACATCAGATATAACCATGATTATTAAGTTGGAGTTGCTGAGATCTTAATTTTTTTCTGTGTCAGCCAGAATTACATTAATAATAAAACATTTTCTAAGTAAAATTATTTTGCTCTCTCATCAGTTAAGATTAGCTAGTATTAAGACACCCTGAGCTGCTTCCAAACTAACTAAACCCAGTGAGAAAATTCAAGTTTTTCAATATCAATGACTCCCTAATCTGATCACAAATTACCCCTTGGCCACTAAAGGCAAAATTTTCTAAAAACTAAAATCTGATCATTTGGGTTTTCTTGATAATTCCAGATTATAATAACACATACTATATAATAAGGGTTTGTGGGTGTGTTTTATTGAAACTCCAAAGGGAAAACTGACTTTATTTCCATTTTATTAATTCATTTTAAGTTAATTTCCTAATTATTAATGATGTACATCAGAAGCTCTTCAAGATGTAATAGTTAAATTTTAAGTCTCAGCAAAAAGATCAAAGAAGTAAAAAAAGAAAGCAAGATGAAGAAAGAACACAGAGAAGAAGAAATTTAGATGGTATCAAGCTACCAATGATTTTTTTAAAATGCTATCTGGAATCTCAGTTTTAAAGCTGGAAGGGGCCTTGGTAAACAGCTACTTTTGAAAAACAATAATTAAGTTTTTTTGTTTGTTACACTAAAGTTTTCATGTGTCTTCCTTCCTAACCCACAATATAGAAGCATCATTTAATTTTTTTAAATGTATGTCTAAAACTATGTCAGTTCTTTCTCTCCTCTTCCCATATTATGAGGAAACTGAGGCCAGGAATGCTAAATAACTTACTAATCACATGGTTCCCTAAGATACATAAGTTATGGATATGAAATGGCATTCAAGATAGGTGACCAAATGCTTAACTGATAAATGTGGTGAAACACACAAGTGAAGAAATGCCTAAAGACTATAAAATATATTTAATTTTTAAAATCCATTCATAACTCACAATTCTAAAATTCTAACATTAATCAGGTAGAAAATAATTTATTCATGAACTCTACTGACATTCACATTTTTAAAATGCTAAACAGAAGTCAAAAGTATAAATCCCGTAGGCTTCTACAATCCCAAGAATGTGTTCACACAAAGTGCTCAGAAACCACAACCTCAGGTAATCATCAACACTACCATCTACTCCTACCCTTATGTTACAGATGGACAGTTAGGAATTAGAAGAAAAGAGCCAAAAAGACTTAATGCAAGAGCACCCTTTACTGATCCCAGGGTATTTGCCAGGAACAAGCCAGAGCACATCAGGGAGTTATTTTCCAACATCTTCTGCAAATTAAGAAGTTACGGCAATAATTACACAATTATGTTTAATTTCTACTTTGGAACCACACTGAAACTGCAGTTAGTGCTTCTGTTCAGTTATCTTCACTTTTCCCCACTCCTTATTGGTGTGGAATAGCTTTTGAGAAGCAAATTCTAATACAGTTAAACAAACAGGAAGATTTCCACATGGAACAAAGTGACAATCAAAGGACTCCATCTGATGGAACTCTAGGTCAAAACCAAATTAATCAACAGACTTTCTTGTCCCTCTCAAAAGAATTCCCTCCATTCTGTATAGCGGAAAGTCTGCAAATCTCTATATAAAGTATCCTCAAGCTCACAAATTCAAGAAAACCATTTCCAAATAAAAATACATGGTTTAGAAATTTTATGATGTAATTCCTAAAAAGGCATTGCTGTATGCAAATACTTTTTCTTTCAGAGTCTTTCTCTTTGAAACAGAAAACCTTTTCAAAAAACATTCAGGGCAGCTAGGTGACTTATTGTGTAGAAAGCCAAGTTCTGGGTTCAAATCTAGCCAAAGACAATTTCTAGCTGTGTAACTAAGGGCAAGTCACTTAACCCCAAATGTGTGGCCCTTACTGATTTTCTGCCTTAGAACAAATACTTAGCATTGATTCTAAAACTGAAGGTATGGATTTAAAAAAAAAATTCCATTCCAGATCATATCTGTACGATAGTTAGCAATGGGAAAGGGGGTTTCTGATCTCTATAAATATAAAAGATTGACCATCTTAGCCTTTGTTGGATAGAAGCACCAGAAAACAAAGATACAAAATTATGATGAAAAAAATGAGATCTTAAGTAAAAATAAGGAAATTTGTCCCTTCGTGGCTTTTAGCATGTTTACCATTTGATGGTTCTATATCAAGTCCTTCAGACTTGAAGGGGCTATTGCTATTAATGTTACTACCCAATTCTGCTTCAGTTCTGCTCATCTTACTTTATATAATAATATAAAATTTGTCCTCTGATTAGAAGCTGCTTTGGTAGGGCTGATGCCCAACTATTCACAGATCTAATTCTTTGTCTCAAAGGCAGTATGATATCTTTGGTCAAATCAAGCTAATACACCTTTTAAAAACAAATGTATGCATTTATTGGTGGGTTAAATGGGATAGAACTTAAAGAAGAGAAGTATCATTAAAACCTATCATGCAAAAGAGCATAAGGCCTAGGCTAACATAAAAAAGTTTCACTATAATGCAACTAAAAATAAATGCAAATTAAGTCCTTCTTAGAAACTATCCAAAAGAATTTAGTTGACAAAGAACAGAAGACCTTCATTATAAAACAATAATGACCCAGATCAATATAATATAAGTGTCAATTGTTAACATATCTTTGATGCTGTACTACTCTGGAATAGCTTGCTTTGTTCTCAATAAAGAACTGATATAATGTAATAAACTTGTACCAAGTGGAATACTCGAGTTACTGTCAATCAGTCACCTTGGGAAACTAGATGGACTGAGATGTCAAGATGTATTTAAATATCTACCACTTTCACTTTGTATATTAAAAAAATAAACTGTTCTATTCTAAAGTTTAAAACGAAACTTCAATCAATTATCAACCAGTATGTATTAAGGGCCTGCTATGGTCAGGAACTAGGCTAAGCTTTCGAAGGTAAGTACAAAGAATGAAATAATCCCTACATACAAGGAGCTCAAATTCCCACGGGGGAGAGAACACACAGAAAAAAGATACAGTACAAATACAAATATATGCAAAGTACTTAAATACAAGTCAATTTGGGTGGGATAACACTAATAGTTGGGGTTGGGGTGGACAGGAAAGCCTTCACAATGAAGATCAGGCAGGGAGGCTACTGCAATAATTAGGCGAGACATGATGAGGGTCTGAACTAAGGTGGTACCTGTGTGAATAGAAAGAAGGGGTCGGGGGAAAGAGATCATGAAGGTTGAGATATCAAGAGGTGGCAATTTATTAGTTACATATGGAATGAGGAAGTGTGAGGAGTCTAGAATAATGCCAAAAAGTTACAACCCTGGGAGACTGGAAAAATAGCAATGCCTTCAACAGAAATAGGGACAACTAAAAGAAGGGAGTGTTTGCAGGGAAAGAAAATGAGTTGCATTTTGGACATGTTGAATTTAAGCTATCTCAGTGATGTTCAGTTTTTTTTTTTAATTTTATCTTTATTTTATTCCAATAACAAATCTACACATAAATTTTCCAAAGTTACATGATTCATGTTGTCTCCCTCCCCTCTCCCGGAGCTGACAAACAATTCCACTGGGTTATCTGTGTAGTATGTGACGTTCAGTTTTAACCATCCAATAGGGAATTGGTCATACATGAAAGAAACTTAAGGGAGAAACCGAGGCTAGATAAATACAGAGATAGAGAGACAGAGAGATCTAAAGAGAGTGACAGAAACAAAGATAGAGAATAAATATGGTTATCAGCATGGAGATTATAGTTAAACCCAAAAAAGGCCCAGGGAATACCCATAGTTAGGGGTGTAGTCTGGATAATGAGTCAGCAGAGGAACTTACATCAGACAGGCCAGAGGACAACCAGGGAAGGGGAGTATCCCAAAAATCTCAAGAAGGGAAAGTACGTAGGAGGAAGATTTTTTAGAATTAAGTCCTTGTCCCATTAGAAAGCATTTCTGATTTCAACATAACTATCTAGAATGAGGCCAGGCAAAAGTAGGCGCTGTGGATCACAGCTCCAAAACAAAGTACTAGAATATGCTCCATGGTGTGGTGCAGTGCCAGGCTGCATCGACTTTCTCTGGCTTCCTTCCTTCACCTTGCCCAAGGCAAGAGCTGGTGGAGCGAAAGGTGGACAAAAAAGGACTACCACACCCACTTGAGGAAAACTCATCCAGTGCTCCAGCCCATTCTTAGGTAATACAAACCAACAAGGATGCCATTTATTATTAATTCAATCGGTGACAAGATGATTCAGGAGTTTCTTGAGGGGCAGGAAATGAGACAGACAATGAAAACTAGAACAAGCTGTTGGAATGATTCACTACCCCCATCCAAAGATACATTAAGCTTTCGGCAGTGAGGGGCCAAGTCCACAACTTGCTCTGGCTAGTAAACTGGGCCTGGAGTTGTAGGGCTAACCCTGAAGGAGTGAGGAGGAAGAAAGCGAAGAAAGTGGGTGAAATCACCAGAGTTGAAAACTGTTTTCCAAAGTGAGGAAGTTGGTGGGGCATGAGGAAAAGATACCTTTCAGAATTGGCTCTTTCTGACTCAGTTTGGTCAGAGAAGCAAAATTAAAGCAGGCAACAGAAAAATCCAGAGTTTGCAATGAAGTTTGCCTTTTTTCAGATAACATTTCCTCTAAAACTCTAAATCTAGACTAATGCATGTGGGATGGTTGAAGTAATCAAGAAGCCAAAAAAAATTTTAAATAAAGGAAATATCAATTCAGTAGTGCGCAGCAGAACTCTTAAGGAAATTGGGGTGGGGTGGGGGATGAAGATGAGTAAAAACATTTACATTGAAGTAAGATTAAGATATAGGAAAAAGAATCTCTAAAAATTTTAGAAAATGCTTGAAGGGTATGTTAAAAAGCAAAAGAGAAAAATAAAAATTGCCTAATGAAGCTATTTTAAGAGAAAAATTAAACAAAATGTTGACTGGTAAAGTGGAAAATCTTTTTAGACTGAAATCTCTTACACCAGAGACTCTCATCCCAAAGGAAGTGGTAGATGCCCATCAGCTGAGTCATGGAAAAACAAACTAGTTCTAACACAATACTGCAGAGCACACCAGTAGAAATAATCCTGCCTTTGCCCTAGGAGATGGGCAAGAAGGAAGACTTACAGTAACAAGTCTTTCCTCAAACTAATTTTGATAATTCTCTGAATTCTCATGGGGAAGTACTAGAAAAGAAATGCACTAAGTTACACAAAACAAAATCCATTTTTTTTCCTTTTCATATAATTCCTATTGTATAACACAAGCCTGGAGGAGAAGATAAAATACTGAATATTTATTCAACACTGAGTGGTCATTAGTGATGTTTTAGGTACCATAAACCACATCTCCATCTACTGGAGAAATCTAGGAAAAGCAAGTTAAAACCCATTTTAAGAAATGTTAAGAAAGAGGGTCAGTTTCTGAAAGGCTGATTTTTCTTCTACTTAAGCTTAATTAAGCTCTTTAATGCTATTAAGATATCAATATTTAGGGGGATATAATAGTTTAAAGACATTAAATTAGCTGAAAATCATCCTTTTGCTGCAAAGTTTGGGGGGTTTTTTTAGCCCTTCTGTCTTAATATCAGTTCTAAGTAAGGGTTAAGCCATTGGGGTTAAGTGACTTGCCCAGGATCACACAGCTAGATGGTACCTGAGGATCAGATTTGAACAGAGGTCCTCCCAACTCCAGGCAGAGTTTTAAGTACACAAAACAAGTCTTTTAAGGCATAACTATATTCATGGGGAAGGGGGTGGCCCAGAAATAGAAAGTGGATGTATATCAATTAGGGAATAGCTAAACAAGTTGTGGCATATGATTGTGATAAAATACTACTAGGCTGTAAGAAATGATGAGCAGGTTAATTTTTTTTTTAAAACATGGAAAGACCCACATGAAATTATGAAGAGTGAAACAAATAGAACCAAGAGAATATTAAATAAAGCCACAGAAATACCATTTGAAGAATAACTACTGATATACAGAAAGAGATATGGATATATAGATAAATCTTTTTGTCAGATTATGCCTTCTCTAGAGAGAGTTATCTGAGAACTTTAATATAACAAATAAATACATAAATTTAAAAGAAAGGAAAGGGAAGGGGGAAAAAAGAAAGTGTAAAGAATCACAAATCTCTGCCTTTAAGGCAATAAGACAAAACAATCATGTGTTAATCTTAATCTTATTAATCAAAAGGGAACTTTTTCCCCTGCTAACTTTATTTTTTTACACAAAAATTATTTTATGTATTATATTTTTTATTTATTTAGTAAATAAACTAACTTAATAAATATATTTATTTGTTTACATATAATTTATTTTTTATTTTAGCAATTACACACAATAATTTATTTCCACATAAGTTTTCCAGAGTTATATTATCAAAATTGTCTCCCTCCCTAAAATGGGTTCTAATGAGGTTTTTTTTAAACCCTTACCTTCCTTCTTAGAATAGATACTGAATATTGGTTACAAGGCAGAAGAGCAGTAAGAGCTAGGCAATGGGGGTCAAGTGACTTGCCCAGGGTCACACAGCTAGGAAGTGTCTGAGGTCAGATTTAAACCCAGAACCTCCCATCTCTGGGCCTGGCTCTCAATCCAATGAGTCACCCAGCTGTCCCTGGATCTGGCCATTTCTAAACCCCCCAGAAAAAGACTTTCCTAGCTCAGTTTGTGGTGCCTAAGAATCAGTAGGCCAAAATAAACTGACGGGAACAGAGCAGAACAAAGTTAATGGCACTAGTTATGTTTGCCCAGTATTATATCAGAGGTTGAAAAGGATGGAGGTGTATGTTTACCTGGACTATGCCTCAATAATTAGTAATCAACTAGCTAACAACAAACTTTTGTTATGGTAATCAATTTCCATCTACAAAGTGCTTTCTATATATTTGATGCTAATAACCCTGTGACATATGCAGCACCCTCGTTTACAGTTAAAGAAACCAAGGCTTAGAGTGCTTCAGT
Source organism: Monodelphis domestica (assembly GCF_027887165.1). Taxonomy (NCBI): domain Eukaryota; kingdom Metazoa; phylum Chordata; class Mammalia; order Didelphimorphia; family Didelphidae; genus Monodelphis; species Monodelphis domestica. The sequence goes on along the minus strand of NC_077233.1, from coordinate 211,415,376 downwards.
GGCTTTATATGAGGGCACAGCAATAGAAGCATGGCACCTGAACTCCCAAACTGTTACACAGGCCAGTTAGTTTCAGGCAAATCCCTGGAGAGTGTTGCCGGAGCCACAGGAACTATTCTCCCCTACCCAAGTCCTCTCAGCATTGGTGGAAGGAGACATCTGAGGGATCAGAACACGGTCCTCTCCCTCTCCCCCCAGCTCCAAATTCCCCGAATGTTTATTAATTTCTTTTTTAGCCAAAGGGATTCGGAATAGCAGTGCCGGCTGGCATAGAATTTTCAACATATGCAGGGAAAGGTGGCATGGCATAGTAGGCAGAGGTTTGGCCTGGGAGTCAGGAAGTTCTGAGTTCAAACCCGACATTTAACACATGGTAGCTGGGTCTAATGGGGAGATTTAAGCTCTCAGAGCTCCAGAGAAACTTTTTTTAAATTCACAAGTAAATTTTATCAAACTTAAATTTTTTTAATTAAAATAACAAATTTCCACATAAGTTTTCCAAAGTTATACAAGCCAAATTATCTCCCTCCCTTCTTCCATCCCCCCAGCTGACAAGCAATTCAATTTGTTATCTTATAGAACCAAAACCCCAAAACATATACCCAAATAAACAAGTGATAAGTCATATGTTTTCATCTGCGTTTCTACAGAGAAACTCTTTAAAGACTATAAGTTAAAGTTTGAATTACCAGGATACATCGATTGAAGGAATTTCTAAACCAGGAACTCAGTAATAAAATATATTCTTCACACTTCCTCCTGACTATTCCCCCTACCCTTCATCCTGGCCCCCACCCTGAAAAAGAAAAAAGATTTTAAAAAATATTGATTTAATCCAACCAGATTAGTTTATCAATAAAAACAAAAATGTCTGGCCTAAGTCTTTAGGTTTAGTTTTTACTTTCCCTTTATGTAAGTAAAGGCATGCCCCCTCATCTTCCTAAAAAAGAACTTTAGAGAAATATATGCATCAGTGGAAGGACTCTCCATTCTAGGGGTTGCCTACACCAATGAAATCATATATCTGGAATAAAAAAGGAAAACACCAGCATTCTCAGCTGGCCTCAGACACTTCCTAGCTATGTGACCCTGGACAAGTCACTTAACCCCCATTGCCTAGTCCTTACCGCTCTTCTGCCTAGGAACCAATATATACAGTATTGATTCTAGGATGGAAGGTAAGGGTTAAAAAAAAAAAAGACCCAGATGGGATGGCTACTCCCCAAAGTAGCACTACACTAGGGCATTTAGGTAGCCCTTTTTAAAAAATAAATAAATTTTTATTGATTTTTTTAATATTACTACATTTACCACTAATATCTTTCCCTCTCACCACCCAAAAGGCCATTCTTTATAATAAAACATTTTTAAAAAAAGAAAAAATTCAGAAAATTAGCAATATAACCAAAAAGCTTAATGCTATTTGTAGATTCTCATACCCATGCAAAGAAACACGGTGAAGGGTCTTCTCATATTTTGTATTTGGGGTCAAGTTTGGTCATTATAGTTTCACAGCATTCTGTGAATTTTTTTTTGTTTATTCTGTACTTAACTATAAAATGAAATGGGCATTTCCATGTACACAGTAGAATAGAAAAAGGGAATTGTGGACAGCTAGAGAGCCAGGCCTGAATATCAGAAGTCCTGGGTTTTCCAATATGATCCCAGACACTTCGAGCTCTGTGACCTTAGGCAAGTCATTTAACCCCCATTGTAGCATTTATCACTCTTCTGCCTTAGAATCAACACAAAGTATAGATTCCAAGACAGAAGGTAAGGGTTAAAAAAGAAAAGAGGATTGTACATAAAACTGGAGATCTCTACTATGTATACAACATGTTTTTCTTTTATATCTTTTTAAGCATATAGTAACATTCTACTTGTAGTTTTCAAAGCTACCCTGCTTGTCTATGCTTCTTTCTGTTCTCCTCTGAATTTTTTTAAAAAGATGTCTCAATGACCCTCTTTTCTTTCTTTCCACTCTATTCAATTGACTGCTTTATTGTAGTTCTATTTGCATTGTTTTAGTCAGTGTTTTCTGTATTTTTAAACAAAATTATATTGATATGTTGTTTTTACATTGCCTAAATTTCTCCTTATACTCCCCCTCCCAAGAGAATCATCTTATGTAACAAAGGTTATTTTTTTAACAGAAAAAAAAATCAGGGAAACCAATGACTACAATGAAAAAATCTGAAACTATAAGCAGTGTTCCAAACCCATGGACCGCCCACCCCACTCTGCAAAGGAGAAGCAGAGGAAGGAGTGCTCATTTCTTTCTTTGGGGTCACGTTCGCTGACTTTTTAATTTTGCAATATTTGCTTTCCGTCATTTTGTGGAGGTTGTTCTTTCCATTTACATTGCTGTAGTCTTATGAATATTGTTTTCCTGGTTCTGTTTACTTCATTTGCATCAGTTCACACAAGTCTTCTTCATGCTTCATGATGCAATAGCAAAGTTTAAAACTTTTTGGGGCACCCTGTAATTGGTATGTATGGGTTCTCTCTTTTTCTCACTGACCCCCTTGCACCTTAATGCTAGCAGTGGAATCTTTGGCTCAAAGATAAGGGCTCTTAGTAACTTTTTTCTTTTCTTTTCTTTTTTTTTTAAACCCTTACCTTCCATCTTGGAATCAATACTGTGTATTGGCTCCAAGGCAGAAGAGTGGTAAGGGCTAGGCAATGGGGGTTAAGTGACTTGCCCAGGGTCACACAACAAGGAAGTGTCTGAGGCCACATTTTAACCCAGGACCTCCCATCTCTGGGCCTGAGTAATTTTCTTTACATAATTCCAAATTGTACAACTCCTTTTACCACTGGCTTAGATTGTCTTTTCCATAGCTGAAATTGCTGTGTATCAACATACCTAATAAATCCTAAAAACATCAAAGAAGTAGCGTGTTTTTAATGTGATAGTTCCTTATTTAGGGGTAGAAAAATGGGCCTTCAAACCTAATCCCTAAAATTGCAGATAAGATATCTGGTAGATATTGCTTTCAGTCTTCCTGGCAATACAAACATAACAAGTTTTCCAATAACAAAGCCAAAAAACTAGTAAATGGAAATTCTGTTTACAACCAAGTGGAGATGGGAAAGTATAGAATAATTCCTATGAGGCTAAAGCTAGAGAAGGACTCATCTCTGAAACAGATTGTTTGGGAAAAATCACAGCTTTCATACTATCTTCTCTTTCATTTCTGGTACCCTAGAAATAAACCTTCACCCTCTTTCATGCCCCTGGATATAATAGGATTGACAGAGGTTGAGAGGGAAGAGAGCACTAGGGGAGCACAAATAAGCTATTCATAAAAACCTACAGTGAAAAGGTTTTTTCTTACTACAAATTTGAGCTTAACAAATTCTTATAGTGACTTATCAATGATTTCTTCATTTATTGAATTTCCACATTAGACACTATGGAATCCAAAAATTATAGTATGTTAACTAGGATTATTCCCCACAGAGTCAATGGGGAAACAAATGAAACTGTATTAAAAGGGCTATATATAGGACTATGTATAATGGTTTCCCCTGGCTGCCCTTGTGATCGTTTTTAGAGCAGCTGGGCCAACCATCAACTCTTTCTAGTCTCTGTGGTCTTATTATCAACAGAAAAGTAGAGAACTAGGTGAGTAAGGGCTTATGAACTATCTTTACAATTTATACTAAAATAGGAGAATTCCTGCAGTATTCTTGCACGGAGGGGAAAGGGAAAGCTGAAGGAGGGAAGGGTTAGAGACCTCATTTGTTTCCAAATCAATGATGCATGTATCAGGAAGAGTCATATTAGTATCATAAGATATTTCAAATGCTTCATTTCTAAAATAATCCGTTTAAAATAAAATTCTTTTTCTGTATCATTTCCCATGAACTAGACATGGTTATAAGGAAACCAAATCTCTGCTCCTTGTTGGATATTTACTCTCCTGCTGAAGCTCCTCAAATCAAAATCTTCTAGGATATCAAAATCATGGAGGTAGCCACTCTATTATAACAGAGCGATTAGAGCTTCTGGCTGGAAGTGAACAGCAGGCACAAATACATTCTAAAAAAACCAAGCATCCTTTCGCACTGCAGTATTCCTAAGAAACATAAAAAGAAGAAAAGGAAAGGAAGATCCAGTTCCAACAGAAAGCAGAATTATTTTATATCTACTAAATTCCCCAAAAATTTTCAAAAGAAAGAAATTGCCTCTTAAGTCTAAAAAAAATTCTTTGGGAAGACACACTTAAAATAAAAAGAGGCCACCTAAGTCAACATGGGTTTCCTCCAATGAGAAATATGACTGCCTCTGAGAATTAGCAAATATTGATATTCCAGAGAGCCATGAAAAACACTAAAAAACAGTCCAACTTAGATCTTTAGGTTTGAGGCAGCTAAGTGGCTCAGTGGATAGAGAACCAGACCTAGAGGCAGAAGGTTCTCAGTTCAAATATGCCCACAAACATACCCTAGCTGTGTAACCCTGAGCAAGTCACTTAACCCCATTTGCCTAGCCCTTACCACTCTTCTGCCATAGAACCAATACCTAGTAGTGTGCTTCTAAGACAGAAGGTAAGGGTTTAAAAAAAAAAAAAGATCTTTGGATTTCAGAAGGGTAGATAAAAGACAAATTGGAAGGTAAGGGGCCTAGACGTCTCTCTCCCCACCAGAACTGCCTCCAAACACAGAATGCTAAGGTTTGTTTTGAGTTTTAATTTTTTTTTTGGACAACAGATATACTTGATCTGCAATTTCTAAGGGAAGATAATATATGTGATCCATTAAAGAAGGAGAATAATTCAAATACTCTAAAATATAGATTATTCCATCAAATAGTTCTCTTTTTCCCTCTTGGATTTTTGGCATGAACTTGACGAATCAGAAATACCAAAAATGACTACTTTCACTGAACATTCCCAGCTTATCAACATAACAGACTTCTCATAGTTAAGAACTTCAGAGACATGAAAAACCTTCTCTTATCCTAATCATGACTTCAGTAGACCGATGAGGAAGCATCCTTCCCACCTCTCTGCAGAGAAGCAATGGACGGTAGGTGTGGAAAAAGTCATACATTTTCAGACATGGCCTACATGTTAATTATTTTGCTTGATTAAACTTGTTCCAAGGGAGGGTTCTATTCCCAGGAGGAAGTCATTGTGAAGTGATAATGGACTCTGCCTGACAACCTACCAGGTAGGAGTGAATCTCTTCCCTCCTTCCTGCTCTGCAGTGGCACCAGGCATCAAGCCTGGGGAAGGCAGCCTCCAAGCCTCCCTCCCACAGTCACAGACACGCTCTGCCGGATCCTCTGCCCAAGCAGCAGAGCCTGATCCCTCTTTTTATATTTATCAGAGCCAGGGATCCTGCAGCAGCTTTACACAGCATCCTGAGGAGGCCTTAATCCTGATGTCAGCTCAAACAGAAAGAATAACCCAGAACCTTGGAGCAATCTGAGTCTCACTAATCAGTACAAATTCTACTAGATTAATAGGATTATAGCAAACTGAAGAAACAAGGCCCAGAATTCTAAATGAAAATTATCCTTTTTAAAGTTGCTCAAAAGGTTTTCAAAAAGTCATCCACCCAACTCAACATTCAATCATGAAATGTTAGATTTTCTTCACGTTGCAAAAAAAAAACAAAAAAAACCCAAATATTTGTGGGGAAGGAGTAGTAAGTGGTTCGGTGGATTGAAAGCCAGGCTTGGGAATCAAAGATTCTAGGTTCAGATCTGGCCTCAGACACTGCCTGACTGTTACACTGAGCAAGTCACTTAACCCTAATTGCTTAGCCCTTCATGTTCTTTGGAACTGATACCTAGTTCTATATTGATGCTATATCAGAAGGTAAAGGTTAAAAAAAAAACATGTGGTCTTTAACAGATGAATAATTATGTAAGACTTGGTGGGGGGAGAGAAAGAAAATCACAGTGATGTTACAAAAAGAAGAGAGCATCAATAAAACACTAAAATAGGGCAGGACGGTGGCTTGGGGGGATTGAGAGCCAGGCCTAGAGACCAGAGGTCTTGGGTTCAAATCTCACCTCAGACACTCCCTAGCTATGTGACTCTGGGCAAGACACTTAAGCCCCATTGCCTAACCTCTGCTTTGAAACCAATACAGTATTGATTTGAAGATGGAAGGTAAAGGTTTAAAAAAAGTAAAAGTACTAAACAGGAAACCAGTTAAAATTATGACAATTTTGAAGGGTGAATAGAAATGGAAAAGAGAGAATGTGAAGCACGTTGCAAAATCAACAACTCAAGGAGACTCTAAGCAATAACACCAATACAACTGCAGCTTTCTAAAGGAGTCCTGAGAACCAGGAAGAACATGGAGACCATTCAAGAGAATCCCAGACAAATCAAAAGGACAGGAGAGCTGAACAGCTTCATATGTCCAAATACAATTCTACTCCACTTATCCATCACTTTCAATCATTTAATATACAACCTATAACTCAAAAGAAAACAAAATAACTTCATGAACTTTACCAACTCTTAAGCTAAATTTGATTCTTCCACATCCAGTGCTTTTTTATAGTTGAATGATAAACATTCATTTGATAATGATAAAAAAAAAGATTTTCTGTTCTCTGTACCTTTCAGTCAACTTTAAACTCAAGAATGTGATCTTCTTTAGAATACTGTTTGCAAAAGCCTAAGTTCTCCCTTCTCTTATTTTAATTCAGAAAGCTTTCAATACATGTATATAGTTCATTCATGTGAAAATTTAGAAGAGATGATAAAGTTGTAGATGCCTAAATCAGTAGTTCCTGATTTCCTCATAATGCTTTTTTTTTCTTTTAAAGGAATAACTCATGTGTTTTTCAGAATCTTTGTGCATCTCATCCTCTTCTGGTGGATATAGGGAGAACTCATGTCTCAGTGTGCTCAAAACTGTGGCCTCTAGCCTGGGAATCCCCGATGTACACTTGGTCTGGTCTGCTATTCTTTCTTAGTTTTTAGTAGCATTTCTACCTCTCCATTCAGGGCATATGGGATATGAATATTAAGTTCAGATGTAGAGATTCCATAGTAATTGATGAGGAAAATAATTTGTTATTTTGTTGATATCCTGACACATCTTTTCTACTTTTCATCTTTTGTTGTCCTTTTAGTTTTTTGGCATAATCTAACTTAACTAGGTTTCCTGACAAGCTTATTGTCCCTAGTTAATGAGGTGATAGTGTTCATAATCATCCACTATCCTCCTCTTTTTTGAAACTGAATTTTTATTCTAAACCAGCACTAGCATTTGCTTCTTTCTCTTTTCTAAAATGTTTACAAGTCAAGAAGCAGTTTCTAAGACCTTCTGGGGTTTTTTGTTCAATCAAAAAGTATTTCAAGGGGGCAGCTAGGTAGCTCAGTGGATTGAGAGCCAGGCTCAGAGCCGGGCGGTCCTAGGTTCAAATCTGGCCTCAGACACTTCCCAGCTATGTGGCCCTGGGCAAGTCACTTGACCTAGTCATTGCCTAGCCCTTACCACTCTTCTGCCTTGGAGCCAATACACAGTATTGACTCCAAGATGGAAGGTAAGGGTTTACATTTTAAAAAAAGTATTTCAAGCACTGTGCTAGGGTAGGACAAGAAGAAAATAATTCCTGCTCCTGGAGAGCTTGTATCTATTGTTATGACAATGGATTTTCATAGATTAAAATTCCACAGCAAATGGTCATAGTTTGTGTTCATGTTTGCTTCTTTATGCAATTCCCATAAATGTAAAGTCAAAAGCTTTATCAAGTTAAAATGGTGCTATTTTAATCACGTATTTCTTCTTATCTTTCTTGTAAATGGGTGTTGATTCTGCTCTTTGCTCTAATAAGCTGATGGTCAAATTACACAGAGACAGATGATTCAGAAATGATCCCCCTAAATGGTAACTGGTTGCTTTCTATCTGTTAAAACAGAGAATTTCATCTTTTGCAATGTTATTCAATGAACATCATGTTGGGGATCTTCCAACTATCTTCTTGAAATACCCATATTTGGATGTGAGGCTTCAGGTAATCTACAAATCTTTGGTCTCATATTTCTTGATCCCAAGATAAATTTTCCAACATATTCTTTCCTGTCCTCCATTATGCCTATATGTATACTGAAGTCACTGAGTAAATTCAGATTGAATTGGTAAGTCTTAATTAAGCTTTACATAGAATGTCTCTACCTCATCCTCTGCAAGAGATGTTGACATACAAAGCTGCAAGAATCTTCAAAGTGGTCTTTTCACTTATGCGCATCATAGGCACTACAAGGCAAGATGACCAAGTGTCCCATTAAATTATGTTTCTTGCTGCCTCTGGACATATGATAAAATCAACTTTGCAAATTCCTTTCTTAGCCTCTCTAAGGAGGGCTTTGGAGCCATCCTTCCATTTAACTAGAACTTCCTTCTTTCTTCTGCTTTCATTTACAGTGAGACGGTCAGTATTGATACAATCCAGTTCATACAGCTGTCATTTGTCATTGGACAAGGATCTTTCATTTAGATTACAAACAGTGAGATTACAATCTAAGAACTATGTAATTCTTAGCAACCTTTGCATCCTTTTCAACCACTCTGATACCGCCACTCCCAGGAGTATAAGGGGCCAGGACCAAATAGAATTGAGGGTCATTTTGTATTTTTCTTTGTTTCATGGGTTGCCATGGCAAAATAACTCATCACTTAGATGTCCGGTCTTCTGGGGAGAAGCCTCTCCATATTTAGTCAAGCTGGTCTTCGGACAACAGACACAGTCTGTCACTAGGACTACAATCAAAGCATTCTCAGCATGCTAGAAGCCACCAGAGCTTGCATTCCACTGGCATACCCTTGAAGAAGCCAGGGTTACCCACCATGAAGCTTCTGGGTAGTATTTTTGTGGAGCACATTAGAAGCTATAAATTAAAAGCTAAGGAGCAGGTACAATGAGGGGAGGTCATAAAAACTATAAAAAGCAGACATAAGAATTCAAGAAGCATGGCAGTAAGGGCAAATGGTGTGATGCACCTTGATAACTTCTAAGGGCAACAGTATAATTATAAATTACAATAATAAATAGTATAAGAATTTCCCTAATGATGACTGCTAACAAGTAGTCAAGAAAAGGTTAAATCACGTTTGGGCTATCTGTTTTGAAGGACAGGGAAATATTTAATTTGAAAAAGATTTAATTTTTTTAATGACTTTTTAAAAATTTGACACTTAAGGGAATAAGCTTCAGTTACCTGGAAAATCCATATAGAAGGGGCATTACATTCTCCAACAATTTCAGATAAATAAAGGGTAACTGAAGTGATACCAAGAAACCACAAGTTCTTTGTATTAAATCACCACCTGATTCTTTTTATCTAAGTATAATTGTTATGCTGGTCAAAAAGCTTGAGAAAGTCAATCAATACTTTTCATAGACACATTCTTCCTAAATGCTCACACCCCCTGAGCACATAAATCCCTAGCCTAAGCACATGGCTTCACATGGACAACCATCGCACTCTAGGGCTTCTCGCATCTCACCTTCGAACAATGGACTGCTGAAGATTCTTGCAGGCGGTGAGGGACTCTCCTGTAAACATGTGGCACATGATGAGCCCAAGGCAGCTGCCCATGAATGACATCACAGCATCTGACTGCAGAGTACCACTTCGGGAGATGATACAGAGGCGCTGAAGGGAAGAGCAATGACTCAGAGCCTGGAAGAACTGAGCATTTGCACTGAAGTAGGGCTGCTCTAGTCTGAAAAAAGAGAAGATGAGCTATGATTCTAGGTAGAGAGAACAAGTAGATTTCTCTTAAGTTTATATAGACAGTTCAAAATGTGGAGTCAATAGTTAGATCCAGCAAATTCAGCTACAAAGGATGAGAGAGCCATTCGAGATCATTTCATCCAACCACTCTTTTTATTGATGAAAACCCTCAGAGAGGGAAGTGACTTGCTCATGGTCACCTAACAATCAACATTTGGGGAAAGGCTGGAACCCAGATCTTCTTGATTACAGATACAATGCTCTTTTTACTACCTCACACTGTTTAAGATAAGGCAAAACTATGCAATAATGGATTCCAAGACTAAGAATGCCAAACTATAAAATGGGTACAGTATATCTACAGTACTTATCCCATAAAATTGTCTTAAGATAATTTATTTAATAAAGAAATTTGCAAAACTTAGAAAGAATGGTCAGCTATCAATTATCATTATTAATAAGCAGTAAATAATAACAGCCAAAATTTAATACATTTTAGAGGGCAGGTGGATTAATAAAATCCTTAGCCATGAACAAAACTTCATCATTCAAAGCTATTCTTAAATATTTAAATATGTTTAAGGTCTCCAACATAATGGGCAAATTTAAAGCCAGTGCTATTGATTCAAACTGCTTTTACAAAAAAGGGGGCTGAAAAGCAAACCAAGAAAATGAAACAATGTCCCTTCCTTTCCCTGTTCCAAAGAAACACAAGTTGCTTTCAAATGTTCTTTACCTATTCCACAATACTTTCTACAAGGGTATCAAAGGCTGTGGATAGTAATAAACTGAGCACTTATTTCAAACAGTCACAGTTTCCTGGAGTTTATGGGTCGGTCTTTGATGCCTCAAAATGATTTGGGGGAAAAAGCATGTAAGACTTATGATAATTCACAGATCATCACCAACTATTCCCATTCCCAGAACCTGCAGTGGCATACCCATCCACCTTCTACCACCAACCATACTTAATATGGTTTCTAAAAACGGAAATTTGTGTATTAAGAACAGAAGTACAGCTGGAGTCACCTTGAACTAAGACCTTCCACTTCAGTATAGCACCAGCCCTACTTTATGAAGAACGGATACACTCAGTTACAGTTTGATAAATAAGATCCAATAGGAATTTCAGACTGCCCATTTCTTGCTCCAAACTGGCAATGTCAAGAAATAGATACTACAGGATCATGATGAGGAGGAGTCCTGTGGGGACAGCTATAAAGGGAAAAATTCTTCCTTAAGGAATAAGTACAAAATGCCCAATACCCAAACTGGTCTCAAATAATCTTGTTAACCACCCAGAGCAATTTCTCCAGGGAGGAATGGAGGGAATAGTAATTTGAAAGGAAAAAAAAAAGTTTCTTTTTAATTGACAGACTTGAGGGAGAACAAAAGTGCTTCAAAAATACCACACCCGTTTAAAATTCAACCATTACAAATATAAAGGAGACATTAAAACAATCCCTTGGGGGTAGTTGGGTTGTTCAGTGGATAGTCAGGCATTGAAAGAGGAAGACCTGGGATCAAATTTTACCATAGTTACTTCCTAGCAGTGTGACCCTGGGCAAGTCAGTTAAACCCAGTTGTCTAGCATTTTACTGCTCTTCAGCTTTGGAACTGACATTGAACATCAATTCTAAGACAGAAGGTAAGAATTAAAAAAAAAATTCCTTGGGCATCAAAACAAAGGAATGGAGCTAGGAAGAATTAGCTTCAACATTCCAGCTAGCAATTAGTACATTGGAGAAACACCAGTAAATCACTTGACTTTTTGTGACTCAGTACAGATAGAAGGCTTTTAAAATCCAAGCCAATTTCAATTTTAAAAAATAGGCCCCATTTAACTATTACAAATGCAGGTTCCATACCTAAACAACATTAAGTATATCAAACAAATGAAAAACCTGAAAGTATTCTTGAGGTGAAAAACCTTATATTAGATCATATAAGACTTGTCAAAAGGGATTAAATTAGTTACCAACTAATATCTGAGCTACCAATCCAATTTCTAGGAATCACAACACTCACTCCTACCAAAGCAGAAGATTTGGAAAAGGCATCAGCTGAAGTAAATTAGCCATTGTCCAAGATTCACTTAAGGAGCTAAGGATAACAAGGTTTTACAACTTTCCAATTCCACTGGTATCAAATTGTTGCCCTTTTTTCCATAAAATTATCTATAGGCTACACCCTTGCCATCTGATTTTAATGAACAAATTAACTGGATAATCTTCTACTTCATCTTTCCACACACCCTGATGCTCTACTGCATGCTCCTTGAGAGCAGACTGTGCTACCCCTCTACTTAAATTCCCAACACTTTAACACACTTAAATGCTTGGCGCATAGTAAGCTCAGAATAAATTTTCTTTCATTCACTAATTAATAGTTTCACAGAATATTAGAGCTAGAAAAGACCTTTGAGGTCATCTGATCCAAGGGTCAGCCAACTACTGCCTATGCTTGTACACTTCTCCGCCCCTCCAAACTAAGAATGGTTTTTACACTTTTAAATAAAGCTTTGCCATGGATTTGGCCCTCGGCCTCAATGATCTAATCCAACCTTCTTATTTTAAAGATGAGGAAGCTGAGAAAGCTTAAGGAACTTGCTGAAGGTCTTAAGTGCTAATTTATTGAGAAACAGTGAAAGGAAGACAGATGGGCCACGTACCTCTTAAAAAACAGTAAAATTATTTCATTAAGTCTGAACTTATAGAAAGAATATATATAAATGGACTACTGACTCAAATAGAAGTAAATGCTCTATATCAGGAAGGATGCATAGAAAAAATAATTCTCATTTCTCCCCCAACCCTGTAACCCATTTGTATTCTATACGCCTGAATATCAAGAAATCAATTCTAGGGCAGCTAGGTGATTCCATGGAGATGGTTCCATGGATTGAGAGTCAGGCCCAAAGACAGGAGGTCCTGGGTTCAAAGCTGACCTTAGAGACTACCTGTAGGTGATCCTGGGCAAGACACTGGACCATTTTCCCAGCCCTTATCACTCTTCTGCCTTAGAACCAATACACAGTATTGATTCTAAGACAGAAGGTAAAGATTTAAATTAAAAAATAATAATAAAAATGAAAGATTGTACATTGGAAAATGACTATAGTATAAAAAAACCAAATGGCATCAATAAAACTTTTTTTAAAGGGTAATTCAGACATCACTTGGTCCTGTCCTTAAAAATAGAAATTAAAAATGCTATGCTACTGATCAAGAAGAAAGAGATCTTCAAAGGGAAGCTTCCATTTTCAGAAGAGGGAAAAAAGATCAATTTGGAAAAATAGCGTAAAAGACACACACGCAAACATGGCTGTTTAAAGCCTGAAGCAAGGGAGGCAATAAATCTGTTGCAAAACCCATATTCTTCTCAAGCTGGGCAAACAAATTGCTTTTCCCTTCCAACAGTAACGTCGCTACTGGCATCTGACACGAAAGCACAAGAGCAGCTCTTGTTCAAGGCTATGAGGTAACCAGCAAATGCGATTTGTTCTGTATGCAAAGCAATAACTCAATACGGCAGGTGAACCGACCCATCTGATGAGCTAGAAAACGGGAGGAGGGAGAGGGGAGTGAACGCAGTTAGTACTTTGGCCGCCAGGTGGCGCTGTGGCTTCACATTAGCGCGGCTAAGCCTAGGGAGCCGAGTGAAAGCTCCCAGTTTAAACACATCAACATGCAGTCAGTGGCTAAGAAAAGAGCTCCTTGGCGCTTGGATCGGTCCCGTTCACCGGTTTAAAAGTCTTGCTGCCAACTTGATAAGTGGAGCCGTGGCTGTGCTTCGGTTGGGCATAATTAGCAAGGATCTCCCTTTGAAGAAGCTATTTCTATTCTGCAGCTCTGTTCAAGGCGGCCATGGGAAGCGGGGGACCATGCGGGAATGCGCGGGCTTGGCAGAAGGGCTGGCCCCTGGGGCACATTCAGTCCCGAAAACAATGGCTAATTGACGAGCAACGGGAACACAACGGATCCAGCTTAGCCCTCACCTCGGAACCCACTGCTCGGAGGCCTGCGGCCCCCGTAGGGCAGGAAGGGAATCCGTTTGGCTGGATACAGAGCCTCTGATCTGTTCTGCCCTCGCCGATTTCTTTGCTTCACCTCAACACGGTCCCTTTCAATCCTAAGGGGGAAGTGCCTCGTTTCTGAACTCCCATGGCTTTGTGGGAAGCCTCATTTTGGTGACTCAAGGGTTCCGAAAGCCAGTATGGCCACAGGGTACACAAGAATGAATGCTGTAAGTCAGGGGATCTAGACTCCAAAACTGGCTTGCCAAATATAGGCTCCCACTTCCTCTCTCAGGGCCTTCCTCTGAAAAAGGATGGGGATGGGATCAACTCATCTCTCAGGCGACTTTGTAAAAAAGAAATCCTTACCTCCTGTTTTAGAATCAAATGCATTAGAATCAGAAGTATGGCTTCCAAGGCAGAAGAGCGGCATGAGGTAGTATGGTGAAGTATTGGCATGAGGACCAGCCAGCACTCGGGGAGTTGCTCTGTTCCCCCCCTTCCCAGCGCCCAAGGACATTTTTCCCATGCCCTGTCCCTCTGTCCAGCACTACCTCCCTCCACAGTCAGGAAATGCAAGGGGCTTGAATTTGCCCTCTGGGCATTCGAGCTAGAAAACCTTGACCAATGCTGGACCAGGCAAGGCAGGTTAAGTGACTTACCCAGGGTTACAACCTAGGAAGTGTCTGAGGTCACATTTGAACCCAGGGCCTCTCATCTCAAGGCCTCTATCCACTGAGCCACCTAGCTGGCCCTTAGGTCACTTCTAATGCTTATACACTAAGATTTAAATTTCTATTTTTCACAAACCAAAATACTACAGGGGCCAAGAACACTGAACTGAGCCCTGAGTTCTATTTCTCCCCTTCATCTTACAACCTTTATGGCCTTCATTTCTCTCATCTGTGAAACAGAGGTAACACCAGGTGCCTTCTAGCTCTAAGAAAAGGAAATCTTAATTAAAAATTTAATTGTCACCAAAACTCGACTCTCTGGACCAATTCCAAAGAAATTAATTCAAGTTTTGGGATAAGAAACGTGTTTCCCCCATCTCTTTGCATTATCACTGGTTTTTTTAGTAGATATGGAAAATTCATGTTAACTTGATTCTCCCCCTGCTATGAGACTTAATGGAGCCTTCTGAAGAAAGGAACTATTCAAAGGAAAGTAATGAATGCTGGAGGGGATGTGGCAGAGTCTGTACATTAATGCATTGCCGGTGGAGTTGTGAATTGATCCAACCATTCTGGAGGGCAATTTGGAACTATGCCCAAAGGGCACTAAAGACTGTCTGCCCTTTGATCCAGCCATAGCACTGCTGGGTCTGTACCCCAAAGAGATAATAAGGAAAAAGACGTGTACTGGAATATTCATAGCTGCGCTCTTTGTGGTGGCCAAAAATTGGAAAATGAGGGGATGCCCTTCAACTGGGGAATGGCTGAACAAATTATGGTATATGTTGGTGATGGAATACTATTGTGCTCAAAGGAATAATAAAGTGGAGGAATTCCATGGAGACTGGAACAACCTCCAGGAAGTGATGCAGAGTGAGAGGAGCAGAACCAGGAAAATGTACACAGAGACTGATACACTGTGGTACAATCGAACATAATGGACTTCTCCATTAGTGGCAATGCAGTGTCCCTGAACAATCTGCAGGGATCTAGGAGAAAAAACACTATTCACATTCAGAGGAAGAACTACGGGAGTAGAAACACAGAAGAAAAACAACTGCTTGAATACATAGATGGAGGGGATATGATTGAGGATGGAGACTCTAAATGAACATCTTAATGCAAACACCAACATGGAAATGGGTTCTGATCAAGGACACATGTAATACCCAGTGGAATTGTGCATTGGCTATGGGAAGGGTGGGGGGGAGGGGAGGGAAGGAACATGATTCTTGTAACCAGGGGAAAATGTTCTAAATTGACTAATTAAATAAAATTTTAAAAATTAAAATAAAAAAAATGAAGGAGCTATTGTCTTATTTTCTAGTACTTAGTAGTAGTAATTCCAGAAGAGTTATATACATTTTACTGGTGAGGGACATCACCTACTAGGCAAAATTCAAAAGACTCTGGGCAGCTAGTTGTCACAGTGGATAGAGCACTGAGGCCTGGAGTCAGGAAGATCTGAGTTCAAATCCAACCTCAGATACTTACTACATATGGGACCCTGAGCAAGTCATTTATCACTGTTTGCCTCAGTTTCCTTAAATTAAAAAAGTAAGCTCTGGACTAAACTTGAATTGAAAATATTTATTCCTGAGATACAAACCCCACTATAATCTGATTAGGACTACAAAGTCACCCAAACTTTCAATGACTTGGAGAAAGAGGCAAATGTATTCGTTCTGGGGGAAAGAAAATGACTCAATTATTTTTTGGAATCAAAAACTTGATAAGTACTGTCCTGCCTGTATCTGAATATTTGTCTGTCCAGGACTTTCTGTTTTCCACTTCAAGTCTCTACCCTAAACTTACTAGTTCTGACCAAGAGGCCAAATACAAATGGCTAGAGTCAGTTTCATCTCCAAGCATTTGAAAACCATTTCCCTTTTTAATACTATTTCTTCCTATCAGCTTTAGCCTAAGGGCGGGTAAGCACCACCTGCTCCTTTCATCCCAATCTGCCTTGGCTTCTCTTAAAACTGTCATAGCAGAAGGCAGAAATTCAGGAGCCGGTTCTAAATTGGCTACATTTTAGGAGCTGGCATTTATTCTCTGCAGGCCCTAGTTTACTGAGCTACGTGCCAAAAGTTCATTTATAAAGAATCATTTGAAACTTAGATCACATTTTCCCAATGAAATGATATAAACAGGCCATCCTACAACTTCTTTAGCCCATTCTCTAGTTGGACTGTGCTCACTAATTGACCCTCATCACCATTTTAGAACACCATTTGTGGGGGAAAACATATGTCTGCTCCCAGAAACCGTCTCCACATGCCCAGGTGATAGAAGTGGGGTTTGTTCCCCATTGCCTTCTCCTTCAGTGGGAGTCTTATTTCTCCCACAATGGCATAGGCAAAGTAGGGGGTGTCTTCATCGGTAGCTAGCTCTTCATATGTTTCATCAATCAGACAAACTGCTGTAGGTCAGTTTGAAAGCAGTGGCTCTAAGGTAAACAAAGTCGATAAGCCAAATATGAAAATTACTCATTTCAGTGAGTTCCCTCTAGTATACTTCCATACAAACATAGCTCTATTCACTTTCATATTCATGTCAAAGGCATCCCGCCTTCTAGGCTCCTGGGTCCATAATCTTAGCATCCCCTTGACACTACAGAGCCAGTCAGGTGTCAGAGCTTGCCATTCCCTCCTTCTCCCTCCTCACAGAGCCAGCTGACATCAACAGCCTCCTTCCTGACTGATCTCCCGGTCTCAAGTCTCTTCCCACACCAGTCTATCCCTCATACTTGCTGCCAAAGCAATTTTCCTTAAGCAAAATCCTGACCACCTGACTCCTTTAATCAACTCTAGTGGCTCCCAACTGACTATTTGAAGATTAAATATAAGCTCTTCTGTTAGCTCCAAAAGACCTTCACAACCAGGACCCAACTTAGCTTTTTTTTTTTTCCTTATACCCTCACTTTCACCTTAGAATCAATACCATGTATTGGTTCTAAGGCAAAAGAGCAATAAGGGTTGGGCAATGGGGTTAAAGTGACTTGCCCATGGTCACACAATTAGGAAATGTCTGAAGGCAGATTTGAATCCATAACCTCCCAGCTCCAGGCCTGTACTCTATGCAACTAGATGCTCCTTCAAATGAGTTCTTCCTTGATTTTGTTCAGTCATTTCTAACTCTTCATGATCCCATATTTGGGGTTTTCTTGGTGAAGATATTGAAGTAGTTTGTCACTTCCTCCTCCAGTTCATTCTGCAAATAAGGAAACTGAACCAAACACACAGCTAGTCTGAGGCCAGATTTTAATTCGGGAAGATAGGTTTTTCTGACTCCAGGGCTTGGCACATTATCCACTTTGCCCCTTCCAACTGATCTTACAGCGCTATTGGACATCTTCTTCATGCATCCTGGGATGCAGCCAAACCAGACTATTCTGGTCTTCACACATGACACCACATCTCGGATCTCCATGCCTCTGCCCTAGCCATGTGCCATGCCTGGAATGCATGGAGTATGAACTTCCTTAAAGAATCTATCTCTTTAAAACAAAGTTCAAGCACTATCTGGAAGTCTTTCCTGATCTCCACCAACTGCCGATACACTCCCTCCCAAATTACCTTGCAGTGAACTACTTTTATGTATTTATTCTATATCTGTATTTGCCAGTAGTGTGGAAGTTCCTTGCCAGGAGGGAATTTTTCATTCTCTGTGTTTCTAGTGCCTAGGCACTTAATACTAGATATGAGATAAATGCTTTTAATGAATGGTTTATTGATACTGCCCACTGAACTTGCTTCACAAGATTTTTGAGGATTAAATGAGATCATGTATATAAAGCACTTTGCGAACCTTAATATTAATGGGCATTTATATAGCACTTTATATATAGGGAAGCTAGGTGGTGCAGCATATAAACTGCTGGGCCTGCATTCAGGAAGACTCTTCTTCCTGAGTTCCAATCCAGCTTCAGACACTCCTAGCTATGGGATCCTGACCAGTCACTTTACCCTGCTGGTCTCAATTTCCTCATCTATAAAATGAGCTGGAGAAGGAAATGGAAAACCTCTCCAGAATCTTCACCAAGAAAACCCCAAATGGGATCACAAAGAATTAGACACACCTAAAAAATGGCTGAACTGTAATAACACAACAGAAAGTTCTTTATTGAAAGGATCCATATGATTAGGGATGTAGACTCTAAGTGATCACCCTAGTGTGAATATTAATAATATGGAAATAGGTCTTGATCAATGACACATGTAAAACCCAGTGGAATTGCTCATTGGCTATCGGGGGGAAGAACATAAATCATGTAACCAATGGGAAAACATTCTAAATTAAATAAAATTTTTTGATTAAAAACTTTTTTAAAAATGTGCTGTATTCAAAAAAAAAATAAACATAGCTATAAGAAAAAGAAGAAAGGATCCAGTTTCCACTCCTAATAAGAGCTAACACTGATAAAATTATAAGATTTACAGCCCTGTAAAGAAAGTGGTACAAATATTATTATTCCCATTTTACCGAAAGGAAAATTATTAGAAATATAACTATTCAATGTCCAAGCTAAGGCAAATTCCTAGCAAGTTAAGGGTTCACAGCACTGAGTGGAAGAAAAAACATATCAATTGTAAGCTTTTTTCCAGATTAGCTATTTGAAAGTGAGAGAATAGCAGTATGGCATATACTTTAAGTGTAAAAAGTATTTCTAAGCCCTGAAAAGGGAACTGAGAGATGATGCAATAATTTTACAGAAGAGATGACCAAAAAAAAGCTAAAGAAATGGGAAACAAGAGTAGAGATGAAGAGAAGTTAGGGAAGCCTACAATCAGAGGCAGCAATTTGGAAAAGGTGTTGCAATTCTAAGTAAGGGTTCAACAGAAGGAAATAAGAGTTAAAATCTCCTGTGTTAACATGACAGATGCCAGGGTTTCCCAACAGAAATTATCCTCTTTAATAATCTCTAAGAAAACAAAACCTGCAAGATCCCAGAGTATCAAAACAAGCAAAAGGGATGTAAAATCCCAAATTTGGAACTCTCTCTGACTCTCCCTTGGTCACCTCCCCTTCCACCAACCCCCTTCCCTCTGTCTCTCTCCCCCCACCTCCTTTGTTGGTCGAACTGTCTATGGAGTTGTCCAACCATTCAGGAAAGCAATTAGAATTACTCAAAGTACATTAACTAAAACATCCATACCCATGACTCCATGACCCAGAGATGCCACTCCTAGACATCAACCCAGAGAAGGTCAAAGATAAAAAGAAAAGTACTACATATGCTAAAAGCTCTGTAGCAACACTTATTGAACTAGCAAAGGGCTGGAAACAAAGTAGATTCCCATCAAGTGGGGGGGGGGGGGCAGGAAGAATTAAACAAATTGTAGCAATAACTATGATGAGTTTAGAGAAGCAAGGGAAGGCCCATATGAACTGATGAGAAGTAAAGTAAGCTAAATAGGAAAACAGCATGCAGGAAGACAACAATGGAAATGTTAAGAAAAGCAATAATAAAGCAATAGAAACTGATTGCTTGCAATGTCCCTGAACAATCTGCAGGGATCTATGAGAAAAACCACTATGCACAAGCAGAGGACAAACTGTGGGAGTAAAAACACCAAGGAAAGGCAACTGCTTGACTACAGGGGTGAAGGGGATATGATTGAGGAGAGACTCTAAATGAGCACCCTAATGCAAATACCAACAACAAGGAAATGGGTTCAGAGCAAGGACACATGTGATACCCAGTGGAATTGCGTGTTGGCTAGGGGAGGGGTGGCAAGACGGAGGAAAAGAAAATGATCTCTGTTCCCAATGAATAATGTATGAAAATGACCAAATAATGTTTAAAAACTAAAAAAAAAAGAAACTGATTGCTGTAAAATTATAATGGCCAAGAAGAATTTATATATAATTTATACATATATATAAGAAATTATAATGGCTTCCAAAAAGATAAAAATGGTTATATAGAATTATATGTGTGTGTGTAAAAATTATGACTTCCAAGAAGAAAGATAAAATGGACTGCCATTTATATATACACATATATACAATATATAGATTTTATATAGAATTTATATATATTATATTATAAATGTGAAGAAATAATAATGGCTTCCAAGAAAAAAGAATAGACTACCATTCCTTTTTGCATAGATGGAGTACTCCAGGGACAGAATATTAATGTCTCCATTTATTCTTCAGAATCATTTCCCCCTTTTATTCTTTGTTACAAGAGGCTCTGTAAGGGGAGGGGGGGTATATTGGGAAATGCAGGTGTTATAAAACTAAAAATTAGCAATAGTAACTTAAAATCATAAAATAAAAATAAATTCCTACCAAAAAGAGTTAGGATGGTATGTATAATCAAATTAATCACAAACCAGATAGCAGTAGAGGGCAGCTAGGTGGCTCAGTATTATACAGAGCCAGGCCTGAAGATGGGAGGTCCTGGGTTCAAATATGAGTTCAAATACTTCCTTGTTTTGTGATCCTGAGCAAGTCATTTAATCCCCATTGCCTAGCTTTTATCACTCTTCTGTACTAGAACCAATATATAATATCACCTAAGTAAGCTTTTCAATGTGTTTTTAAGATTCATAAAAAATAATAATAAACCTGCCCAATAGTGCCCTTATTTTATGATCTCTGTACACAAGGGGCCTGTATGGGTTTTAAATATAGATTTATTAGAGTATGTGTCTATTAAGCATTATAATGTGTGTGTATATACACCATCATAATTTGTTACTAATTTAGATCTAATGTGTATGTCTCATCTCTTTAAAAAAATACATGTATAATATCGTATAATATTGGTTCTAAGACAGAAGGTAAGGGTTATTTAAAGAAAAAAGAACCAGCAGTAAGAATGACAACTCACATTTCAATAGTGCTTTAAGCACTTAAGACACTTTTCTCCAAACAAAACGTTGAGATCAGAAGTATTAATAACCCCATTTTACAGATGAAGAAACTAAGAGAGACTATAACTCTGTAATGATTTGCACATAGTATGTTGTAGGCAGAAGGCAAAAAACCTATGTGCCCTGATTCCAAGTCCAATATTCTTTCCAATAGATCATGTTACATCTTTGATAAGAAATGATAAAGGATCTGCATATCGGCTAAGATCAATGATAAAGGAGGGGGAGCTAGATGACTCAGTGGGTTAAGAACCAGGTCTAGAGATGGGAGGTCCTGGGTTCAAATCTAGCCTTAGACACTTACTGGGCAAGTCACTTAACTCCCATTGCCTAGCCCTTACCACTCTTCTGTCTTGGAATCAATATACAGTATTGATTCTAAGATGGAAGGCAAGGGTTTAAAAAAATGATTAAGGAGAATTACTTCTATTTGCTCTTTAATTTCCAATCATCAGGTTTTAGTTCATTTTGAAAGTGTTGGATTCAATTTAGGATTAGCAAAGAGGAACAATCTAAGAGGGGACAGATATCTTCATTCTTAATCTCCTAACTTGTAAAATTAACATAATGATACTGCAGAACTTACCTCAGGGATGTTGAGAAATTAAATGAAATAATATATTTAAAGCACTTTGCAAATTTTGACATGCTATGTAAATAATACCTAGCACATTATAGCATCTGTAAAATGTGGGCAGTGTGGGATAGAGTAAAGCAATAGAGGACTCAAAGTTGGCAGAAACCTAGATTCAAATCCTGCTTCTATTCTAGCTGTGTGAGCATAAATAAATCATGACCTCTCCAAGCCTCAGTTTCCTTATCCATAAAATGGAAATAATACCTGTAATATTTACCTCAATGTATCATGAGGATCAAATAAGAAAATGTACAGAAAGTGCTCTAAAAACCATAAAGTGCTGTATAATCATTATTCCTCAACTGTAAAATGAAAGAGTTAGATAAGAGGTCTTCTCTATCTCTAACATTTGATGACCCTAAAGAATGTGGGTGGGGAAGGGAAAGGGGAGGGTGGAAGAGTCACATGATCTCTGCCTGCAAGTAACTGAATGGTTTTCCTTCAGAAGAAAGAACAGACATGTTTTGTTTGGTTTTGAAGGATATAACTAGGACCTGTGAATAGAAGCTGCAAAAAGGCAAAATGAGGCTTAATCACATGGAAGAATGTCCTCCCAATTACAGCCATCGCTAAGGGGAATAGACCACCTCGGGAAAGCATGGGGCTACCTTTCCCTGGAGGTCTTCAAGCAAAAAGTTAGATGAACACTTGTCAGGTATGTCTGTTGTAAAATGGTTTCTTTTTCAGGTATGGATTAGACTAGAAGGTCACTGCAGTCCCCTCTAACTTTCCAATGCTTCGATTCTAGTAAAGTTCTCTCAGCAGCCTGCCTGCCTTCTCTCTGCTTGTATTAGCCTGCTCCTTAAGGGCAAGGTACCAGGATACTTCATTTGTAGCACCAGCACCTAATCTATTGTCCTACACATGGCGGATCAATGAATGCTTTTGATGACAAAGATGAATAGGTTTTATCTCCTGTGCAGTAAGAAAAAAAGAAATGCTTTTCAGAGGGCTACAAGATAACATCTGTAAAAACTGACAGACCAACCAGCAAATTTTCTAGGCTTGATGATGCTGGAATCTCAAAACCAAGTCAACTCAAAAAGGACTCAGACTCCTCCAATAAAGGAAACTCTCAATTTCAGAACATGTTGCAGGGGCAGCTGGGTGGCTCAGTGGATAAAGAGCCAGGCCTAGAGAAGGGGAAGTGTTCAGTTCAAATCTGGCCTCAGACATTCCTTAGTTGTGTGATTCTGGGCAAGCCACTTAACCTCTATTGCCTAATCCTTACAGTTCTTCTGCCTCGGAACCAATAGTATTGATTCTAAGACAGAAGATAAAGGTTAAAAAAAAAAGAACAACACATGGCAGACAAAGGGCTTACACAAGAAACTGTGAACCTGGGATCCCAAGATCTTATACATGTCTTTTTTTTTTTTACCCTTACCTTCCATCTTGGAGTCAATACTGTGTATTGACTTCCACAGCTAGGAAGTGGCTGAAGCCAGATTTGAACCTAGGACCTCCCGTCTCTAGGCCTGGTTCTCAATCCACTGAGCTACCCAGCTGCCCCCTACATGTCTTTTTAACACTATAATTAACCATACTACATGGCAGGGGGTGTTGTACTCCACTAATGCAAATCATGACCCTGCTATACCCACACATATTCTCTCTCTCTGGGAAAAGTCTTTGTGACTTATAACCCGTCATACTGCTTGCCACCTTGGGGAAGCGGATGGAGAGAGAGAGAAAAAGAGGAAGGGGAAGGGAAGGACAGAGACAGAAAGAGAGACAGAGAGGAGAGAAATTAGATCACAAAACAAAACATCAGAAAACAAATATAAAAAATTGTTTCTGTATGCAACTGGGAAAACATGCTATTAAAAAAAGAAAAGAAAGTTAAAAAAAAAGAAAGAAAAGTCTTTGTTGAATTGGTGTGACAGAAGTTTCATCAGTGAGAGGCCACCCCTATGGTGGAATAAGCTTTTTCAAATGAGGCTAGGTTGATTCGACAACTCTACACCCTAAAGATGGGCAAGTACTCAAAGCCATCCCTGATAAGTCCTGTTAAAGCTTCTCTGACAAGGCCTTGAAAGACTTGAGGAGCTCAGGGGCATTCCCATGGCACGGTGAGGCATCAAAGTTGCTCTGTAGTTCAAAGGTTCATAGAATCATAGCTATAGAAATGGGGGGGGGGGGGAGAATGTGATGGTTATTTAACCCAACCCTTCTTTTGATGCATAAAGAAACTAAAGATAAAGAAGTTAAGTGACTTGCTAATAGATAAAATAGTATAATAGCGATGGGATTCAAAATTCCATCCTCTGACACAAAATCCAGGGTTCTTTCCTTTAAGCCATGTTATTTTAGGTGTGTGCACATGTGCATGCATATACTAACATAAACATACACACATATTGCCTAAAGATGAATTCTGAGAAAAGAATCCCATCTACACTAAAAAATAGCAAAAGTAGAACATTTCATCATTATTCCAGCAAATTTGACTCATTTTAGTTACTCTTGGTAAAAATGGGGCCTTTGTTGTTTCTTTAAGCAAATCTATGTCTGAAAAGCATTCACATGTTTTCATAAACCAATGTTTTCATAAAAAAATTTTTAATGATCTATGCAACACTCCAAATTAGACCAGATCTGGAGCTCCACATTTTTTGGATACACAAAACTATATTTCAGTCCTCTTTTATGCAAAGAGAAAGCCAAAAATTTACATAAATTTAACTTTCTGATTGAAAATTTTTAAATCAATTACGAGTCAGAGAAGGCAGTTCTCGAAGCAACAGTGACTTGGACGCATGATACTGGTATAAATAACTGTTAAATTCAAAGTGCTACATATGCTCAGGGGGTGAGCTACCGTTGCTGAGAAACAAAGAAGCAGAGGAGAGAAGATGTGTTGGTTCAACACAGCAGTGAAATATACACGATTACAACAATCTGTTCTGCCATTTGGGTGTCTTTTAGTCCTAGGCTTCTCCTTCCCCAAGGTTAGCAAGAGTTTAGAAATCCCTGGAAAGGAAAGGGCAGCTGAGTGGATCAGTGAATAGAGAGCTAGGCCTGGAAATGGAAGTTCCTGGGTTCAAAGGTGGCCTCAGGCACTTCCTAGCTGGGTAATCCTGGGCAAGTCACTTAACCCCAAATGCCTAGCCCATACCACTCTTCTTTTAAAATAAAAACCCTTACCTTCCATCTTGGAATCAATACTGTATATTGATTCCAAGGTAGAAGAGAGGTAAGAGCTAGGCAATGGAGGTTAAGTGACTTGCCCAGGGTCACACAGCTGGGAAGTGTCTGAGGCCAAATTTGAATCTAGGACCTTCCATTTCTGGGCCTAGCTCTCTATCCACTGATCCACTCAGCTTGCCTCCCCATACCACTCTTCTGCCTTGGAATTGATACTTGGTATCAATTTTAAGACAGAAGGGAAGGTTTTAAAAATGAAAAAGAAAAGAAATCCCTAGAAATATTTTGCCCCATAGGGAATTATGGTAGAAAGGAGCACAGCATCATTTAAAAGCTAGTTTGGTGAAGATTAGTGAACAATGACTAGACCAAATCAAATTTGGTTCTTTATAAAACAAGAAGCAAACCAAAAAAAAAAACCATATTCTTTAGAACTTTTGCTATGGTGGTGATGGAGGTTTGAGCAGTGAGTGGGAAGATAATTAAAAATGGCACTTTGGAATTCTATTTCAGGGTGGAGAGTCAGGTGAATTTCAAGATTCCATAATCATAAACACCTAAATGTCAAAATTCTACACTATCATCTACCAGCTACCTCATTACTTTTGTTCTTAAGGTTAGCTAATGCTTACTGTAAGTTCAATAGTTAGGACTGCTTACACTTAAACTCAGACTTTAGCACTAGAAGAGACAATAAGAGATCATCTTGTTCAATTCTTTCATTTAATAGGTGAGCAAAATTAGGCCCACAAAGGCAAAGTGACTGACCTAAAATCACAAAGTAGCAGACCTTGTATAAGAATCTGACCTCTAATACAATGCTCATTCAGCCTTCTCAATTTACAGAAAGTATTTTAACATTATTGTTTATAATCAATGAGTATAACTTTATAATCCATAATCAATGAAAAATGTGCTTAAAATTTGTTATGTTAGAATTCTTCAAATATAAATAAGTGGGGGGCAGCTAAATGGCTCAGTAGACAGAACCAGACCTGGAGATGGAAGGTCCTGG
This sequence comes from Monodelphis domestica, assembly GCF_027887165.1. Classification (NCBI taxonomy): domain Eukaryota; kingdom Metazoa; phylum Chordata; class Mammalia; order Didelphimorphia; family Didelphidae; genus Monodelphis; species Monodelphis domestica. Next base: position 211,389,288 of record NC_077233.1, on the reverse strand, counting down.
GTTCCAATCTAGCCTCAGACATTTCCTAGCTGTGTGACCTTGGGTAAGTCATTTAACCCCAATTGCCTAGCCCTTACAAGCTCTTCTGCCTTAGAACCAATACTCAGAATCAATTCTAAGACAGAAAGTAAGGGTTTAAACACACACACACACACACACACAGAATCACGTTTTAAAAACTAGATCAGTTGATATTTTTTTACATATATATGTATGTTTGTATAAATAAGCAAAGGATCAAAGTTTTAGAGTTGAGTCAGGTAAGATTTTCACATAAAGGAGGCAGCTGGGTGGCTCAATGGATAGAGAGCCAGGCCTGAAGATGGGAGGTCCTGGGTTCAAATCTAGCCTCAGACACATTCTAACTGTGTGACCCTGGGTAAGTCACTTAACCCCACTGCCTAGCCCTTACCACTCTTCTGCCTTTGAAACAATACTTAGTACTGATTCTAAACAGAAGGTAAGGGTATAAAAAAAAAGAAGAAAAAAGATTTTTCATATAAATAGAACATCTAGACTCAAGTCTCTATATAGGATCACCAATTGAGAGCTAGAAGGAGCCTTAGAAGTCACCGAGTCCAATCTCCCTCATTTTATAGACAAGAAAACTAAGTAAGAGAAATTAAGTGACTTTCCCAAGGTCACAAAGCAAGTAAATGTCTGAGGCAGGATTTGAACTCAGGTTCTCTCGACTCCAACACTACTGCCCTCTCCTCTACATCAAGATCCCTGTCCAAAGATCCTGACTAACGGAAATCCATCAAAATAGAAAAACTGGTCTCTCACCATACCATTGGCTACAAAGCTGAATTTAATATGGAAAAAAAAAATCCATTCCAGAGTCCATCCAAGAGTGCTTAGCTACTGAAGTGGTTAAACAATCAAACTGTCAAGTAGTGCCATCACATACTAGTAAGAATCCAGTATAAACACAACTCTGATTCGTGAATGGGACTAACAGGTCTTCCCTGCTGAGGTATTAGTCTCTGTGTTCGGTGAAAACCTAATGTATCTAAACCTTCATTCAAGTCTGAAGACATTAGAAAAAGATCATGGGTCCTTCCTCACCTGAGATCTTTTAGCTGTTTGCAGTGCTTTAGCATATCAGAGAGGGCAGACGTGTAGACCACTTTTCCCAACATGCCCAGATTGGCCAATGATAGTGTCTGCAGTTGCTGGCACTGCAACCCAATGCTAATGAGCCCAGAGCCTGTAAGAATGCTGGGCAGCTGGGCTAGTGTCAAATTCCGTAAAAATGCCAGCTGGCCAATGGCAGCCACCTCGGCATCCCCAACGTTCTGTGCACGGCTGCAGGGGGGTAGTGAGTTTCGAATGGCAGGCTCATTCCGGGGCATGGCAGAAGAAAAATTGGACCCAATTAACTCCAAGGTTTCCAAAAACGGCACATTCTCCAGAAGAGTCCAGAAAACAGAGGATGGCCTCTGAGTCACTGAATCGGAAGACATGGACCTAGGATATGTCTGCACTCCAATTCGGACTTTCTTTCCAAATCCTCGGGGCACTGCATTAGTCACCATCTGTGTGGGTGTTTTATCTGTCTTTGGGGCAGAGTCTGCAATGGAGCAAACGGGCAGGGATAAAGAGCGGAGGTGTTGAAGCTGAGCTAGGAGCTGACACAAATGCTTCCCCAAATCTTCAGAGCTGTGATGGTGTGCAGCAGAAAGATTTAAGTGTTTCAAATTGCAGCAGGACATTACCAATGTTTCAAGGATGCTGCTATCAATATCATCCTCTGCTTTTCGAAATAATGAATCTGGAGACAGACAATGAATGCAACCACTGAGGTTCAAGCTAGCCAAACTTTTGAGGTCCTTTCCCCCGTTAATTACTCTCTGAATCAGGTGGCCTCCAGACAAAGTGCAGCGGCTAAAACTGAAGTAAAACGGGTTGTTGAACTTCATATTCTGAAGGAGTGAGGAGCCATTAAGCCAGGATTTAGGGAGCTGCAATGCATCCAAGGAGACATTGCGAGCCATGGAGTCCAGAAGATTTTTGGTGGCTCCACTCTCTGCAAAGCTGCCCGGAACTGAAATGAGAAAGGCATGAAGGTTTTCAGGGGTTCGATCACTGAGCACGGCCAAATACAGCCTCACTACCTCCTGATTGATGTAGCCAGGGGCCAATCTAGCATAAAACACACGAAGATTCTGGTAGTGGGGAACATTGCTCTGGCCCACCATTAGCTGGCCTGAAAGAATAGCTCCTTCCCGGGTGCGGTCTAGTATTTCAAAATAAAGCAGCAGTTTTTCAAGACTGGTACAGCAAGGTACCACCCCATATGATGGTGTATATAGGGTCTGTTTCAGCTCTAACACCCGGCTGAGAGTGGCTTTACATTCACTGCTCAACTGGCTGGCATCGAACCCCGGGTTGACATCGATGGCCAAAGAGCGTAAATGCTGGAGGGCTGACAGCATCTTAGAGAGTCGGATAGAAGTAAGATGGCAGCCTGACAAGTTCACTTTCACTAGATTCCTGCAGCGGGTCACATGCTCAATTGTGGAACCAGACAGCCAGTAGCAGCCAGCCATGTTCAGCTGGTGAATCTCTTTCCCAATCTCCCTCACCAGTTGTTTCACTTTATCTTCACTGGCCTGCATTAAAGAAGGAAGGGGAGGGAAAAAGATTTAGATTTACAAAGAACCTAAATGCAACAAATTATTTTACCCTTCTTCAAATCCTTATAATCCCCCTTTTAAAAAATTAGTATCACAGAATTTTAAAACAGAGACCTCCTTTTGCCAGAGAAGTTCTTGACATGGAAGTCTACTGTCTTCTTTTTCTCCCTACCCAGATTTGCACATTAACTCACAAATTACTGTAGCCTTCTAAATAGAGGCCATATATAAGCCCATTTTCTAGCTTGAATAAAAAAAACATGTAAACTTAAGCTGGCATTATTCTTCAATATTTAGTAATATTATTTTCCTTCCTTCCTTTCCTTTTTATTCCTTTCTAAAACCCTTACCTTCTGTCTTCATATCTAAGTCTAAGACAGAAGAGCAGCAAGGGCTGGGCACCTAGGGTTATGTGATTTGCCCAAGATCACACAGCTGGTAAGTGTCTGTGGTCAGATTTGAACCCAGGTCCTCCCCAACTCTTAGGTCTGGCAATCTATCCATTGTGCCACCTAGCTGTCCCTATTATTTTCCTTTCAAAGAGGACTCATTTTAGTGGTGAATGCCTATATTTGGAAGATAGTACATACTCAGATCTATGTCATAGTTGAAAATTTCAAAGACATTCTATAGGTCTATTATGTCCTGCCTTGCAGGAAGCTAAAAAAGCATAAGTAACTACAAATTTCTGGGCAAAATCAAACATATATATATATATATATATATATATATATATATATATATATATAATTTCTTAACAAATATAAATTTATGACATTATACTTTGAATTATCATGGAGTTTACTAGTTCTTATTCATGGCATTCCAATTTCCCTAGAATAGAAATCTATCTACTTCCTTCATAACAGGGTTTCGGCATTAATGCTATGCAAGGAAATTTATCCATTCCTAGAATAATGTGCCTTCCTACAAAGCAGTAATAATTCAAGTTGATGATTTAGGGCAGCTACCATAAAACTTTCCTATTTCCCTTCTGTAAAGAGTATGTTAAGGGTAGCTAGGTGGCTGAGTGGATAGAATGCCAGGTTTACAAATAGGAGGTCCTGGGTTCAAACATGCCCTCACACTTCCTAGCTATGTGACCCTGGGCAAATCACTAAACCCCCAATGTCTAGCCATTACCACTCTTTTACCTTGGAACTGATTATCAGTATTGATTCTAAGACAGCAGGTAAGAATTTTTTTTTTTTAAGAGTACCTTAAGAACAAGAAAGTGCTTGGGGTAAGTCACATAACAAAAGCAAAGGTTAACAAATGGACAGTCTAAGTACTACACTGATATACAAGAATCACTGAGAATCTAGGAGGTGTGATCTGTACCCTGGTGCCTTGAATATTCAAATCTCTATTTCTCTTAAGCATCCTTTTTTAAGTACAAAAAACAACTAATATAGTCAATCAATACCTACCAAAGTGCCATTCCCTCAAACTAAATCTGATTTGGGATAAAGCTAAAGCAAGAGAGAGTAGATTGAATTACTACCATTTATTCCTTACCTGATAATCTCTATGAAGCAGCACCGTATGAGTGAGACTTTTGTCAAGACAAAGAGCTGCCAACTTCCTGCAGGTTCTCCTAACATTTAAAATCAAGTCTGTACTGGGGATATAACTCAGGATGTGCAAAAGGATCTCATCAGAAAACTCCATTAAGTTTATGCTATTCATTAGGTCAACGGTGTTTGGTTCATCTTCATTCGGCATCTCCTAAAAGAAAACGAGAATTTTTTTTTTTTTAAGTTAAAGCAAGGGGGCTGCCAAATGGTTCAATGGATTGTGAGACAGATCAGGAGAAGAGAGGGCCTGGGTTCAATGCTGACCTCAGATACCTCCTAGCTGGGTGACAAACCAATAAGCAGTATTGGTTCTAAAATGGAAGGTAAGGGCTTAAAAAAAAAAATTAAAGTAAAATTCCTAATGAAATGGATATGAGTGAAGTGAAAGGGCCACACAAACACATTCTGCCTGGCCAAGCAAAATGAACAGGCAAACAAGTGAGAAGAAAAAAAACATACTACAAAAAACACATGCTTTGATCAAAAAATTAAAATCTCATTACTGAGCCTTTGACCTTTAAAATAATAATTCAAACTTGTATCAAAATCTGCAATTTTGAGATTTTTCTTAAGAATAAATAGAAATTAAGATAAATGCATTCATATCCAAAAATTAGTTTATTATAATGTGAGTTTTCAATAAATGTCAATAATAAAAGTACTGTGCCTTTTGAACACAACAAAAACTCACCGAGGGGGCAGTTCAGTAGTACAGTGGATTGAGAGCCAGGTCCAGAAACAGGAGATCCTAGGTTCAAATCTGACCTCAGACACTTCCTGGCTATGTGACCCTGGGCAAGTTACCTAACCCCCATTGCCTAGCCCTTACCACTCTTCTGCCTTGGAACCAATATAGTATTGATTCTAAGGCAGAAGGTAAGGACTTAAAAAAAAAATCTCACTGATTTTGTTTCTTTTCTCTATTTTAATGATCATCATAGCATAGAAAAGCAGCAAATAATCATCTGTACTACTTTTTTGTATTATTACTTTTTTTAATGTTTTTTTTCTAGCTTAAGCCTTTGCTTATCTCTTGCATGCCTCTCCTTAAATTCTTACTTTCTGTACATATCAGGTCAAAGACTTTCATTTTTCAACTGGCCTACAAGATCTCACATCAATCAACATTACTATCATGGTCCAAGGGAAAAAACCTCCATAAGAGCATTTCACAAACATGCAATGGTGGGAATGGAAATTATTTTGTTATAGGAACTGTTAAGTCATTTGTAATTGTCAAATGTTTTGCATGATGACAGAACAGAGCAGCCCTAGAAATGAGCTTCCATGAATATTTCCCACACATTTCCATCAGGGCAAACATGTATAATCATTTTCCAAACAAAGAAACCAAAATGGAAGTTAAAGCATTTGATAAAGGTTGTAAAATAAGATCATTTCAAACCCATTGTTCTATATTGTCCTCATCTTAAATTCTGAAGATTACAACAAATAATATCAATGAAAATCTTATATTCACTTTCTTTGTGAGCTCCAAAGATACCCAAAAGAAAGTGGTAACTGGAAGGTAGTATGCAATTTGTTCAAGTACAATGCAACAGACTCTTTAACATAGCCTCTGCCAAGATATTCCTATACCCTGATTGTTTTATTAGCTTCCTTCTGTACCACTATTTCTTCCATTCTCCAGCCCTACTCTGGAGAGAAAGGGAGAGAGGAGGGAGGATTTGGGTATCTGACAAAGTACCACTGTGGAACATGTATGTACACTCAGTTAACATATTTTAGAATAAGCATCCATAGAACAAGATCAGGCTCTTTCTTAAAAAGAAAAATATTGGGGGCAGCTGGGTAGCACAGTGGATTGAGAGTCAGGCCTAGAGATGGGAGGTCCTAGGTTCAAATCTGACCTCAGACGCTTCCCAGCTGTGTGACCCTGGGCAAGTCACTTGCCCTTACCCTACTTTACCCTAGCCCTTACCACTCTTCTACCTTGGAACCAATACACAGTATTGACTCCAAGATGGAAGGTAAGGGTTTAAAAAAAGAAAAAGAAAAATATTTTGTAAACAGTGGGCATTCAACAATGCCCATTCATAAAAATAAGAAAAGTATTGCCAGCAAAATAAAATTCTTGGGTATGGAGTGAAAAACACAAGGACTTCTCAAAGTCCCTACTTTCATTTTTTTAAAATATTCATATTTTCCTACTACATTCTACCTTGATTTTTCTCAACTTACCACAATTTACCAATTCTGCTACAATAAGTCTAGAATCATTTTAATCACTTGGTCAAGGTGATTTAATGTCTTTCTCATGCCTTTGCATGTTATCTCTGATACAAGTATACAGTGTCCAAATTTAAAAAGAACAGTCCCAAAAGTAGGATGCCTAGATTAGTGGTCTGAAACCGCCAAATTAGTACCAGAAGTGTTTGGTGTCATCTTCCTCTACAATGGTGATATTGCCATCAATTAGTTCAGAATGTTTTATTGTTTTCCTCCTCATAGTGAAGAGTTACTTTGATCCAAAAGGTTCCTCCTTTTGTATCCTCAGATCACATTCTGAGCAAGGTCAGGGGTACATTCTGCCTATGGAGAATAGTGTTTTTCTATGGGAAACAAAGGTTCATATTTCATCCATCACACAACAGTCACAAAATTCCACAGTCAAAAGGGACCTCTGAGACCATCTTCTGCAATATAACCCTGAACAAGAATCCCATCCACAATACAGCCAGGCTTTGCTTTAAGATCTCCCCCATAAATGCAGAAATCAAATGAATTAATAGGCCCCAAGACATACAATTATAAAACAAACTGCAGTCTAAAACTATCTAAAAGAATGTACCTCTATAATGGTGAAAACCTACTATTCAAGTTAGGACCAGAATCTAATTCAATTGTTCTTCGGCATCAAATTAATACAATTAAAGGAACATGTCAAGAGAAGCACAATTCAAAGCTTTCTACTATGCCCTTCCTGTTTTCTTCAGGTCTTGCTTGTCTAGGCAGCTTTTCTGAATTGGGATTAGAGTCCACAATATTTATTGTATGCCTGCTGTGTAAAAAGGATACTTTAGTTACTAACTCAAAATAGAAAACCCCAAAAAAGTACTCTAAAAAACAGAAATTCACTTCTATATCCAATGCAAGGGGAAAAAAATTGCACCATATTCCCTTATGAGCTTAGACCCAGAGATACCAAGAGTCAAAGAAATAACTGAGAGGGGAGAAAAAACTTCCCCCAAAATAATCAAAAGAATTCTTCTACTTTGGGGGTACAGTGATTCAAGGTAATAGAAGCAACAGAAGTTGTTTCCAGAAGCAAGGGGCAAAAAGATAGAGCAAGCTAAAAGCACTAGAATTTTACAACACTTCCAGAAACATAGATGGAAAAGGCTGCTGACCTCAAGCATCAAAGGGTACCTTAGTAACCTGACTGATAAGCATCACTTTCCACACTGGAAAATATCAATGATCTTTCGAAATGTATCTACCCCACATACCAGAGACCTTCCTTTATATATTTTAATACTCTGAAGATAATAATGCAGCACTTGGGCTATTCACCTCTTCTCTTTATTCTTAACATGTAAGTAGTCCACCTATTCTGGCATTAAAAGTCCTTTATATCAAAGCCCATTCTTACCTTTCTAGATTTCTTATACTTTACTCCCCAAAACAAGCTTTTCAATCCAGTAACACTGGCCTTCTGGCTGTTCGACACTCTCATCTCTCCACTCTAGGCATTTTCTATGGCTGTCCACTATGTCTTAAATGCTCTCCCTTCTCAGTTTGACTACTGACCTTCCTAGCTTCCTTTATGCCTGTAATGAATATTTGTTAATTAGGTAAGTAAAAAAAGATTCTTGATAAATTAGAAATAGGTGGATAGAGAGATGAGTTTGAATGAACTGGATTAACTCATTACATGCCCCAACTAAAATCCTACCTCCTATATAGGATGCCTTTCCAACCCTTCTTAATTTCAGTGCCTTTCTTCATTTAATTATTTCTTATTTATCTGTATATAGCTTGCTTTGGTTATATTTGATTGCATGTTGTCTCTCCCTTTAGGCTCCTTGAAGGCAGGATTGTCTTTTTCCTCTTTTTGGATCCCAGAAACTGGCACAGTGCCTGAAATGTACAGGTATTTAATAAATGCTTACTGTTTAACTTACTTAAATGAAACTTCAGTTTCTTCATAAGTAAAATGGTGGTGATAATAGCAACTACTTCATAGGATTGCTATGAGGATCCATTGAGGTAGTATTTGTAAAGTACTCTGCCAATCTTAAAGCAAATATAAAATGTTAGCTATTATCCTACAGTGATGAAAAAAGAAGCTTTGCTAATATTTACTAGAAACAGTTGCTAATATTTGGAAATCATACAAGTTGTAATTTTTTTTCTATCCTTTTAGACTCTTTCTCCTAATTGGTCTTTCTGCTCGGGGTCTCTGTACTCTCCATCTAGCCTACAAATAGCTGCCAGAATAATCTACCTAAACTATAGACCATGGTATTCCTATGCTCAAAAACTTTCAGAGGATCCCTACTGTCTCAAAGACAAAAACAACAAACTCCTCAGACTAGAATTTAAGGCCCTTCACAATTCTACTCCAACTCACCTTTCTAGTTTTGGTTCACATTACTCTTCTCTACATTCTAGTCAAATTGGTCTACTAACTGTTCCCCAAATTCAACATTCCATCTCCTTTCTCTCCACATTTGTTTGTGACATTCTCCAGGTCTAGAATGCACTTTCTTAACTCCACCTGATTGACTCCTGAACTTCTTTGAAGAACAGCATAGGTTACCTCTGTAAAGCATTCTCAGATTTATCCCATCTATTAGTGCTACATTTATTCATGTATATTCTGCAACCCAGTATAATGTAATCTCTTTATTTCCTCTTTGTCTCTGAAATCCCTTCTTTGATATATGCCTTCAAAAAAACAATCCCTGACCATCTTAAAAATTGTACCAAACAGGGTAGCTAGGTGGCTCAGGAGATAGAGAAGTGGGCCTGGAGACAGGAGGTCCTCTGGGTTCAGGTTTGACCTCAGACAATTACTTAACTGTGTGACCCTAGGCAAGTCACTTACCTCCAAATGCCTAGCCTTTACCACTCTTATGTCTTGAAACCTATACTTAGTATCAATTCTAAGACCAAAGGTAAGGATTTTTTTTTATTGTATTAAAATCCCCCTCCAACCACAGTCTATGAATTTCTTCAGTGTATATTTAATCAGGTTCCACCATAATTTGTCATTTTCTTGGATGCTATTTTTCTCTTAAAAAAAAAAAAACTTCTTCATAAAGTACTATGGGCTTAAAAGGCCTAAATGTTGTCATTCCACTGGTACCAATGTTGAAAAGTACCTGGTATCAAAACACTAGCAAATCTATTCCATTTCATTCTGATTTATTCTCTACTTTCCAATTTTATCTGTTGGGATGATTTGGGTTAGTTAATCTCCTACCAAGTTTTCTGCAGGTTTATTTTCTCCTTCAATGCTTTCCATTATTTTGTGAGCCTATTATATACTTTGAAATTCAATTATTTCAATGCAAAAATGGCATTAGGTGGGGATGTCGAGAAATATATTGGAAAGTATAGGTCAGAAAGACCTATGGAATGAAAGAGGACAAAGACCTGTTGGCTAGAGAAGTCTGAGTTTTATATCATGGCTATTTTTAAGAAAAGAACCTAGATGCTGAATATGGCAAGCAATAAATATATCACACACAAATAACTGATTTTGACAGGAAAGGACTTATTACTCACACAAAGTCATCAATGAAGCAACTGTCTATATGTAATCAGATTAAAGATTCAGAATTAGTACTGTCCTTTGCGCCTCTCTCTCTCTCTCTCTCTCTCTCTCTCTCTCTCTCTCTCTCTCTCTCTCTCTCTCTCTCCAGCACTTAGCAGAATACCTCACACACAGTGGGTATTTAATAAATGCTTACTGATTACCTATGTAACTAAATGAACTCAAACCTGAACAAAATATGACACTGACTCTCTCTCTCATACTCTATCCTCAATGATGACATTAGTAGGAATCAGGAAGACTTTTGCAAGAAATATTCTACAGAAGATATTTCTACACAAGATCTCACTCTGCTTCTTGTTTGCTACTTTTGAAACAGCATTTGATTCAGTAAAGCAAAAAAGATCTCTTCCAACAAGATGTCTCCCATTTATACAACAAAACTATTCAAGATTCTATGAAGAATATTACTGAAATAACTTTGTTAGACAACTTTCTGATCATGAATATCAAGTAAAGCATATGCTTTTTCAAAGGTGCTCAATACCATCCAGGAAGAGATTCAGCCTAGAGTCCAAACTGAAGCTGATTTTGTTATGAATATCCTCCAGATGCTCCTGTTTGTGAATGATATTTACCTGATACCATGAAACAGAAAATCACTTCAAAGTCTCTTGGAAGAGATCTCAAATCTCTTAAATGAATTTGGCTTAACAATCCACATGTGAAAAGACTAAGCAAACACAAGAATTTCTATTAACCAGATTGTGATAGGAGAATAAAAACTAGAAAGTTTATTTAATGATCCAAAGCTTCCCCTTAAAGGTGTTGCTTTTTTGTTTTGTGATAACAAGAGTCTATCAACATTGTTTTATGGCTAAGATAGGGAAAAAACAACAGTTTCTAAAAGAATTGAAAATAAGTATCACACAGAAGGCACTGGAGAGGTACCTTGTAGGTGTGAGGTTGCACATGCTATAACAGGTTGCAACATGTAACCAATTTCAGAACCTTAAAGATGATCAAAAATGTTAGTGCTAAGAAGAAAAAATAGTCTGGCCCTGTAGAATGGATGAGGCAGAATAGTCATACAACCTGGGTACTCCATTAGTATCTTTGGTTATCAAAAAAAAGTTGAGAAAGGTCTCCTAATATAGATATTGGATGGAGCAAATCTGTAGGAGGATAAGAAGTCACACAGGACAGGACAGAAGGATTGCAATATAAACTAGGGAATATCCAAATAGATGAGGCCACAGATCCATTTGAATAATATTCATAAATTTTAATCATCCTTCTATAATTGTTTGCAAGTGAGCTTATATTCCAAACTCCAAACTGAACAAGAAATCCCCTACAACATACCTGACAAGTGGCCAGCTAGCCTATGCAGTAAAACTTCTAATCAGGATGAACCCACAAATATTGAAGACAGTCTACTGTGGATCTATCTAATTATTGGGACGTTTTACTTCACTATCAAACCTAGATTTTTCATGTTGCACTTTCCACCCCATTGCTCCTAATTCTGTCCAAGACACCAAGTACAAGGAATCTAATTCATCTCTTCTGCTTGACAGACCTTCAAATACTTAAAAGTCAACTATCAGACTTCTACCAAATTTTGTTTTCTTTTCTCCAAGATAAACCTCCAATCAATCCTCATATGACATGATCTAAAAGCCCATAACCATTCTGGTCATCCTACTTTAGACACACTCTAAATGATAAATCTCTTTTCTTAAAAAATGTTGTCCAAAACAGAATATTATACTCTAGATCCATTTTGACAAAGACTACAGCCTCCCTTGAGTCTTGAATACTATGTTTCTTAATGCAAGTATGTAATTGCAACTGTGTTCTTTGCTTCCATCATAACAGTAAAGCTTTAATAGATAAATAGATACATTTATTAACTCTTACTACATATTGGGATCTCTGCTAAGAAGAACTAGGCTAAGACAGCCTCCTTTTCCTCAAAAATTTACATTCTAATGGGAGAAGATAATGCATAAAGGGTTGTTTTTTTTTAAGCAATTAGGGAACCCCTGAAAGTATAGTTTAGAGAAAGCTGGAAAGTGAGGTCCTAGTAAAATAAGGCAAAAGTCTATCTATCAGAGCACAAGGTGATTCTAAGGGCAGAATCCAAGTATCCAGTGTGGAAGGAGATCTGATTGGAGGTGAGGTACCTAACCTCACACAACAGTTGTCACATGCGAAAGCAAACATTAACTTGGTTTGGAGGATTTTCTTAAGTACTTTGTTGAATTTCTCAACTTTTTTATCCTCTGCAGCAGATGTGGAGGCAGAAGCTGCTTTATCTTTTCAATGGTCTTTTTCCTTACACCCATCATAATCACTTCAAGGCAAGATGGTCAAGTAGCCCCTGAAATCATTTTTCTTGTGCTTGATTGCACTATGAAACCAACTCTTTGGTTCAATGCTCCAAGAACATGTGAATTTTTTTCCCCTTTTCATTTATAGCAAGCCTATATTGATGTAGTTCAGTTCCTCTGGTACTTCGACAACTCAGAGAGCAATGGATTCAGATCTCAAATTCAGAACAATAGCAGTTAAATTAATGCTTAAAGATGGACTAAACTGCACAATTTCTGGTCCTCTATTCTTTCTCACCACTCTTCACAGTCTTTGCAGCAACAGGAGTGGCTATCTTTACTTAAAACTTATTTTTCTAAAGATGTGCTAATAGAATGTCAGCAACAAAGAGAGTCCTAATTCTTCTCCAGGGACTTCCCAATTTAACTTGGGAATTCAGTTTTCGACAAGGGTCACAAATTATAACCACTTCTTTCCTTTATAATCTTAGATATAAGCTTATCACAAAATGTTATCAATTTGGTATATAAAGTTATCTTTGATCTAAATTTCATTTTTTAAAAAGAAATGCTGCTAACAACCTACAACTAACCAATTCTGAGGAAAACAAGCATCATTCATGTGGAGAACCATGTGCAAAGAGATAGTAATACTCTAATTAATGGCTTCCAATAAAAAAGCTAGCTTCATTCACCTTGGGATCCAACCAGATCTATGTCAAAAGTAGAATAACTTCATATTATGGGAGGCTATATATATACTATGCCCTTGTAAAAACACATCTAGAGTATAATGTTCCATTTTAGACAACACCTTAGAAAAAGACATTGATCATTTGAAGTGTGTCTAAAGTAGGATGACCAACTAGATTACAAACAGCACAGTCAAGCTCAGAAATGGAAAAGTGAGTACTGGAACATAAGAAATGAAAATCACAAGTCTAGAGCTGGAAGTAACCTTAGAAATCATCTAGACTAACCTCTTCAATTATGTAATATGGAAACTGAGGCCCAAAGAAGTTAAGTGATTTGTCTGATATCACACCACAATGAGTGAGCACCAGAGTTGACTTTTCCCAAGAGTCTCCAATTCCAAATGCAGTGGTCTTCCTATTGTTTCAGCAATGAAAGAACAGAAAGGAATTTTTAAAAAGAGGGAAAGGTGGGGGGAAACTAACATATACCAAGAAATACTAGAGGAAGATTCTTGAACTAAAAGGAGAGAAGGGCAAGAGGCTAGAAAACTAAAAGGAAAAAATAAAGCACTGAAAGGAAGAGAGACTGGAAAAGGTCAAAGATTTAAAGTCAGAATCAAGGGATAGGTAAGGGGAAAAGGATAGAGGACTAAGGAAAATTAGGGAGGGGACCAAACATCACTAAAGCATCACAGAAATAAAAGATGTCAGATGTGGTAGGGGTCTTAGAGATGATCTAATCCTACCCCTACCCCTCATTTTATGGATAAAGAAACTGAGACATAACAGAGCACAAGATCACAGATCTAGAATTGAGAAAGAACCTCAGAAGCCATTTAGTCCAACCCCCTCATTTTACAGATAATGAAACGGAGGTTCAGAAAGAAAAACTAACTAGTCCAAGATCAAACAGCAGTGTCAGTGGTAGGCTTTGAACTCTTGACTGCATAGCCACGGTTCTTTCCACTGTAACAAGAAAGTGAGCTACTGAGGATCACACAAGCAAGTTAATGGCAGAGCCAGGACTAGAATGCAGGTCTTCTGACTCCGAATACAGCGCTCTGTCTGTTGCATTTGAAGATTGAGGAGAGGGAGGTGATGACGGAGAAAGAGACCCCTGTAGGGTGGAGGAGACTGGACGAGTGTTCCAGGGGAAGCAGCTGACGGAGAAGCGGGCAGTGAGATGTTAGAGCTTCGGCAAGCACAGGAAAGGGGCTGGCCGTGGCTCTAGGAACCAGGCTGGCAAGGGCTGGGAGACGAGGGGAGTGGGTGGGGGCCGTAGCCGCCATAAGCTAAAGGGGAGCCGGCGGCCCAAGGGGGGACCAGAGCCTGGGAAGGAGGGGGCGGGGAGAAGGCCAGCAGGGCCCATAGGAGGCTGAGAGGAGCGCAGGGCGCCCGGGGTTGTAGTACCTCTCCGGAGCTGGACATGTTGCGGAGCCGAGGCCGCCGCCCGCCCGGCGAGTAGCCACCCGAGTCTGCAACGCCGGGGCCTTCCCCGAGCCGGGCAGGCGCCACTCAAACCCGGCGCGTCGGCTGCTCAACTGAGGGCCCTGGCGGCCGGGGGCGGGGCTGCCCCGCCACTTCCGTCGCAGACCAGATGAGGTCACTTCCGGAAACTGCCGCGGCCCCCTGCGCGGCTCCCCGCAGTGACCATCTTGAATGAGGCAAATAGGGCAACCTAGCCCATCCCCTCCCTTCTTCTGCAGTCATTCCTCCCTCCCTCCTTTCCTCGACTCCCACACGAGCGCCCACGTACACAAGACGCGCACGCGCACGTCCACATTGCGTGGGCTCAACTTATAACCTCCAAGGTAAGGTGAAGTTAAAGTGGGGAGCTAAATTAGCCTTGAATTGGAAATTCCGAAACTGAAACCTCAGTCGCCTCATCTGTAAAATAGGCATCTTTTAATAGGATGACCTTACCACGTCCCTTAGTCAGAGCGTCAGTTTCCCCAATTTCCATATATGTCCTATGGGACTGATTAATCAACCAATAAACATTTATTAAACTCCTGGCCAGAGCCAAATATCAAGGTAGGAGCCGACGCTACAAAAAGAAATGAAACTATCCCTTCCTTCTAGGAGCTTACATTCTTTAGATGAGCATAACGCTCACACGTGCATGTAAATAAGTAGCGAAGGAAATCCAGGTGAGTGGCGCTGGCAAGCAGCAGGAGAGTTAGTTAAGACCTCAAGGAGGCTTAGTCTACTGAGCTTATCTATACAGAGTTCGCCTACTTGACTTTTAGCTTGTCGATTCTCTCTCCCAGGCCTCTGTTTCTTCATTCGTTAAAATGGGAGGGAGGGTTAGAATATGTGTACCTTGCCAATTCCTTCCCTTGGAGCCTCAATTTCCTAGACTGTAAAATAAGGAAGATAGTGCCAACATGGAATCTAGAGGTCCCAGGACTTGTAGCTTGGAGGGATTTGGTGATCCCAGTTTATTTAGTTTGGAGGCAGAAACCCCAGGTTTTGGCCTTGTCACCTGAGAGTTCCTCCCTGAGGGAAAGTCCTACTTCACTGATCTCAGACTAACAATAGACTTTAAGATGTCAAATGACTCTCCTAGTTTCCAGAAGTCTCTCCTAGTATATCACACCCACCTTCCCAGGATGGAACTAGGGACCTTCAGCTTGCAAGACTGACAGCTACCTACTGCACCAAATCTTAAAATCTATTGTTAATTTGAGATCAGTGAAGTAGGACTTTCCCTCAGGGAGGAACTCTCATGTGACAAGGTCAAAACCTGGGGTTTCTGCCTTCAAATTAAATAAACTGGGGATCACCAAATCCCTCCAAGCTACAAGTCTGGGGACCTCTAGATTCCATGTTGACAATAGTAACACTTGCACTTCCAAGTCCAAGTCCTTCTCCAAAAGGCTTTCTTTGCCAGCAGAGGGAGGTCAAACTATAGGCAAAGTCTAACTCTATGAGCTTGGCAACTATGTGCCTTTCCTTAGAGATTAGCCTAGATAAATCCAAAGCAGTTTACTACTAGAAAGTTAGCTCATTAATTATGAATTGTTTTTGGTCTCAACACTTCCCCAAAGCTGTCTAATGAGGTATATTGGGAGTTACTGTGTTTGTCCCTTAAAATCTGGATCCTTAAATTACTGAAGGAATCCATACGACTCACATACTTACTTCACAGGATTATTATGAGAATCCAATGACATTGCATATGGAATTGTTGTTCGGTCATGTCCAATTCTTCCTGACCCCATTTGGGCAAAGATATAGAAGTGGTTTGCCATTTCCTTCTACAACTTATTTTATAGTTTTACAGAAATGGAGGCAAACAGAGTCTGAGCCCAAATATGAGCTAAAGGTCTTTCTATCTCTAAGGCCCAGTGTTCTATCCACTTCAACATCTAGCTACACCATATAAAACATTTTATAAACGTCAACCCGTGATCTTTAAATGATGCTTTCCTGGTGACATCTCATTTTTTAGATGAAGAAATTGAGGCTTTATGAGATTGAGGAATTTATCTCAGGTCACATAGATAAGCACTTAAAATAATAATTTTTATACATTAATATAGTATCTATTATGTACCAGGTATTTATAAATACTAGGTATGGGAGCAAGTAGGTGACTCAGTAGATTGAGAGCCATGTCTAGAGAATGGAGGTCCTGGGTTCAAATTTGACCTCAAGCATTTCTTGGTTGTGTGACCCTGGGCAAGTCACTTAACCCACATTGTCTAGCCCTTATCACTTTTCTGCCTTGGAACCAATATACAATATTGATTCTAAGAGAGAATATAAAGGTTCTTTAAAATATATATATACTAGGTACCCATGTTATCTCTATTTTATAGTGGGGGAAACTGAGGCAAACAGATGTTAAATTATTTGCCAAGGGTTATACATTTAGTAAGTATCTGAGGCTGGTTTTGAACTCAAATCTTCCATTTCCAGGCCCAGTATTCTAACCACTGTACCACCTCCTCCAAATCTACAAATATTGTTCTTTAGTCATATCCAAGTCTTGATCACCCCCATTTGAGGTTTTCTTGGCAAAGAGAAAATTGAGGCAAACAGGGTTAAAGGACTTGCTCAGGATCACAAAGCTAGTGTCCAAGGCCAGATTTGAACTAAAAGGAATCTTCCTGAAGCCAGACCCAGCACTCTACCCATGGCACCACCTAGCTACCTTACAAACAGGACAGCCAAAATCAAGTGGAAAGTAAACTCAGTCTGAAAGAGGAGGGCCTGTTAATAGAAGTCAAGGCTCTTTCCATTATACTACACTGCCTCTTAGAGGAGAACTAGGGACATTCTCACCTAGTTAGCCTTATGATAAAATTCAGAAAAATGCTACGGAGAGTTCCTCAAAAAGTCATGATACTATCTACCCCCCGCCCCATCCCATCCTGCAAAAAATATGTTGGATTAGCTTTGATGACAGTTTATGCACAGTTATTTATTTACAGTTTTCCCTGTTTCCTCTGCCCAAATTAAAATAGAGATTTAGGTTTCAAATACATTGTATTTTAGGATTAGATCAGGTAACTGGGACTAAATTCTTTCTCCATAATAATTGCTTCCTCTGTATGAACTGGTTCAATTGTCTATGAATTCAGTAATTCAGCAAAAAGGGGGGCAGGAGGCAGGTTGGAAGGATGAAATTCAAAGATCAGTAATGAGAGCTTGCCTTTATATAGTTTACATAATTTATCTCCTTTGAACCCAAACCTTTGAGGTAGGTGCTATGTTATCATCCCATCTTATAGATGAGGAATTTGAAGCATTGATGTTAAGTGACTTGTTCAGTCACATAAATTGTGTTCTGATGCAAGATTCAAACTCAGGCCTTCCTGAGTCCAGCTTTCTATCTACTGCACCACATAGCTGTGTGAATCTAAAAAATTCTCAGACCCTACTTCAGAACACTTGGTTAAGACCATTCCCCATTTTAAACAATGAAGCGACTTGGTCAGGAATGTGAGAACTCTACTCCACCCATACTTAAGCATACTTTAGGGGAAGATAAAGTTGTAAACTCTTTACTGAACAATGAAAAAATACTTAACTCATACTTATAGTGAAGCAAAAGCCTTAAGCTAAGTCTATTTTTAGGAAGGTGCTAAGTACCTATGAAGGTCAGGCAACTTGCAAACTTGTAAGGGACAAGCCTTAACAAAAGAGGTGTGAGGTTTTAGTCTACTCAGGTGTAAATTACTCAAAAGTTTAGTCTACTCAGGTGTGAATTAAGAATGGTCTGTCCTTTGGAAAACGTCTACTGTGATTGGTGGATGTGAGAACTTGGGGGGGGGGTGACATAGGGGAAAATTCTCTTTAAAAGGAGGTCAGAAGCTGAGAGAAAGAGACTCTCTCTGAGGAAGGATTCAGCTTGGAAGCTGAAGTGGAGCTCAGGAGCTGAACTGGTGGGTCTCTCTGAACACTAGAATCTTGCTAGGGACAAATCTTGTGGTGAGTGGATTAAAGACTGACTGATCTCTCTCTTAGGGCTTGGGCCTAGGCTGGCCTGGGCTGGCCTAGCCCTTTTCTCATTGTTTCCTCTTACTCTCTCTCTTTCATTAATTCTTTATTTGTATTAATTAAAATCTCCATAAAAACTCAGCTGACTTGGGTATATTTCATATTTGGGAATGTCTTGAAACCATATTTCTGCAGTCACAGTTTATGCCAACCACTCTTTTATCTGTAACAGTTTATGGAAAACACTACTTTAAATGTTATAGCTGCCAACATAGACCTACCTTCAAGGAACTTAAGAAATCAGTTGGGACAGACAAATCCATAAAATAGATATGATGCAAATTTTGTGATTGTTATTTAGTTGTGTCTGACTCTTTGTGACCCAGTTTGTTGTTTTTTTAGCAAAGATCCTGGAGTGGTTTCCCATTTCCTTCTCCAGGTCATTTTACAGATCAGAAAACTGAGGCAAACAGGGTTAAGTGGTCTTCCTAACTCCAGGCCTAGCTTTCCATTTACTGAGCCACCTCGATGCCCACTAGAATGGAATAAGTAGGATAAATCACTTTTAGAAAAAGTATACAAGAAGGGAGATTTCTTCTGGGTAGGGGAATCAGACAAGCTTTCTGAACAGAAGGAAGGATGTCAGCTGGGTCTTAAAGAATGGCAGAGTTTTAACAAACAGAGAAAAAAAGATGTCTTTCTGTTTATCACAAACTGGTAGTTGTTTGTTTTAAACCTTTACCTTCTATCTTAGAATCAATACTGTTTAAGGGATAGGCAATGGGGATCAAGAGATTTGCCCAGGGTAAGATAGCTAAGAAGCATCTAAGACCAAATTTGAAGCCAGGACTTTCTATCTATAGGCCTGGCTCTCAATCCACTTAGCTCCCCTTCCATCTCTCCTTTTTTCTACTGAGTTGCTGTTTGCTATATTAGGGAAAGTCCAGCTTTCACATTTTCAGAACCAATAGACCCTCTTTCAGACTTAATTCACTTTCCATTTATTTTGACTAGCCTATTTGTAGGTTAGGAAGTGAAAATAAATCAGTTTCTTTGTACACTGGTAAATCATACATAAAACAAAGTATCTGGACTTAATATGTAATATTGCTTCTTTTGTTATTAAGTGCTTATTAAACACATAAAAGAATAATCTGATTATTAGTAACTTTGAGGATAAAATACAATGTAGCCACAGGCTGTGGAATACTCTGATAGTTCCTTGAAGCTTGATATTTGATACTGGTAGAATTAAGTGAACACTCTGGCACTTCCTGGAAACATAAGTCCTACAGTTAGTTCCTTCTTCAACCCTATCCCAGAGGAACAGAGAGAAAGAATGTAGAGGCAGTTGGTGGTTGCTGATCATGGAGTCAGGAAGACCTGAGTTTAAATTTGGTCTCAACTATTTATTAGCTGTGTGACCCTGAGTAAACCACTTAAACTTTGTCTTAGTTTCTTCAAATGTAAAATGGGGAAGAGAACTTCTTCTCTTACAATAAGGTTGTTTATAAGGATCAAATGAGATAGCATTCTAAGTTATTTGAAGTTATCTGCTTAGCACAATGCCTGGCACATAGTAGATTCTTTATAAGTTATTTAAAACAAAAAATTAAGTTAAACAAACTTTAAAACATAAATTTGCTTTGGGTCCTGACCCATGATTTGCCAGTAAAGAAATTCCTATCAATGCAGCAATCCTTCAACTTATTGTCTGTGGTGGACCTAGGTTCAAGTTCAGACCCTGACATCCACTGATCTACCCTGGAAGTTCCCTCTATCAATTAAGCTATAGATCTATCCCTATCCAAGTATTCTAACAGCTCTAGAAATTTTCTCTAAAACAGAATTCAGTAGAGGGCATAAGGCATGTTCACTAATAACTAGAATAAAAGTGCAAAGGAGAAATCTGGGTAAAGTGAAATAGATGACTTTCAGCTAGCTAGAAATGAGGTGGGTGTAGAAGGAAGTAAAGAAGCAGTGATTAAACACCTACTACATACCAAACCCTGTGAAAAACACTTTACAAATAGTATCTCATTTGATCCTCACAACCAGCCTGAGAGGTAAGTACTGTTATTATCCCCCTTTTACATTTAAGGAAACTGAGGTAGGCAGAGGTTAAGTGACTTGTCCAGGGTAACACAACTAATGAGGCAGCATTTGAATTTCAATCCTCCTGATCCAGGCCCAGCAGTATATAAAGTACCAATTAGCTTTATCTCGGCAGCTCTGCCTAGAAGGAATAAAAGAATCTCAACAGCCAAAGACTGAGGAAGGAAACTACTGTCAGAGTTCTTTTTTTTTTTAATTTTCCCAATTACATATAATAATAATAATTTTCAACATACATTTTCCAAAATTATAAGCTCCAAATTGTCTCCCTCCTTTCCTTCCCTCCCAACTCTCAGAAAGCAATTTGACCTGGATTATGCATGTATTATCATATAAACATACTTCCACATTCACTATTGTTAGAGAATACTCATATAAAACCAAAAACCCCAAATAAGTAGGTAAGGGGTTCTTAACCTGGGGTCCATAAACTTTTTTAATAGATATTTTGATTAAATGTAGCTCAGTATCACTGGTTTGTTTTATTAGCCTGTGTATTTTGTTTGACTCATTTAAAAACAATAATCTAAGAAGGGATCCATAGGCTCCACAAGACTGCCAGAGGTATCCATTGCACAAAATAGGTTAAGAACCTATGGGGGGAAGGAGGGAGAAGTGAACAAAACCCCAGAATCAAGAGAGAGCAGGGTGAGAATATAGTGGGAGCCATGTATGCCCTATTTCTCCACCAAACTGGAATGATCACCATTTCTAACCATGACCAGGCTTTTCCCCCATCCTCACCTTGACCTATGCTATGACTCACCACTATAATCCCTTCCCCTACCATCATATTCTTGTTCCTGCTGGAGGGAATCTCTAACTTCTGAATTCTCTTAATGGCTCATATCTGTTTGTTTCTCAGCATCATTCAATCATTCCATCCCTGTCTGACTTTCTGTGACCCCATCTGAGGTTTTCTTGGCAAATAGACTGGGGTGGTTTGCCATTTTCTTCCCCAGCTCATTTTACAGATGGGAAAACTGAGGCAAGCAAGGTTAAGCAGAGGCACACAGCTAATGTCAGGCCAGATTAGAACTGGGAATGATGAAGTCTTCCTGACTATGTACAACAGTGCCCCCTAGTGTCTCTCTGTAGTTAAAACCTCGTATACTGCTTTGCCTCTCATTCTCTCCAATCTATCTCATAGTCTGTGTGTCCTTAGTAGTTGTTTGCATGTTGTCTCCTGACTCCCTCATTAAATTGGTGGTTCCTTGAGGGGGGAAAAACTGTTTTCGCCTTTTCTTTGTATCCCCAATAAATAAGAACAGTCCCAGGACTATAGCAGGTGCTTAATAAATTCTTTGTCATATTCTTTTCATCTTTTCTACTAGATCAGAAGCTCTTTAAAGGCAAGACCAATAATGTCCTTTGAGGACAGCTCTTCATCGATTCAAATCCAGCCTCATTTACTAACCAGCTGTGTGACCCTTACCAAGTCATTTAACCCTGCCTCAGTTTCCTCATCTGGAGAAGGAAATCAAAAAGTCAGTTGCAACTAAAACAACTGAACAACTAACAACAAATAATGTCCTGAAATTTTGGGGTTTCTCACAGAATGTTATGTGTAGATAACATTGAATAAATATTTACTGATCAGAGAATAAAAAAGAAGGCTAATGGGAAGATTGAGAACTTCCTTAGTACTGGAAAAGAGCACCATCATCCTCCCAGTCAGCAGACAGCATCAGTGTCTAGACTACTCTCTCTCAGCCCACAAATCTAATCCTTTGCCAAACTTTGCAATTTCTCTCTTACGGCACTCACCCTACTTCAAGCCCTCATCACCTCCTGCCTGGATCATATATGGCCATATATAGCCTTCTCATTGTTCTACCTAACTCAGGTCTCTGTCCACCCCAATCTGTCTTCCATTCAGCTGCCAAAATTATTTTCCAAAAACATAGATCTGACCATGTCACCCCTCCCATTTCCCAAACTCTAATGGTTATGGATTTGTTTGTTATTAAAATTTAAGACATTTTTAAATTGTCTTACCTTCTGATAAGGTAATGGAAAATACACTCCACAGCCAAAGAAGGAATTGTTGAAGGCTGAATGCAAATCAGAGTATGCCATCTTCCACTTTATTTCCTTTAAGAGTTTTTTTATTGTATCTGTGATATGTATCTTCTGTCACAATATGGGAAATATATATTGTTTGAAAACTCTGCTATAATAACCTATATCGAACTATCGACCAACAGGAGGGGTAGAGAGAAAATCTGAAGCCTAAAATGTCAGAAAACAATTATCAAAAAATTGGGTTACCTTCTGTCTTGGAGTCAACATTATGGGTTGGTTCTAAGGCAGAAGCTTGGTATTGGTTAGGCAATTGGGGTTAAGTGACTTACCTAGAGTGACACAGCTAGAAAGTGTCTGAGGCCAGATTGGAACTCAGGTCCTCCCAACTCCAGACCTGCCTCTCTTTCCACTGAGCCACCTCACTGCCCTTCCCATGGTTTTCCCTATTGTCTCATGGATCAAACATAAAGATTGCCACTTGCTATTTTAAGCTGTTGACAACATGGCCCTTGTCTATGTTTCAGAGGAATACTGTATTCCAAGACAGAAGACCTGGGTTCAAATCTAAATTCTAATGTTAGCTGTATGGCAACCTCTCCAAACTTTTCTCTTCACCTCTAAAATAGGAGTAGCAGGATAACTAGGGAGCATAATAGACAGAGAGCCAGGCCTAGAGTCAAGAGGACCTGGGTTCAAATGTAGCCTTTGATACTTCCTAACTATGTGACCCTGGGCAAGTCACTTAACTCCTATTGCCTAGCCCTTGCTATTCTTTTGTCTTAGAATTAATACTAAGACAGAAGGTAAGGGATTAAAATAAAATAAAATGGAAACAGCATTCCTTCTACAATCTATTGCATATGACACTTGTGAAGAGAATGTTATGTGAATGCAAGTCCAGGTATCCCTTCCACAACACAATTTTCCTCATTGCAGTTTTGATGCATATCACAGGTGGGCATAAGCAATTCAATGGGAATGGGGGGGCGGAGTTTTGCAGAAGCTGCAAACAATATGCAAAGGGTAGCAGATGACATAGAAGAAGCTTAGAAACTCATCTTTAATTAACATTGGCATTAATATATAGCCTATGGCCACAATCTTAATCCAAATATTACAATAAGGTACTATAAATACCCCATAAAAGAAGAAATTCAGACTTCTCCTCAAGTATAAAGGGCCAATTTTCCTTGGATTTTCCAGATTCCAGGGGTACCTTCCCTTAATTCCTGCAATGCCAACCGAACGCCTGTACTTTCTGAATATGCACTATTATTGAGTAGTAGTTGTTCAATTGTTTCAGCCACATCCAACTCTTTGGAACCCCATTCAGGGTTTTCCTGGCAAAGATAATGGAATAGTCTGCCATTTCCTTCTCCAGCTCATTTTGCAGATGAGGAAACTGAGGCAAATATGGTGAAGTCCCACAGCTAGTAAATGTCTGAGGCCAGATTGGAACTGAACAAGAGGCTTCCTGATTTGGGGTCTGGCACTGTATTCTTTGCTCCAACTGGTTGCCCACTAATGGATATGTTATTGGGAAAAATGATAGGAACTATGAGATAAGAGGCTAGAAAAGAGCTCAAAGATATGCCCCAGATAAAATGTGAAACAGAAAGACCCAAGCGGCAAAGATGAAAAGAATCAGTTCCCAGGAAATGGTGACCTGAGATTTGGTCTATATTTGGCATCATATCACACGTATAACCTAGATCAAATTGCTTACCACCTTAGAGAAAGGGAAAAGAAGGGAGGGAGGGAGAGAATCTGGAGCCCAAAATTTTAGAAAACTAATGTTAAAAATTGCTTTTACATATAATTGGGAGAAAAAATAAACTACAGATAACCATATTAGAGACCTGGAGAACAGTGGCCAGAATGACTGAGGATTAGTGTAGGCCTAGAACCAGCTAGAAACAGTTTCATAATCCTTGAGATATTTTCTAGCTATGGAAGCCTCTGTCAGTTAACCATTCTGAGCCTCAGCTTCTTTGTCTTGTATAATGGATATAATAGCACCTACCTCACAGGGCTGTTCAAAGAATCTATAGAGAACTTATGTTTGTAAACCCCAAAGTGCTATATAAATATAACTGTTACAATTTGTCATTTAACTCCTTCCCTAATAATCGTGTGCTTTCTTGGGAAGGATAGTATATACCAGATTGACTTACCTGTGAATGTATTGTATCCTCCTAGGAAAAGAGAAGCTCCCTCAGGAGGGGAGGGATTGTCTCACTTTTATATTTGTATCTTCAGGGCCTGGAGCAGTGTCGGGCACATAGTAGGCGTTTCTCGAATGCTTGTTAGGAAAAAATAACCCTGAATTCTGTGTTTTCATAATGTCCAAGCTGGACCTTTAGAAGAGAGATGAGGATGCATCTCCTCCCTTGTTAGGGGACTCTGCCTGTAAGGCCTGCTTCCTGAAATTAATCAAGTGACTAACAAGTATTGGAAAACATAAAATAAAAGAGGCCAACAAATTAAAAATAAAAAGACTCTTTGGTCAGTTGACTGATTCCAGAGACAGGACTTAGAGATACCCTGAAAGGTAAGCCGTTGGCTCAGATGATGCTATTTGCCCATGCTCACCTTGGGCTCTTGAAATGATAGATTATAACAGGAGAGCTAGGTGGTTCAGTGGATGGAGCACCAGGCCTGGAAAGGCCTGGGTTTAAATCTGACCTTCACTACTTTCTAGCTGTATGACCTTGGTCATGTCACTTAATCCTCACTGCCTAGCCTTTACTGCTTGGTATCAATTCTAAGGCAGAAGATAATGTTTGGTTTGGTTTTTTAAATGATAGACACACCAGGGCAAGCACAATTCTCAATGAAATACTTAGTAATTGAGGTGATAACTTCTTAACCAGCAAGGTTTTTGGAAGTCTCTAATTACTTTAATTTTTTATGTAGATGCATCTAAAAAATGAATAGTAATTGAGGGACTAAATTATGAGAAATGGTAGCTTTAACTAGTTTGGGGGGTTTCCCCCTTCAAACAAATGAACCAAAAATTTAAATGCCTTTCTTACAGCATGGCATGCTGGATTCAGGGGCCAAGGTGACCTAAGCTAAAATCCCTGGTTCTGCCTGCATAATAAACCTTAATATATATAGTGCCTAGCATATGGTAAGTATTTAATAAATCTTTGTTGATTTGACTTAAACAAAGAATTTCCCTTCTGAGGGCATGGAGGCTCATCTGTAAAATGAAAGGAGAGTCCAAGTGACCTTTTTAAAGTCCTATCCAGTTTAAACTAGGATTATCCTTAATGCTGGAATAAAAGTAGCCTCTATCACTCCAAACTCTTTTATTTGACTTTGGAACATATTAGTGTATTGTTGTTATTTTCTGGAAGTCTTTCATATTGATGTCTTGCTCTTTTAAAAAAATGCTCTGAGACTTGGGTTCCATCTATGATCCATCCCACTAAAAAGCAGTGTGATGCAATGGAATAAATACTAATTCAAACTGATGTATAGTTTTATCAATTTTTCCACAATATAGCTAACATGGAAATATGTCACATGATTTCACATGTATAATAAGTATATTGCTTACCTTCTTAGTGGGTGGGGGAATGGTGAGAGAGAGGGAGAGAATTTGGAACTCAAAATTTTAAAATCAAGAAAGAAAAATAAATATTAAAAAAATAAACTCAGAAAAAATAAGTGAAAAAGAAAGGAAGGGAAAAAAACAAAGGGAAAAAGGGAGACAGAAAGAAAGAGGTAGAAAAAAAGAAGAAAAAAGAAGGAAGGAAAGCACTTACTGATCAAAGAATCAGAAGGCTTAGGAATCTGGCTTGGCCACTCACTAAGTTATGTGAAACTCAAGCAAGGCACTTCCCCTCTGTGGGCCTCAGGAGCACCTGTAAAACAGGTATACTATTACTTGCACTACTTGCTTCACAGTGTGATATGGAGAACAAGAGTTCAGTAACCCTTAAGAGATAAAATGGAAAGTTAAGATACTGTGATCACCACTTATGTCGATGTCCTGAAATTAAGCTAAGCAACAGGGGAACTAGTCTAGGAGGGGACTAATAATTTCTTGAAAATATATAACAATGGGGCAGCTAGGTGACTTAGTGAATTAATAACCAAGCCTAGAAACAGGAGGTTCTGAGTTCAAATTTGATCTCAGACACTCCTGACCCTGGGCAAATCACCCCATTGTCTTACTTACTTACTTACACCCTTACTGCTCTTCTGCTTTGGAACAAATATCTAGTACTAATTCTAAGGCAGAAGGTAAGGGTTTTTAAAAAAAGAACACCTATCACAAATATTTTTTGTTTGAGCCACAAAAATCACTAATATGGAAAAATATTTAACATTATTGCACATGTAACATCTATATCAGATTGCTTGCCATATCAAGGAAAGATAAAAGGGAGAGTTTGACTCAAATTTAAAAAAAAATTAAAAATTGTTTTTACATGCAATTGAGAAAAAATATTATTTTGAAAAAGAAAATATATAACAAAAAATATTGTTTACCTTTTCAGTGGATAAAAGGAATTTAGAACTCAATTTAAAAAAGAATGTTAAAATATATACATAAAGATGTGGTTTAGAATTGACTAGTTTTTATTTGAATGTATACTTATAGGATTAATAAATGTAGCTGGAAAGGGCTTAAAGGCTCTTGAATAATTACATCCCTCTCATTTTACTGAGGAAAATAAGCCTCAGGGAGGTTCAGTGATCTTGCTCCAGATTACACAGCTAGTAACAGGTCTGAGGCAGTTTGAATCCCTCTTCCTGTCTCTAGGCCCAGCATCCTAACCATTTTACCACCCTACCTGTACTTATATCCATTTACAAGTTCTTTAAATTTAAATGGGGCTTGACTTATAGTAATTTTTTTTTTTTATAAAACCTTTAATCAATACTAAGTATCAGTTCCATGGCAAAAGAGGAGTAAAGGCTACGCAGTTGGGGTTAAATGACTTGCCCAGTCACAAAGCCAGGAAATATCTGAGGCCAGACCTTGAGCAGGAGACCTCCCATCTCCAGGCCTGGCTCTCAGTTCAATGAGCCACCCACCCACCCCCTCGTTGGATCATTTATGTGCATTTTTCTTTGCTTTAGAAAGAGTAAGGAATCTCCTATAAGAAAGCATCAATTATACAATTGCTTTAACTATAGGTACGCATGGCTAATATGGAAATAGGTATCTTGCTTGAAAATGTAATTACTTAAAGTTTAACTAAATACTTAATACTTAAAAAAAAGTTCTATTACAAATAATATGGAAATAGGTTTTAAGTAATGATACATGTAAAACCCAGTGGAATTGCTTGTCAGCTCTGGGAGAGGGGTGGGAGGAGGGGAGAAAAAGAACATGAATCACATATCCACAAAAAATATTCTAAATTAATTAAATTTTTAAAATTAAATAAAAAGTTTTAAAAAAACAGTGATTGTAACTACTATTGTTCAGCTGACTCCAGAGGA
Organism: Monodelphis domestica; assembly: GCF_027887165.1. Taxonomy (NCBI): domain Eukaryota; kingdom Metazoa; phylum Chordata; class Mammalia; order Didelphimorphia; family Didelphidae; genus Monodelphis; species Monodelphis domestica. The sequence goes on along the minus strand of NC_077233.1, from coordinate 211,361,247 downwards.
AGTCTGCCAGGAAGGGTACAAATAGGTTTTAGCTATAAGAACACCAAAACTATAGCTGTTACAGGGGGCAGCTGGATGGCTCAGTGAATTGAGCCAGGCCCAGAAACTTGGAGGTCCTCAGTTCCAAGCTGGCTTCAGATACTTCCTAGCTGTGTGACACTAGACAAATCCCTTAACCCCCATGCTCTAGCCAGAACCAATACACACAGTATTGGTAGTAAGGGTTATTTAAAACAAAACAAAACAAGAGAACCCAGTGATATGCATGCAGGCAGCAGAGGATTCCTGATGGGATGAATTTTCTGGGCCTTGCTTTGGTGAATAAAGGGAAACTAGTCAAAGGCTAGCCAAATTCCATATAAGAATATGCATTTTGGGGGAATGGCTGAACAAACTGTGGTATATGTTGGTGATGGAGTACTATTGCGCTAAAAGGAATAATAAAGTGGAGAAGTTCCATGGAGACTGGAACAACCTCCAGGAAGTGATGCAGAGCGAGAGGAGCAGAACCAGGAGAACATTGTACACAGAGACAAACACACTGTGGTATCATCGAACGTAATGGACTTCTCCATTAGTGGTGGTGTAATGTCCCTGAACAACTTGCAGGGACCCAGGAGAAAAAAACACCATTCATAAGCAAAGGATAAACTATGGGAGTGGAAACACCGAGAAAAAGCAACTGCCTGAATACAAAGATTGAGGGGACATGACAGAGGATAGACTCTAAATGAACACTCTAATGCAAATACTATCAACAAAGCAATGGGTTCAAATCAAGAAAACATCTAATGCCCAGTGGACTTACGCGTCGGCTATGGGGGGTTGGGGGGGGGGAGGAAAAGAAAATGATCTATGTCTTTAACGAATAATGCTTGGAAATGACCAAATAAAATATATTTAAAAAAAAAAAAAAAAAAAAAAAAAGAATATGCATTTTGATGCCACCTTGGATGCACATCCATCTTCCAGCAAAGAACTCAGCCCTGCATGTTGACAAACACATTTCTTAGTTTGGGCTCTGAAGCAAGCAGTAAGTGGCCAAGTCTTGTCTTTGGAAGGTAAAAAACCTCTTCCCTGAAAGAGATGGAGGTGAGAGGGTGAGAGTGAGGAGGACGACCAGGATCACAGCATCCAGTCACCTTCTCATTTGGCTTTAACTTGTGGGATGGCTCATTTGGAGGGTGCTTCAGAGAAGTATGGACTTATTTCCAACCAAAGCTCTGTATTTCATGATCTCAGGCCTGATTCCTGAGCCTGTTTCAATTGTAAAATGAGGGAGTTTGGACTAAACAAATGGCTACAATTTTTAGAAACACGTGCAGAAATGACTGAAACAAAAAATAAAACCCAATTTTTTAACAAGTCAGCCCATGGGGTTAACTTGCCTACTGCCCCAAGTTAAGTCAATAGGAAAAATCAAGTTTAGAGCTGCAAAGAACTGTGTAAATCTAGGCCAACTCTTACAGAGGAAATCCAGGGAGCAAAAGCAATTTGTTTGGCTGCTTACTGATTCTCATTATATATACCCATTAGCTCAATGGCTTTTTTTCCCTCTTCAAGAGCTTAATATAGAGCTCCAGAACTACCAAGTATGGGGGGGGGGGGGGGGGCAACCAGGGGACTTGGTGGATAGATAGACCTAGAGATGGAAGGTCCTGGTCTCAGACACTTCCTGGCTGCAAGACACTTATTCCCCCACTAACTAGCTCTTTCCCCAAACTCTTCTGCCTTGGAACCAATGCACAGTATTGAAGATTTTAAATTAACAAATTTTTAAAACATGAGGAAAAATATTTTAAATGAAATAAAAATTTTCAATTAAAAATATGAAAAGCCTCCAAGGGCCCCTTTCAGCTTCATGATTACCTTCCCATTCCACCTTGGATGTCTCTGGCAAATGGTTCCAAGAGGGTTGGAACCAACTGGAGAAGTCCATGGAACAAGTGTAAACATCACTTTATGTCAGGATTCACAAAGCCATAGGACAGTTAGAGGTGGCATGCAAGGCAAGTGAGAAGGGTAGTAAAAGCTGCCACCCTGCCCCCATGGATGTGTGGGTACCAAGATTTCCCTAAACTCCCTCCCTTCCCCATTTAATGTCACAGGAGGGAGCCCGCTCACAAGCACTTTCTCAGCCATCTTTCTGCTCCCCCCCCCCAAATTCTTTATTGCTAATGTTTTGAGTTCTTGACACTCCCTGGAAACCTAATCTTAGCTTTGTCAGTTGTTACCAATTTAAATATATGTAACATCATTAACTTAAAAGCAGGTCTACTATTACCCTGATTATTATAGTGCCACAGTGCCAAGAGGGTGGTGATAGAGGGGCATAGAAGCTTGAGAAGTTTCAGGAGTCCATGTTTAAGTCCTTGCTGCGTTATTACTTATACTTTATGAACTTCCCAATAAAAAGCAAGGAGGATTAAGCCCAGTCTCAGTTCATTTTATTAACTATCTTTTTTGCTAACCTATTTTCTCCGACTTTGTTGAGGATGTAGAGCAAGCCCGGTTCCCAATTTAGAAGGAAACAAACTAGATAGCTTGAGAGAATAAACAATTTGATTATTTAACCTCAATGCTGCCAGGGAAACACTAAATTAATCTTTTACAGCCTACCTCCAGTAATGAGCAAGATAAAAGATTTAAAAAACTTCTTCCCAAGCTATTTCAAACAACCCCCTGCATTTTTCTCCTTTTAAAATACAAACACAGAAATAGGTATTGAGTGATTAACCCAGTGGAATTGCTTATTGGCTCTGGGAGGGGAGAGGGAAAAAACATGTAACCATGGAAACAAAAACTTGAACATATTAAGTCGAAAGTTTCCTATTGGACTGAAAGCAAGCTAATTTGAATCATCCCAGATTGAAAGTATAAAACAGTAAGACAACATGCAAAGCACATAACACAATTGGCAAAGTTTCTTTAACGTGTGCACTTTTATTTGAACTGGTCTTAAGTCAGTGTACAGGTAAAGCTCCTCCCCTCCCCCAAGTACTGGCACCAATCTCATTAACTCCCAGGGAGACTGTTAAAGTCTTCATTCACATCTATGTTGGGGGCAGGGAGAGAATTTAGGGAGCCATTCATTATGGCTGACAATTAAAAAAAAAAGAGGAACAAGTATTAAGGCGGAAGATACAAAAAGTTTTTTTTTTAAGGATTACATAATTTACACGTAAAGCAATACTACTGCCACCCCCCACCCCCTCCCCCTGATCTGGATTTATGTTAAGTCGCTCTGCTCCTGTGGGAATAGAGCAAGACAGCCTTCATAGAGGCAAGTAACTCTGTAACAATGCATTATACAATATTTGGAATGACTTATTAAAAAAAATGTACAATCAGAGTCCTGAAGACGCACTGTAGAACTTTGGGGATGTTTGCCTCCAACATTACTTTAGACTGCTCATCACCTTCACCGTTCCAGTTTTTAAATCCTGAGTCAAGCGCCAAAAAAACAAAAAACAAAAAAACAAATAAAGCCATGCCAATCTCATCTCTTTTTTTGGGCAATTATCATGTCACACCCTTTGACAAAAAAAAAAACAACCAAGAAAAAAACACCAACAGTCCATTTAGAAGCATTTGCGGTGGACAATGGAAGGCCCAGATTCATCATACTCCTGCTTACTGATCCACATCTGTTGGAAGGTGGAGAGGGAGGCCAGGATGGAGCCTCCAATCCAGACAGAGTATTTGCGCTCAGGTGGGGCAATGATCTATAAAAGAAAAAAAAGGGGGGGCCGGGGATGAGCACCAAGTTAACTCGTAGTAGATCCAAGTCACTTCAGAACAGGTTTGCCCTAGTAGACTGCCCTGATGTTTTAAGAAGCAATTTTCCTCTACTTAAAATACCTGACTTGTTTGAATTGTATTTATTAATAAAGTGCATATTACATGGAAAATAGATGGAGGGGGCAAATCTGCCTGCTCCCAAAATTTAAATTTTGTAAAATTTTAATTAAATTCCCTAACAGGGAATAATGATGTACTCTCAAAGCACCGTCTGTCCCCTGAGGCAGTTTCTGCTAACAAACTCACCTTGATTTTCATTGTGCTGGGGGCTAGGGCTGTAATCTCCTTCTGCATCCTGTCAGCAATGCCTGGGTACATGGTGGTACCACCAGACAATACGGTATTGGCATACAAATCCTTACGGATGTCAACATCACACTTCATGATTGAGTTGAAAGTAGTTTCATGGATTCCACAGGACTCCATGCCTACATAGAGAAAAGGAGAAAGGGAGAAGGAAGAGAAAATTTTATTAATCTTGCAAACAATATTGTTTGGAACCAATTTTCAAGGCAAGGACCAGGGAATGGGATTAAGTGACTTGTCCACTGTCACAAAGCTAGACATTTAAACCCAGGATCCTTCTCTGGACCTAACTCAATCCACTGAGTCAACCCTGCTGCCCCCAACCCCATTTTTCTGACAGAGGGAAGATTGTTGGAAGAAAAGCCTCACCTAAGAAAGATGGCTGGAAGAGAGCCTCTGGGCACCGGAACCTCTCATTGCCAATGGTGATAACCTGACCATCAGGGAGCTCGTAGCTCTTCTCCAGAGAAGAGCTGGATGCAGCAGTGGCCATCTCCTGCTCAAAGTCGAGGGCCACGTAACACAGCTTCTCCTTGATGTCACGCACGATTTCCCTCTCAGCTGTGGTGGTGAAACTGTACCCTCTCTCGGTCAGGATCTTCATGAGGTAATCCGTCAGATCACGGCCAGCCAGATCCAGACGGAGAATGGCATGGGGAAGGGCATAACCTTCATAGATGGGCACAGTGTGGGTCACACCATCACCGGAGTCCATCACGATACCAGTGGTACGACCAGAGGCATACAGGGACAGCACAGCCTGGATGGCAACGTACATAGCTGGGGTGTTGAAGGTCTCAAACATGATCTAGAAACAGAATAAAACAGTTACATGAGTAGGTGACTTACTCCAAAAGATTTAACATAGCAAAACTAGGATAATCATGCAGGTGTGCAACACGTCCTTGTAGATTTGTAAGTACCCTACAGTCAAAAAAATTTTTTTTAATCTTTGAAAAACTGTTCTAAGATCCAGTCTTTTTATATAGATATACCAGCCTATGGCAAAAGCTGGTATAGTTTAGATTGAGTCACTCAAGACAAGTGAGCTGTTAGTACCTAGACAATCAATTCCAATTGCTAGTGAAAAGGGAGGGGAAAAAAAGCCAGTTCAGAAAAAGCAAACAGAACCTGTAGATATCCAAAGAGAAGATTCAGGTCAGAGAAGGAAAACCCTAGATAATGGCAAAGAAAAAAAGAAAAGTGAAGCAGGATATAAAGACTTGATAATAAATGGATGAAGCTGAAGAGGCTTAAGAATTTTGGAACCCTAATAAGTCCAGACATACCTGTGTCATCTTTTCTCTGTTGGCTTTGGGGTTCAGGGGGGCTTCTGTGAGCAGTACAGGGTGCTCTTCAGGGGCCACACGGAGCTCATTGTAGAAAGTATGATGCCAGATCTTCTCCATGTCATCCCAGTTGGTGACAATACCGTGTTCAATGGGGTACTTCAGGGTCAGAATACCTCTCTTGCTCTGGGCCTCATCCCCCACATAGCTGTCTTTCTGGCCCATACCCACCATCACACCCTAGAGAGGAAAAAATGACACTGTCAATTTTGACTTTATAAATTTAAATTTATGGGTCTCAATTTTTCAACCTGGAAGTTCAACCCTTTTCAGATAATGGAACTAAAATCTTCCCCAAGAAGAACTGCCAAAATCCAAACCATTAGGAATGCTCTTAAAACCAACAGTTTTTAGTAAGAGGGTTCTCTAGGCAACAAAGAAATAGGTTAAGTTTCAAAGACCTGTTGACTTCTCTTGGCTCAAGGTTTTTTGATATACTTTGTTATCAAAATAGTCTAGACTCCTTGGAGAATCTCTGCAGGGTCATTTGCTATCAAAGCCACTTGCCCCCCTTCCCTTCAAAAATATCCATTTGATAAAGCTATATAATGCATACCTGATGTCTGGGGCGCCCCACAATGGAAGGGAAGACAGCCCGAGGGGCATCATCTCCTGCAAAGCCAGCTTTGCACATACCGGATCCATTGTCAACAACGAGCGCAGCAATATCATCATCCATGGCGAACTGTTAGAAAAAGGGGGGAAGGTTTTAATATTTGAATCCAAAAGCAAAATAAATATAATTGTCCACTGGCATGCCACATTTACAGGGCAGCAGGCAAGAAGGTAAGGCACACCATCAAGCCTACAGGTGCCTTCATCCCCACCTTAGGAGATGCTTAGGAGATTGGAGCATAGAGCGATGACCAAGCAGATTGGAGGGACCACTCCCCACCCTTTTTCCTTCTCGAGCTTCCTGTCAGTATTGAATGCACTGCTCCCCTTTGGCCGCTAGGGGGAGTGCCCGCTTGCATTTCTCGCCTTAGAGACTTGGGACAAAGGAAGTCCCAGCTCTCTTGCCTTTCATTATTACCATAAAAGGCAATGGTTAGAGAGGCAGCTTTGCAGAAGTCAGCGGTGCGGCAGGAAGCCAGGTCCCCCCCCCCCTTTTAAAGAGACTTGATTAAAAAGGAAAAGCCACTCCCCCTTGCTCCCTCCTCCCCCTGGCCTTTTTCAAAATGAGGCATGGCGGTGTGGCCACACCCAGATCGGTCCCTACTCCCTACCCCACCCACCCCAGCCAGACGTTAGCAGCTAGGGAAGGGTTGGGAGCCACGCTTATGCAAGCCGCTCCAGAAGAACAGGGCGCTCCTGGGGCTTGGCAGGAGCAGAAGTTCAAAAGGGGAAGTTGCTAGCTCAGCCCTCCCCCCATGCCCCGAGATTTAGAGAAGGAACTCATCCTGGGTGGGTCCCCACCCTGTTCTGGGAAATCAAGCCTCAGAAGTGGGGAGTCATTTAAAGCCAATTAAGGTTCGCTTAAGACATGTCTCTCCAATCATTAGGCCACGGGGTTGTCAAAACCCCTTCTCCATCCCTCAAAGATGGCTTAGTTAAGGGAGCATTATCTGTCTTAAAGCACCAAGTAAACTGAAAAATCAAGATGCTGTTTCAAGTGACACAAGCTTCCCTTCTCCCCCCCTCCAAAAAATCTTTTTGGAAACGGATGCAATAAAAACCAGAGCAACCTTGGTGCTTGGTTTTTGGTGGTCCCAGCAACTCCTCGTACAAGTACGGTGAGGCAGCTGCAAAGCAGACCCCCCAGCCCCTCCCCCTCTCCCGCCCCCAGAAGACAAGTGGGCACTCCCACTCCCAGAGCCAGGCGCGACCAGAGCTGTCCCCACCCCCCTACACTTTGGAGCTTCCGCCCTATAACCTGTTAATCCACCCCACGCCCTTCCCAGGCCCGGCCACTACGGGGCCCGGACTGAGACAAAGACCCTTAATTCATTCCCCCGCCTTTGAATGAAAAGTGGAGGGAGGAACCGGAACCTCTTTTTCCACACCCCCCATAAGGCACGATGCCCACCGCCTTCTGTGCCCCCTGCAAACCATGCGCTGCTACAATAAAGACGGAAGCCCAAAGCTCAGGTCACGCCCTGGAAACCTCTCTCCCGCCGCCTCGGCGGTTAAGGCTCCCTTTCCCATCCCCCTCCTTGCCAGGATCCTTTTTCCCGCCGCCCCCGCCCATTACAACTTCTTCCAACCCCACCCGCGCCTAGAGGCGCCCTCGCTCAGCCGGTTGGATGAGGTTCAAGCCCCAACCTCCGTCTGTCCTACGCCAACAGGATTAAGCCTTCCCCATTATTGAGGAATAATCACCCTGGGCCAGCCAGACCCCATTATTCCAAACACTCAGCTCAAATCCTCTTAGTCCTGGACTCCAGGGAGAACCCGATTAAGTGAGCATCGAAGCAGGCGGCAGTTACTATGCAAGGCCCGCCAAAAGCTCATCACCACCCAGCCAACTTCTCAAAACGCTAAAACCCACTAGCTCCAATGCGCACCCACACACCTACGCTCCTAACCAAGGGGGCGATGGCTGGGCAACCAAGCAATTGTCTTCTCCAAGAGAATAAAGGTCTAAGAATGGATCTACCGCGGGGATTCCAGCCCCGAAGAATCCAGCTAGTTTTTGCGAGTTTCTTGCCCCCATCCACCCACCCAAGTTAATGCAAGGTTCCCAAAGAAATCTTGCAGGCAGGAATAAATGCCCGGCACCCCGCTCCACCCTTAAGGGGTTTGGAGGAGGAAGGCAGAAAGTAATTCTTTCTCCCAAAGCAATCAGGACCGGGGAAGAGGAAGAAGGGAAGGTTCTTACCTTTGAAGTGGCAAGTTTAAACCTTTAAGAGAGGAGGTGGTGCCGCACCTGGAGGCAGGGGGGAGGCAAGTGCACGCTGGGTGAAAGAGCTCACAGCTAGTCGGAGCGCGCTCGCGCTCTGGGTTTTATGGGGCGCGCGAGCTCCACCGCTCGAGCCATAAAAGGTAACTTTCGGAACGGCGCGCTCTGATTGGCCGGGAGTCGTTCACTCACGAGCCTCTTTGCACATTGCAGCATTTTTTTTCTTCTCTCCTCCTTTTGCAAAAAAAAAAAAAAGAGGGGGGGGGGGAGAAAGAGGGAGGGAGACTTTTTTCAGCTTTTGCTTCCTATGGGCGCCCCTCTGCCTCCAAGCCTTTTTTTGCTTGGTCTGAAACTCGGTGTATCAGTGCCATAGCTATGCAGGGCTGATTCATAGCAAAACATGGATGGGAGGAAAGCTTGGTTTGGAGCTTGTGTGTATGCTTGTGTGTTGGCCTTTTTTCCAACCTTGTCTGGATGTGGGAAGAAAAATGCCCTTATGTTGAATTCAAACCCCCTTCCCTTCATTAGGCTAGTTTGGGGCCTTTATTCAAGGTACAGACATGCTTTCTGCTTTTCCCCTCTTTTTTATTTAAGCTGTGCAGTGCACTCTAGAATGAATCCTGAGTTTTCCATAGAGATGCCTTTAACGTGACTGTGAAAGAGTGAGACCCACCCCAGGCAGTGCCAGGAAATACAAAAATCCCAAGAAGGGCTCCCCTCTCCGGCTCCCACCAACAATAGTGCCCGTGAGTCATTCTCCCAACTTTGAATTCTTCTGCCCGACATCGGTTTGTAATCACACCCAGAACGTTGCTGTTTGCTTATGTACTGTTGCTCTGGTTTCCCAAACCCGACTGGGTGCCGGGAGCGGAACCTGGAGATTTCCAAAAGCTCCCTCTCCCCCCTCGTGCCAAAATCTTATCATTCCCTAGGTTAGAGATGAAACCGATTCTGGCTCCCCGCCCCCTATATTCTGCACCCCTCCGCCCTCCCTCCCGTCTCCCGGGATAATTGGATGCCACCGAGATTTTCTTTTTACGATGGGGGGGGGGGGAGCGCCCAGCTGTGCATTTCAGGTGATTTGACCGAGAGGCCTCCGCACCCAAGTGGAGTTGAAGGAGGGGAGAAAGTTGCGAGGTGCAAATGGGAGTGGGTTTACGACTTGAGAAATAGAGCCATATTTCTTTAAAAGAAAAGACCAGGCTCCCAAAAGATGCTTCTCATTCTGCCTGTCGCGCAGATGCGCGTGTCCACACCTCTCCAGTCAATCCCCCATTCATGTATGGACCACGAGATCGTAGGGTGAGGACAAAGGTAACGTCAGGAAAGGAGGCTCCGGGTTAAAAATCGGGAGCAGATACGAGGGCAGCTGGTTTGGCCTTATAAGGGTGTGAAGCTGCCGTTTCTAGGTAAAAAACTGCCTTTTGGTAAACACGGGGCAAAAGTTCTCCAGCCCGGAGGGCCGCGTACATAACATTTACTCTAGAAGTCACAGCTCCCACCTCCCGGAAAGCTGAGGCAGGGCTGGCGGACCCAAACTTACTTCGTTTTATTTATTTTTCTCAACTTGGACTCTGTTTAGCTCTAAGGAGATTATTAGGCGCTTGGAGTTCTCACCGGGGATGGGGGGGGGAGGGGGGCCGGACCCACACCGAGACACCTGAAGCCGGCCTTCGGCCATCGCCTGTCCCCTCCCCCTTCCCCTCCCTCTTCCTCTTCCCCTTCGGGCTCTGGGGGTGACTGGGAGAGAAGCTGGCCTCCCCAACACTTGATTTTTCTTTCTTTTTCTCCCCTCCCTAATTAGACGGCCGGCCATGAAAGCCCCCAATCCCCGGCAGGGCCAGAGGAGCCCGGGGGAGGGGCATTGTCCCCCCCACCTTCCCCCAGATGGTGCTAGGGGTAACTTTAAGAGAGAAGCATAAAACACAGTCCCTCCCACCGCTTTTCAGCAGAGCCCTGCTGGAGCTGGGAACATTTGCCCTGCAACCCGACTGCCTAGGAGTCCGCCGACCCCAGGGAGTGTTTTTTCTGAAGGGAAAGGAGAGAGGTGACCCAATCACAGCCCCAATCATCCCCGGGGTCATTCCCCTCTGACCCGGGACCAACTCTGCCCCGCTGTGCACCCCCGGTCTGGGTTGGAGGCTTGGATTCCACTGAGAGCTGGGAAGGATTCGAGCTCCATTCGATCCGCCCACAATCTCTATGCAGCTTAAGCAGGGAGCCATCTGGAAGGCAATAAACTTCTTGGGGAAACTCAGTGTGCCAGAGAAGACTGGTGGGGAAATATTGTAGGAGACGCTTAGGGACATGGAGACCAACTGTCCGCTGAAAGAACTCCCCCTTCTTGCACAGAATAAAATGAATTAGAGTTTAGAAGGAACCTGGGGAGCCCTCGGAGGCCACCTCCCTCTTTTTACAGATGAGGAAGCTCCCGAGCCAAGAGGTATTAGTGTCTGAGATGAGATTTGAGCTCATTTCTTCCGGAGGCCAAATCCAATGACCACCAGGCCCTGCTAGGAGGGGGGAAGAGAAGCCTTCTTCCTCTTCTTCTTTTTTTTTTTAACATTTGACTTTTTGTTTTTAGAATATAACCCCTTTGAAAGTTTGTGAATCATCCTTTGTCTTTCTATTCCCGGTTCTTTTGCCCATAACCTGGAATGATTTTGAGTGATTCAGTCCCTTCATTTTTTTTTCAAGGAATCCAAGCTCTTCCCCTCCTGCCCATTTAATTTTGAGTTGTTCTTGAGTCCTTTTAGTCCTGTCTGACCCCATTTTTGAGGTTTTCTTGGCAAAGAGTCTGGTTTGCTATTTCCTTCTCCAGCAAGGAAACTGAGGCAAATAGGGTAAAGTGACTTACCCAAGGTCACCCAGCTAATTCTTGTGTGAGGCTGGATTTGAACTCAGGAACATGAGTCTTCCTGATTCCAAGGCCAGTGCTCTATCCACTACGTCACATTTCTAACCCTTCTTTATTTTAATTTCTTTCTTTCTTTTTAAATCTTAACCTTCTGTCTTAGTGTCAGTTCTAAAACAGAAGAGTGTTTACCCTTTCTTTAAAGCTCAGCTCAAATACCCCTCCTTCCAGGAAGTCTTCCTTGGTCCCATTCCCATCTACCTTCTCGAGCTTTGCTCAGCACCTTGCTTGTATTCCTTATTTGCATCCTGGAAGAGTTACTTCACCCCCATTGCCTAACTCTTACTCCTCTTCTGCCTTGGAACCAATGCACAGTATTGATTCTAAGATGGAAGGGGAGGGTTTAAAATAATTTTTAAAAGGGGGGGCTGGGTTCTACATTAGACACGTTACTAAGTTCTCTGAGCCTCAGCCATTTGTACCGCCTAACTCACAGGGTTGCAATTAGGAAAGTGTTTGGCAAACTGGCTCAGCGCCTGAATTAAAATCCAGCCTCGGACATTTATTAGCTGGGCAAGTCACTCAAACTCTGTGTCAATTTTCTCACCTGTGAAATGGGAATATTAAATAATTAAATAATAGCATTCAAGAGGATAAAATGAGAAAATATTTATAAAGTGCGTGACAAATGCTAGTTATGACTGTATTAGACATATTTCCAACACATCTCCTCCTGGTGCCTAAACTCCATGAGGAGGAAAAGGGACTGGCCTTGGCTCTTTTTTTTTTAGACCTCTTCATTTCCCCCAGAGCTATCTCACAGCTCAGCACACACCAGGTGCTTCATAAATGTTTATTCAAGTGAATTGATCTCCAGAACTACAGCTACTTTATCTCCAGAATACCCACAGCTTCCTAGATTTGAATCCCACCTCAGGCACCAGCTATATGTATGTTAGTGACCTTGGACAAGTCTTGTACCTATTTCCCTACCCAAATAATAATAATAGCTAACATCTACAGAGCCCTTCCTAGGTGCCAAACACTGTGTTAATCACTTTACAATGATTATCTCATTTAATCTTCTCTACCAGCCTGGGAGGCTCAAATGAGATATTATCTAGAAAGAATTTTGCACATCTTAAAACACTTTTTAAATGCTACTTATGATGAGTAAATATTATTTATTGTGCAATAATATTTACTATTAGAGTTATGATGATGATGATGATGAAAAATCTTGGAAACCCAAGGCTTTTCTCCTTCGGAATTATGAACCTCGTTTCTTCTCCTGATTTGCCTTCTCTTGCCTCCCCCCGCCCCCCAAACAAACAAACTTTCTGTGTCTGGCCTGCTGTCCAGCAGCCTCTAAGTTCAGCCTCCCTGGGCCCCCGCCTGGCTGGGACAGAAAGAGGAAAGGAACCTGATCCAGGCCCCAAACCCAGGCTGAGGCAGAGCAAGGCCAGCACTCCCTCCGGATCTAGCCTTCGGGAGAGCCAGCCTCTCCTGAGCCTCTCAGATAAGCTGGTGGGCAGATCTTGGCTTCCCTGTCCAGTTCTCCATGTCGAGTTCCCCTCCACGTCCAGTTCCCCTCCGGGCTGGCTTTCATGTTGATTATTCACTGGAAACCTTAGAATCAGAGCTGGAGATGCTTTAGCCTTAGCTTTGGAGGCAGCTAGGCTGACACCAGGGATCGAGTTCTGGTCCTGGAGTCAAGAAGTCCTCTAGCCGTGTGATCTTGGGCTAGTCACTTACCCCTGGGGGCCTCAGTTTCCTCATCTGTAAAATAAGCCAGAAAAGGGAACAAGAGCCATCTGACATCTTAGCCAAAAAAACCCACTTCGCCCCCAAAAGGGGAATCAGACACAACTGAAATTTACTAAACCAGAGCCAGAGGGAGGTAGAAGAGTGAGGAGAGTACGGAATCTGGAGGCAGGAAGACCTGAGCCAGAAGCTCGCCTTCAGCACTTCCTAGCTGTGAGACCCTGGATAAGGCACTCAACCTCCTTCAGCCTCAGGCTCAGCATCTCTAAAATGGGCATAAATAATACCATCTACCACCCGGGGATTTTCTGATCATAACCAAATATTAAATGAGATCATAACTGCAAAGCCTCTAGCATGTAGTAAATGCTATGTAAGCATGAATTCTTTACTTCCCATGATTTTTGACAGGATCACGTGAAATAATAATTGCATTTTATATAAAATTTTATACAATTGTATAAAATGTGTACAAAATTTTATACTATAAAATTGTATAAAATAAAAAGAGAAGAACAGGGCAGAATTTTAAACTGTAAAGCAGTTCACACGGAGCCTAACACATAATAAGCACTATATAAATGTTAGCTGCTACTATTATTTTAGAACCCTCACCTTCCATCTTAGAATCAATATATAGGTATCATTTCTAAGGCAGAAGAGTGGTCAGGGCTAGGCCATGGAGGTTAAAGGTCACCCAGCTAGGAAATGGCTGAGGCCAGATTTGAACCCACGAAGCATCTTTAATTATCTTTTTCAACCCTTAGCTTCTGTCTTAGAATCAATACTGTATATTGGCTCCAAGGCAGAAGAGTATTAAAGGCTAAGCAATGGGGGTTAAGTGACTTGCCCAATGTCACACAGCTGGGAAGTGTCTGAGGTCACATTTGAACCCAGCACCTCCCATCTCTGGGCCTGATTCTCCATCCACTGAGTCAGCCATTCAGATGCCCCCATTAACTTTATTTCTTAAAAACCCTCACCTTCCTTCCACCTTAGAGTCAATAAGGCAGAAGAGTGGTCAGGGCTAGGCCATAGGGGTTAACTGACTTGCCCAGGGTCACACAGTAGGCAATAGCTGAGGCCAAATTTGATCCCAGTTAGTAGTAGTAGTAGTAGTAGTAGTAGTAGTAGTAGTAGTAGTAGTAGTAGTATTCATATTCGTATTATTGTGATAATGATGATGACGATGCTGATGGCAGCAACATGGCTCAGTGGATAGAGTGACAGGCTTAGAGTAGGGAAGATTTATTTTCATGAATTCATTTCTGCCCTCAGACACTAGTTGTGTGACCTTGGACAAGTTGCCTCAGTTTCCCCATCTGTCAAATGAAGGACCCGGCCAACCCCTCCAGTCTCTTTGCCAAGAAAACCCCAAATGGGGTCTCCAAGAGTGGGACACCACTAAAATAACAACTTCATCCTTGTCACTATTATCCTCATCATTATTAGGAGAGGAGGAGGAGGGCCTGAACCAGACTGCTGCTGAGAGGGAGGAGGGGAGCATGGGAAAGATATTGTCCAGAAGTGGCCCCGTGCAGCCAGCCTGGCTATGTTGTAACGAGGCCGAGGACAGAGGACGGGAGGCTTCCGATTAGGGGCCTAGGAGGATCCGGGTGTCCTTGACGGCAACAAGGAGGTTCAGGAGAGGAGAACATTTGTCGGGGGTGGAGGGTGGCCGCAGATAACGAGTTCTGTTTAGGACAGGCGGAATCTGAGATGCCTAAAGAACATCCTGTCCAAGATGTCCAACAGGGAGTTGGGTCATAGAGAGATCTGGGTCATCCTCATGGGGAGATGACAGGGAATCCCTCAGCGCTGGGGCAGTGGATGTGGGGATTGTATACAACAAAAAGAGAAGAGAAAACAGGGCAGAAGGTTGGGGGATAACCATAGCCAGCGGGTGTAACTTCGAAAATGAGGGGGGGAAAGAGACTGAGAAAGGATGCCGAGGCAGCACAGTAGATAGACTCCAGGCCCGGAGTTGGGAGGTCCTGGGTTCAAATATTTCCTCAAATATTTCCTAGTAGTGTGACCCTGGGTGAGTCACTTAATTCCATTTTCCTAGCCCTTGCCCTTCTGGTCTAGAGTTACTAGGACAAAAAGTATGAGTTTAAAAATAGACACACGATATTCTTTGGAAAGTCACTCTCACTTGCCTCAGTTGTAAAATGGGGATAATAATAGCATTCTCCTCCCAGAATTGTTTGCAGAATCAAACAAGGTTATTGTAAAAGTGCTTGGAATATCCTAGGTACTATATAAATGGTTATTCCCTTCTTCTCTTATTGTAAAGGCTCATTTTTCTGGGTGGAGAGGAAGAACACAGTACAAAATATAGTCGAAGTAATAATGGAAGATATCAATAAAAATCTATTTAAAAAACCCAAACAACAAACAAAAAAACTTCCCCTTTTCTGCCTCGTTAAAAGGCAGGGGGAGTTAATTTCTACAGTAGCCATGCTCTGAGCCCTCCAGATTTTGACTCCCAAAGACAAAGCCCTCCTCTTCTCCCCCTAGCTGGGACTCTGGGAGGCCCCGATGAGACATTGTTTTAGCTTTCTGTATATTGAGGGTCCATAAAAAAGTCATTAATTACAAGTTTCATCAGCTTTATGACTATTTCAGGTTTCACAAATAAAATCTCACCAATAAAATACTGAAGCAATAGAGATGTCAGAGCCCGAAATACATAAAGCATATGCCAGAATAGAATCAACAATAGATTTTGTGAGAAGGATTACATACTCTGGGAATGAAAGGAGAAGAGATTGAGGAAGGTTTCCTGGCCTGGAACTAGACTTACGAAGTAGATAAGAATTGGATAGTTAGAGTGGGAAATGGGTGATAAATGAGATAAAGGAGGGCATTATACAAAGTATTGACACTTGGGTGGTATTGTAGGTAGAACACTGGGCTCGGAATCAGGAAGACCTGAGCTCAAGTGTAGCTTCAGCCATCTACCAATTGTGTGACCCTGGCTAAGTTAAGTAACTACTGTCTGCCTCTGTTTCCTCAGCAATAAAATGGGGACCCTAATCGCATCTATCTCCCAGGATTGAGTAGGCACTTAATAAATAGTTGTTCTTTCTCTGTAATGAAAAAGATACTAATACTGCTTATAGCTAGGTGCAAGATGCTGTCACATATAAGATTTATCTTTTACAAAATCCTTAGTTCACCAATCAATGAAAGAACCTCTTCCAATAATCGGGAGCATTTATATAGAATTGTTTTTTTAATTCACAAAGTGCTTTACAAACATGATTGCATTTTATCCTCACCACAACCCTGAGAAATAATTATCGTGATCTTCATTTTATAGTTGAGGAAACCAAGGCAGACAGAGGCTAAGTATCTGAGACGAGATTTGACTCTGTCCTTCCTGATGCCAAATCTGGTGCTCCATCCCTATACCACCCTGCTGCCTCTTGGTACTGAGAATCCTGTCGAGGTATATAAAGCTTAGACAATTCCGACCTTCAAGGACCTTACAACTTAGGAGAGGAGATCATACTAAGCAACATTTCTTACAGCTCTTTCCCAAATGGTCAGCATAGTATAGAGGATCAGAGGGCTAGGACTGGAAGGGACCTCAGAATTCAATTTCCTCATTTTCCAAAGGAAGAAACTGAGATTAAGGAAAGAAATGACTTGCCCAAGATCATTCAAATAAGCAACAGAATCAGGATTTGAACCCAAATCCTCTGACTCCCAAGTTAGTATATTTTTTCCTTACCACATTGTCCCTTGCCCCACACACACACACACTTACTTTATTTCTTCTTCCTTCTCTTCCTCCTTTTCTTCTTACCTTCTGTTTTAGTATCAACTGTAAGACAGAGGAGTGGTAAGGGCTACACAGTTGAGGTTAAGTGACTTATCTAGAGTCACACATCTAGGAAGGGTCTCGGTAAAACAGAGAAATAGAAAAATAAAGAAAGAGAAGTAGGGAAAGAGAGAGAGGAAGGAAGGAAGGAAGGAAGGAAGGAAGGAAGGAAGGAAGGAAGGAAGGAAGGAAGGAAGGAAGGAAGGAAGGAAGGAAGGAAGGAAGGAAGGAAGGAAGGAGGGAGGGAGGGAGGGAAGGCAGGAAGGAAGGAAGGAAGGAAGGAAGGAAGGAAGGAAGGAAGGAAGGAAGGAAGGAAGGAAGGAAGGAAGGAAGGAAGGAAGGAAGGAAGGAAGGAAAGAAAAATAGAAAGACACTATGAAACAGGTGAGCAAGGAAAGTGTTCCTGGAATTGGAATGATCACTACAAAGACATGGACAGGAGAGATGCCATGTTGAGAGAAGAGGTCACTTTGTCTGGGTTACAGAGTGCAAGAGGGGGTAATGATTGTCCAGCAGTGCTGGAAATATAGGTTGGCAATAGGTTATAGGATGTTTTAAAAGCTAAAGAGAGAAGTTTCTATTTGAGCCTGGAGGCAATAGAGACCCCCTGGAGTTGATGGAGTAGAGGAGTCCCATGGTCAGATCTTTGTGTAAGGAAAGTTGCCATGGCAGGAGAAGGTAGGAGAGACAGTGTGGTGAGAGACTTGAGGCAAGAAGGCCACGAGGAAGCTGTTGCAATCATCTGGGTGAGAGGTGATGGGAACCTAAACTGCGGTGGTAGCTAGCTACTTTTTTCTAAGTGGAGAGAAAGGGTCAGCTGTAGAAGATTTTCTAAAAGTAGAAACAAGATTTGGCAACTGGTTGTGGCTATGGGGTGAGGAGCCCAGGATAATGAACCTTGGCGATGGGAAGGTTGGTGGTAGCTTCAAGACAAATAGGGGAGTTTAGAAGACAGAAAACTTTGTCAGGGAGGGAAAGAGAGAAAATATCTAGTTTATCTTTGGATATATTGAGTTTAAGATGTCTCTGGGATATCCAGTTTGAAATGTATAATAGAGAAGATGGTGATGTGGGATTGTTAGGTGGTGCAGTAGATAAAATCAGGAAGACTCATTCCATCATCAAATCCAATCTCAGACACTTACTGGTGGTGTGTCCCTGGACTAGTCAGTTAACCTTGTTTGCCTCAGTTTCCTCATCTGGAAAATGAGCCAGAGAAGGAGACAATCCACTCCAGTTTTTTTGCCAAGAAAATTCCAAATAGGGTCACGAAGAATTGAAGACAAATGAAAAAACATCTGAACAACAATAATACGGGATTGAAGCTAGGGGAAGAGAAGGAGCAAGGACCAAGAGACCAGGATTGGATATATAGATTTAGGAGTCATTTTCCCAGAGATCATAGTTGCCCCTGGTAGCTGATAAGGCTACAAAGAGAATATAAAGAGAGAAGAGGGCCAATGGCAGAACCCTGGGGAACCTTCACAATTAGGAATTGTGAAATCATATGATAACCAGCAAAGGAAACCAAGAAGGGGTGGTCAGATAGATAAGCGAACCAGGAGAGAATGGTGTCACAGAAGCCCAGGGAGGAGAGAGTACAGGTATCCCTTCCACTTCCTGGGAGTTAGAGACCTAACCTGGCCACTACCACCCCTGAACCCCCCAATCCCTCACCCCCAAATTGGAAAATCCACTTAACATTTTTTACTTCTGTGTTCTTTTCCTAAACTTTTAACTTTTTATTTATTTTAACTTAGAAAAAGAAACCATGTATATTTACAGTATTAAAATAATATATTGATATTATATAAAACTGCCTATATATTTTATGTATTTCTGAGTTTCTAAATGGCTTCTCTGTCATCTGCCGGCCTTCACAGGTCATCTGCAGCTTCCACAAAACTCCCCTAAAATTCCCATTTGATTTCTTAAGCCAACCTGTGAAATATCAAAATTGTGATGGGGAAAATCATAATATGGAAGGGATACCTGTATTTAGAAGGAGAGGGTGGTAAACTGTGAAATGTAGCAGACAGATCAAGGTGATGATAACTGAGAAAAGACCACAAGATCTAGCAGTTTAAAGATTATCTGTAACTTCTGTGAAAGCAGTTTAAATAGAGTGATGAGATCAGGCCAGATTGCAGAGGGTAAAGGAGAGAAGTGGAGGCTGTGAGTGTAAATAGTTTTTTCCAAGTACTGTAGTTTGGCAAAAAAGGGAGGAGAAATAAAGGACAATAATTTGAGGTATGGGAGGGTCTAGTCTCTAGTGTAAAAAAATATAGATTTTAATCCTTACCTTCTGTCTTCGAATCACTACTGTGTATTGGTTCCAAGGCAGAAGAGTGGTGGGGGCTAGGCAATTGGGGTTAAATGGCTTGCCCAGGGACACACAGCTGGGAAGTGTCTGAGGCCACATTTGAATCCAGGACCTCCTGTCTCTAGGCCTGCCACTGAGTCACCCAGCTGCCCCCAGGCTATATTTTTTGTTTTTAAACCCTTACTTTCCATCTTAGAATCAACACTGTATATTGGTTCCAAGGCAGAAGAGCAATAAGGTTAAATAATGGGACTTGCCCAGTCTCCTCCATTCTTAAAAAAAAACAACCACATACCCTTGGGGTAATTAGGTGGCCTAGTGAATAGAGATGCAGACCTGAGGACAAAGGTTCTGGGTTCAGATCCCAGCCCAGACACTTCCTAGCTGTGTGACCCTGGAAAAGTCCCATTGCCTATCCCTCACCACTCTTCACACACTATTGATTCTAAGATGGAAGGTAAGAGTTTATTTTTTTTAAGTACATTATAATAGTCTATTGATAAATCCCACTTGTCAGGCATTGCTGAGTTATTAGACATGCAAGTTCTTGCCAGTATTTTTTTCCTAATTTATCTAATGCTGCTATAAGTATCTTGGAAAAGATAACTAATATTATGATTATATATTCTGTAATATAATAATATATTAATAATAATATTCTTAGCTTCTGGTCCCAATAATAGCGTATTGGACAGGTTAAATTAACTGGCTAGGGGATATATTCAACTCATCACATGCATTCTGTGGCTCTGGTGTATGGTAACATTCAGCCGATATTCAGTTAAGCTAATAGGGGAATTCTACCCAGGCATTTAGCAAACCAGCCTTCTGATTGGCCGGGCCGTTTCCAGGACTGCAGACACCTGACAGTGCAGCCCAACCACAGAGAGGACTGAAATATTTGAAAGGACCAATTGGGCGTTGCCATAGCCACCGGCAGACCTATAAAGACTCAGCCCCACCCTGGGCTTCCTAAAGCTGCTTAGTCAGTCCTCCCTTTCTTGTTCTCCTACTCTGGCCTTTTGTTTTGATTCCCAGTTTTCATTTGATCACTCAGCACGGGTTCTTAGCAGGGCAATGATTTGAAGATGCAAGAGATGTCCACTTTAAATCCTGGCCTCTTTAACATGCATTAATTCTCCTCATTCATTCCAAATAACCCTAAAGTCAATAGCAATCCTACCCCTATTCGGGCAAGGCAGTGAAATATTTTTAATAGGCAGTATTTTTAAAAAAATATTTTTTATTCTATTAAGTATTTCCCAATTACATGTAAAAAAAACATTTTTAACCTTCTTTTATAAAACCTTGAATTCCAAATTCTCTCCTTTCCCCCCATCCCTTGAGAAAGCAAGCAATATGATTTTGATTATGGATGTGAAGTCATGCAAGACATTTTGATATTAGCCATGTTGATGCAGTATATTTTCACTATTTTTCTTTGGCAGGGTGATTCAGTGCCTGAATCATAATTCACAACATCATTGCATAGGAATAAATTAAATTGAAATAAATATGGAGTACAATAGCATAAATCTTTTTTTCTTTCTTTTAAAAAAATCCATTTGTCCCTCTCTTTTTCCAACTCCCCTTACACACACACACACACACACACACACACACACACACACATACACACACACACACACACACACGAACTAATGAAAAAACAAACAAAAAAGAAAACCTTCATTATAAAGGTACACAGTTCAGAAAAAAACAACTCCCAAACTGGCCTTGTACGTCACTTTGTGCATCTTAAGTTCTTTACTTCTCTGTCAGGAGGAGGTAAGTGGAATGTTTATTCTTAATTCTTTTGGATTTGGGTTTATCATTGTGCTCTGAGTTCTGAAGTGTTTTTTTTTCCTATAATGTTATTCTATAAATTGTTCTTCTAGTTCTGCTTTTCAGTTTGGATCAGTTCATAGAAGTCTTCCAAGTTTCCTCTGAAATTTAGATAAATCAAATCAAAAAATAAATAAGAAAGAGGTAAAAGAGGTGAATGAAATCTTAGAAAAATTAGAATTAATAGACATATGGAGAAAAATAAATAGGGACAAAAAAGAATACACCTTCTTTTCAGCACCACATGGCACATTCACAAAAATAGATCATACACTAGGTCATAGAAACATGGCACTTAAATGCAGAAAAGCAGAAATATTAACTGCAGCCTTTTCAGATCACAAGGCAATTAAAATATTGATCGGCAAGGGTACATGGAGACCCAAATCAAAAATTAATTGGAAATTAAATAACATGATACTCCAAAACCATTTAGTTAGAGAAGAAATCATAGAAACAATTAACAATTTCGTTGAAGAAAATGACAACGGCGAAACATCCTTTCAAACCTTATGGGATGCAGCCAAGGCAGTACTTAGAGGAAAATTCATATCCCTGAGTGCATATATTAACAAATTAGGGAGGACAGAGACCAAGGAATTGGAAATGCAAATCAAAAAACTTGAGAATGAACAAATTAAAAACCCCCAGAAGAAAACCATACTAGAGATCCTAAAAATTAAGGGAGAAATTAATAAAATAGAAAGTGACAGAACTATTGAGCTAATAAACAAGACTAGAAGCTGGTACTTTGAAAAAACAGACAAAATAGACAAAGTACTGGTTAATTTAATTAAAAAAAGGAAAGAAGAAAGGCAAATTAATAGCATCAAGGATGAAAAGGGGGATCTCACCTCAAATGAAGAGGAAATTAAGGCAATCATTAAAAACTACTTTGCCCAACTATATGGCAATAAATTTACCAATCTAGGTGATATGGATGAATATTTACAAAAATATAAATTGCCTAGACTAACAGAAGAAGAAATAGTTTTCTTAAATAATCCCATATCAGAAATTGAAATCCATCAAGCCATCAAAGAACTGCCTAAGAAAAAATCCCCAGGGCCTGATGGATTCACCAGTGAATTCTATCAAACATTCAGAGAACAGTTAACCCCAATATTACACAAACTATTCGACATAATAAGCAAAGAGGGAGTCCTACCAAACTCCTTTTATGACACAAGCATGGTACTAATTCCAAAGCCAGGCAGGCCAAAAACAGAGAAAGAAAACTATAGGCCAATCTCCCTAATGAATATAGATGCAAAAATCTTAAATAGGATACTAGCAAAAAGACTCCAGCAAGTGATTAGAAGGGTCATCCACCATGATCAAGTAGGATTCATACCAGGGATGCAGGGCTGGTTCAACATTAGGAAAACTATCCACATAATTGACCACATCAACAAGCAAACCAACAAGAATCACATGATTATCTCAATAGATGCAGAAAAAGCCTTTGATAAAATACAACACTCATTCCTACTAAAAACACTAGAAAGCATAGGAATAGAAGGGTCATTCCTAAAAATAATAAACAGTATATATCTAAAACCATCAGCTAATATCATCTGCAATGGGGATAAACCAAGTTTCCTCTGAAACTGTCCATTTTGTCATTTCATATGGCATCATATTCCATTACATTCATATGTCACAGTTTCTATAGCCATTTCTCGGTATAAAAAGGCACTGTTGGGGGCAGTGAGGTAGTTCAGTGGCTTGAGAGCCAGGCCTAGAAACAGGAGATCCTGGGTTCAGATTTGACCTCAGACACTTCCTAGCTGTGTGACCCTGGGCAAGTCACTAAATCCCCATTGCCTAGCCCTTACTGCTCTTCTGCCTTGGAACCAATACCCAGGATTGATTCTAAGATAGAAGGTGAAAGTTTAAAGAAAAAAAGATTTTAAAAGACCACACTTTTCAATCTTCAGCTATTAGGAACCTAACTTTGAATCATAACCCATCTAAAACCCATGACAGAATGACACAATTGGCCCAAACTTGAAGGCAAACCTTCCAGGGATATCTGGGCAGAATCCTTTAAACACCTCTTAGACACATATTTATTTGATTCTGGCCTCTCCTTTAAAAAAAAAAAACATTTTAATTAATATCTTGTTTTTATAACATCTACATTTTATATTATCTACATTTTGCAATAAATCCCTCTTCTTTTCCTTTCCCAAAGAACAAAAATGGAAAAAAATCCAGTTGAGCAAAAAAAGTCTATGCAATTTATTCCATACCAAAGGCCTCTCATTTCAGCAGAGGCAAAGGGAAGCATTCTCATATGCTTTTTTAAAAAGCCCTTATCATCCATCTTGGAATCAATACTATGTATTGATATAGAAGAGTGGTAAGGACTGGGCAATTTTGGTTAAGTTAAGCCCAGGGTCACACAGCTAGGAAGTGTCTGAGGTCAGATTTGAACCCAGGACCTCCCATCTCCAGGCCTGACTTTCAATGATCTACCTAACTGCCCCCATTCTCATATACTTTTGTGCTAGTGGCTTTTCTATACAATTCTCTGTCTCCTCTCTACACACAGTACGTCAGCTCCTTAATGGCAACAGCTATTTTGTTCAAAATCCCAAGCACCTGTAGAACTGAATTGAGTATCTCAATGTTGAAAAGTACATAGAAGGTTGTCTGGTTGTTCTATGTACATTTTGGTATTGATGAAGTCCCCAAACCTACGTATAACACAGGATTGTTGTGAGGATCAAATGAGAAAGTATCTGAGAAGAGGACATGGACAAATCACTGAACTCTTCTACCTCAGTTTCCTCATCTGTAAAATGGACTAGAGGGACTTCTGATATCTCTTTCATGTCTAAGTCTATGATCCCATGACTTAGAATGAAGGAATTCATATGAAATTGGAAGAAAAGAACCATAGAATCTCCAAGTTGGAAATGTCAGGAGCATCTAGTCCAACCCACACATGAAGCAGAAATCCCCACTGCAAAATTTCTGACGAGGGGGACTTTACTTAAAGTCCAATGGGAACTAAAGACCATGGGGAACTCCCATGATCACCAAGACAGCTTGTTTCACTTTTAGATATCTTTCACTGTTAGAAAATTCTTCCTTATGGTGATGCCCAAATCCTCCCCCATTATAATTCCCACCCATCATTTCAGGCCCCACTTCTAATATGTCCCCAGTATGTTAACTCTGAGTAAGTCATTTATCCTCTTAGCATTCTAAAAGTATGAGTTGGAAAGAAGGTACCGACCTACATTCTTAGAGAGAGTTTCCACATCTGGAATCCATTAGACCAATGAAATCAGAGGCCCTAATGTAAAATAAACATGTTTATTTATGTGAATGTGCTTTGTAAACCTTAAAGCACTATATGAATATGAACTATATCTACATTTAGATAGATAGATAGATATCCTTCAATGGAATCCTGGTTTCTTTTCATTTTTCCCCTAACATATTTTTATTTAGTTCATTAAATATTTCTCAATTTCACAAAAAAGAATTTTAACATTTGTTTTTTTTATAGGAATCTTTTTTTTATTTGACACTGAATGCAAATCTTTTTTTTTTGTTTGTTTGTACAAAAACTATTTAATTTGATGTAATCAAAATTATTGATTTTACATTTTGCGATTTTTTTCTAGCTCTTGCTTGGTTTTTTTTAAAATATATTTTATTTGATCATTTCCAAGCATTATTCGTTAAATATAGATCATTTTCTTTTCCTCCCCCCCACCCCCTTAACATTTGTTTTAAAATTTGTTTGAATTCCAAATTCTCTCCCTCCCTCTCTCCATTCTCCCCCCCTTGAGAAGGCAAGCAATTTGATAGAGACTATATATGTGCAGTCATGCAAAATATATTTCCTTATTAGTCATGTTGCAAAAGAAAACAGACAAAAAACCCCAAGAAAAATAAAGTTAAAAAGTATTCTTCACTCTGCATCCAGATTCCATCAATTCTTTCTCTGGAAGCAGATAGTATTTTTCATCAAAGGGCCTTTGGAAAAGAAGGAACTGTTGTTATCTAATTGTAGATCAAAGCATATCAAAGCATGCCAGCCTTCACATTTCTTTCTTTCATGAGTTTTTAATTGTATATGTGATGTGGAAATTGTATTACATGAAAGCACTGATTTAACCTATATCTGACTATTTTACTGCTTCTGGGAGGGGGAGAGGAAGGGAGGGAGAGAATCTGAATTGCAAAATATCATAAAACAATTGTCAAAAATGGTTTCTACATTTCTAATTTTTAAAAAATTCAATTTAAAAAAGTTCTTTGCAATTGTCTCAGATTTTTGTATTGCTGAGAATAAGCCATTCCCAGCTGATCATTGTATAATATTGTTGTTACTGTATACACAGTTTTCCTGGTTCTGCTCACTTCACTCTGCATCAGTTCATACGAGTCTTCCCAGGTTTTTCTAAAACATTGTTTCTCTCTCAACAAGGACTGTGTGAGGTGAGATAGATACATTCTGTGTGCATGTCTCATTTGGCTCTCAGCTGGGCAAACTATTAGTGTTAGTGGAGGGAAGAGAACGGATCTAAGGAAAAGCAGACCAGCCTGAGCCATGGTTGAGAAAATGAGCCATTTCCCCAAGAAAGACTCAACAAGGCTCGGTCTGTTCTAGAGAGGATCCTACTCCCAGGTGGCATGATCATACCTGCCAGGGATTAGCAGAGAGGAAGTGGGGGGGAGGTTTACTCTGAAATCAGTGCAGACACCACACACACACACACACACACATACACACACACACACACACACACACACACACACACAGTTGCTATATTTTCTTGCAATTTGACCTGGGGATGTAAAAAAAAAAAGTCTCACTCCAATTGCGTCACTAATCTGTGATTCACAACACACAGGAGGGGGATTCCAAATTCAGTTCCATTTGGGTGAGCCTCCATGGCAGCCTTCCAGGTCTCTCTTCTGACACACCCAAACACTAGAACCCCAGAAGGAGACTGGGGTTGGCAATGGGAACTCATGAAAGGAACCCTCCTGAGGACCTTAGAATATTTTAGAGCACTGTGAGTCTGGAGAGAGAGAGAGAGAGAGAGAGAGAGAGGGAACTTTCTTTTTTTTTTCTTTTTTAAAAAACCCTCACCTTCTGTCTTAGAATCGATACTGAGTCTTGGTTCCAAGGTAAAATAGAGGTAAGGGCTAGGCAATGGGGGTTAAGTGACTTGTCCAGGGTCACACATCTAGGAAGTATCTGAGTTCAAATTTGAACCCTGATCCTTCCAACTCTAGCTCTCTATCAGCTATGGTACCAAGCTGCCCCTTCAGATTAAAAAACATTTTTAAACCCATCTCTATCTTGATTCAAAGGCAGAAAATCATTCAGAGTTAGGCAATGGAGGTTAAGTGACTTGCCCAGGGTCACACAGATGAGAAGTGTTTGAGGTCAGATTTGAACCCAGCACCTCTTGTCTCTAAGCCTGGCTCTCAATCCACTGAGCCACCCAGCTGTCCCCCCCCAATATATACATATTTTAAGACTATATTTTGTTTGAAGAAAAAGAAATGTGTGAGGGCTTATAATGTACTGATTCAGAGTAGATTAAGTAGAACCTGTAGAAAAATGGAAATGACCCCAATGGTATTAAATGAAGAAAAGCCATTGTAAAGGGCAGCTGGATAGTTCAGTGGATAGAGAGCCAGGTCTAGAGACAGGAGAACCTGGGTTCGAATCTGGCCTCAGACCTTGGGCAAGTCACTTAATCCCAAATGCCTAGCCTTTACTGCTGTTCATCAATCCTTAGCATCAATTCTAAGACAGAAGGTAAGGGTTGAAAAAAAAAAACCAAACCATTGGAGGATAGGCATGCTGATTGGTTGTCATGATCAGCCCTAGTCCCATAAAAGGATAATGAAACATCTCAGGAGTGAGCCTGGAACTGTGTCGAGGAGTGTTGTGTGCACTGCTTGACTCTCTCCCCTCTTGCTGTTATCCCATGCTATTCTTGGAGCTCAAAGTCCTCCACACATGAGCACAGAACTCAGTAGGAGCCCAGTCTGTCTTGCACGATCTCCAAGGCTAGTTAACCTAAGTCTCAACTCTCAGCATTAAAAATCAGCCCCACCTTATTGAATCAATCTTATCTCCCACTCATCAGCCAGTACCTTCCCTTTAGCTTTATAGGATTATGAACTTGGACCTGCAAGGAATTGTAGAGGTCACCTAGTCCAGCCCTTGCAATTTGCACATGAAGAAACTGAGTGCCAGAAAAGGGAAATGATTTAGTCAAAGTCCTACAGGCAGTAAGTGGCAGGGTCAGGGCTTTTGGCTACAAATCCATTTTTTCCCCCTAACTTACACTCCATACTGCCCCACAAATATGCCATATTTATTCCAAACTTTCTCCTGCTCCCTCGCCATCCTCACCTCTCCCCACCCCAACCCCATTTTGTTCAGTTGTGTCCAATTCTTCATCAAGATACTGGAATACTTTGCCATTTCCTTCTTTAGTTCATTTTCCAAATAGGAAACTGAGGCAAACAGGGTGAAGTGACTTGTTTAGGGTCATACAGCTAGGACATTTCAGAGACCAGATTTGGACGTAGGAAGATGAGTCACTTAGGATGGGGTCTATCTCCCACCTGAAGTGGATGTCCATTGTCTGGTGAAGTGGGGCCTTCCCTCAGGGGAAACTCTCCTGTGACAAGGTCAAAACCTGGGGTTTCTACCCACAAACTAAATAAACTGGGGATCTCTAGATTCCATGTTGACAGGATATTGCCAATAAAGTTAGAAGATGCAGAGGAGGTCAGTCACTGACTCCTGGGCCATTTCCAGCCATCTTGACTTTTGTTTTGCCTTTGGACTTTGATGATTGTGGAAGAGAGAATGAAAAGGATGACTTTGCTTAGTTCTGGCTCATCTACACCCAACCACTCTGAAGTCAAGATATCACCTTTATGATATCATTGATCCTCTTTGAAAACAAAGGACTAAAGGACAGCCAGATGGCCAGGCCTAGAGCCGGGAGGTCCTGGGTTCAAATCTAGCCTTGGACACTTCCTAGCTATGTGACCCTGGGTAAGTCACTTGACCCCCATTGCCTACTCTTACCACTCTTCTGCCTTGGAACTGGTTCCAAGACAGAAGGTGAGGGTTTAAAAAACAAACAGGATTTTAAGAAAAAATAAACAAGGAAAGGAAGGATAAATAACAGTAATATTAAGTGTCTACTATGTGCCAGGCACTTTGCTCCAACCTGACAATACAAAAAGATGGTCCCAGTCCTTGAGGAGGTCATAAATGAAGGGGGTAGGGTGGGAGGGAGACAATAAACAAACACATATATACACACAAGCTGTGTATAGGATAAATAAGAAATGATCCACGGAGGGGAAAGCACTAGAATTGGGAGAGATGGAGGAAGGAGCCTCATGATGGGGGGACTTCCAATGTATGAAGTGTAGGGATGGATTGAACCCACAGGGTGAAGATATCTCCAGATAATGCAGAGCTTGATGAGACTAGGAAAGGGATTGGAGAAAGGGATGGGTGAGAGTAAAGGGCTGAGAATGG
Source organism: Monodelphis domestica (assembly GCF_027887165.1). Lineage (NCBI taxonomy): Eukaryota > Metazoa > Chordata > Mammalia > Didelphimorphia > Didelphidae > Monodelphis > Monodelphis domestica. The sequence goes on along the minus strand of NC_077233.1, from coordinate 211,332,788 downwards.
CTCTGAGGTTTTAGACTGTGGGTGATCTGAAGGATTGTGGTGCCCTCAGACACAAAGAGAAAATCTGGGCAGCTGGTTGGGGAAATGGATAGAGTGCCAGGCCTAGAGTCAGGAAGACCTGAATTCAAATGCAGCCTCAGACACTTACTAGCTGGATGACCCTGGGCAAGTCACTTAAGGTGGTTTGCCACAGTTTCTTCATATGTAAAATGAGTTGGAGAAGCATCTGACAAACCATCACAGTATCTGCCAAGAAAAACCCCAATGGGGTCACAGTTAGACATGACTGAAAAACAACTGAAGAGTGACAAGGAAGAGAAATGGATTTAGGGGGAAAGATAATGAACTCTCATAGCCCCAATGTAGGGTTTGAGATGCTTATGAAACATCTAGTAGGACATTTCCAGAAGGCAGTTGATAATTGGGACTGGAGCTCAGGAGAGAAATTAAAGCTGGATGTTTATCTGGGAATCATCTGCATAAAAAGATAATTGAACTGATAAGATCCCAGAGATGGGATACAGAAAAAAAGAGAACCTAAGCTAGAGCCACACAGCCTTTTCTTTTCTTTTTTTATGTTTCATTAATTAATTTTTAAAAATCTTTTCAAACAATGTGAATGGATGGATAAATGAAAGGTCCCCAGCTTAGGCAATAATTGGGAAGATTCTATTCTCAAGAAGGAATTTAATCCATTGGGAGCCTGACTGATCAGCTTTCTTCCTCTATTCTTATTGTAATTCTTGTTAACAATGCACAGGTATTTCATTTACTATGTATCTCTGGCCACTTACTGGCCTGCATCCCTAGATCTGGTCCAGACCCAGGAGCTTAGCTCTGGTTTATCATTCCTCCAGGCTTTGTAAATGTTTGATCCTCTATTATGTTCCAAAGTCTGTCCAAGCTCACATTTCTTGTTTCCTTGACCCTTCCTCTCCATCTCATCCTTTGCTGTCCCCTTTGTCTTTTGCCTTCAATCTTTCCCAACATCAGGGTCTTTTCCTGTGAGTCCTGACTTCTTGTAAACCACAGGTTTTAAGCTTCACCATCAGTATTTGACCTTCCAGTGAACCGTCCAAATTACTTTCTTCCTTTCTTGTTTAAGCCTTACTTTCTGTCTTACTAATATTTCTAAGAAAGAAGGGCAAGAGCTAAGCAAATGAGATTAAGTGACTTGCCCCAGCTAGGACATACGGGAGGCCAGATTTGAACCCCAGAACTCTTGATTCCAGGCCACTGTGCCACCTAGCTGGCCTTTAAATTAATTCTTTTTTTAACCCGTACTGTGTATTGGTTCCAAAGCAGAAGAGTGGTAAGGGCTAGGCAATGGGGGTTAAGTGACTTGCCCAGGGTCACACAGCTGGGAAGTCTCTGAGGTCAGATTTGAACCTAGGACCTCCCATCTCAAAGCCTGGCTTTCCATCCTCTGAGCTATCTAGCTGTCCCCTTAAATTAATTTCTTTTAGAAATTACTTTCTAGGATCCATGTGAACTGATGCAGAGTGAAGTAAGCAGAACCATTTTACACAGTGACAGCAATCTTGTGGGATGATCAACTGTGATAGACCTACCTACCATTGCTTAGCTCTTGCCCTTCTTTCTTAGAAATATTAGTAAGACAGAAAGTAAGGCTTAAACAAGAAAGGAAGAAAGTAATTTGGACAATTCTGAGGATTTATGAAAAAGAGTGCTATTCACCTCCAGAGAAAGAACTTTGGGAGTAGAAATGCAGATGAAAAGATATGATCTATCACTTGTTTATTTGGTATATGTTTGAGGTTTGGGTTTTGTAAGACTATTCGCTTACAAAAATGAGAAATATGGAACTATGTTTTGCATGATAATACATATATAAATACAGATCTAATTGCTTGTCAGCTCTAGGATGGGGGAGAAAGGAAGAGAGGAAGACAACATGAATCATATAACTTAGGAAAACTTAAATGGAGATTCTTTATTAAAATTAAAAATCCAAATTAAAAAAACAAAGAAATGATTTAAGAGGCAACTAAGTAACTCAGTGAATGGAGAGCGAGGTCTGGAGACAGAAGTCCTGGTTTTACTTCCTAGCTGTGACCCTGAGCAAGTCATTTAACCTCCGTTGCCTAGCCTTTTCTACTCTTCTGCCTTGGAACCAATAATTCCAAGATGCTTTTCTAATTATTTATTTTTATTTTAAACTATTTTTCCATGGTTACATGATTCATTTTCTCTCCCTCCCCTCTTCCCTTCCCTCTCCTGGAGCTGACAAGCAATTCCATTGGATTTATTGATTCTAAGATGGAAGATAAGGGTTTAAAAAAAAAATTACCCAAGGGATGGCTAGGTGGCTCAGTGAATATAGAGCCAGGCCTAGAGACAGAAAGTTCTGTGTTCAAATTCCAGTTGTGTGACCCTGGGCAAGTCACTTAACCCCCATGCCCAACCCTTACCACTCTTCTACCTTGAAATCCATTCTTAGTATTGACTTTAAGACAGAAAGCAAGGGTTAAAAAAAAAAAGAAATTATCTAGCAGGGGCAGCCAGGTAGCTCAGTGGATAGAGTTCCAGTCCTAAAGATAGGAGGTCCTGGATTTAAATCTGCTCTTAGACACTTCCTGACCCTGAGCAAGTCACTTAATCCTGATCAGCTAGCCCTTACCACTCTTCTGCCTTGGAACTGATACTTCAAACCAAAACAAAAAGAAAGAAAAAGAAATTACCTACCTGCCTAAAAAATGAATAAGACAAAATTATTGCCCTAAAGGAGTTCCTGGCTGGGGGGCAGGGAGTTAGGGGAGGAAGAGAAGATAACAATTCGAATACATAGAATTCAAGGAGAATGTGATAAATTCTACAATAGAAATACCTCCACAATGTTATGGGAATTTAGTGGAGGGACTTGGGTTTTGGGAGGTCCAAGGAGTGGCTCTCTGGGTGGATGAAGTGAGACTTGAATTCCTGAGGTGGATATGGATAAACCTTTAAGGACCTGTGAGATATCAGGGGAGAGAGAAGGAAGGGAAGGTCCTTTCTGGAGAAAGGAGGGAAAGAAAGGAAAGTTAGGTACAGGAGTGCTGGGAGACCAGTACATAGTCCAGGTTGGCTAGGAAGTAAGACACAGGACAGGAACTGATCTATCAGGATGTCAACAAGTTTATTAAATGCTTGCGAGGTGCCAGGCACTATACTAAGGATTGGGGTTGCAAAGAGACAAATAACAGTCCCTGCTTTAAAGGAGATCAATCCATGTGAACAATTATGAACAAACAAGAAAAATATCAGATAACTTAGAAGTTGTCTGACAGGGGAAACACTAGAATTAAGGAGGGGAAAAAATTAAAAATTAATTAAAAAGAATTTTTAAAAAAGATTTAAGGAGGATTGGGGGTGGGGGGAGCTGGATAGAAAGCCAGGCCTAGAGACAGGAGTTCCTGGATTCTGGCCTCACATTTCCCAGGTATATGGCCCTGGGCAAGTCACTTAACCTCCTTGGCTTATCCCTGACCACTCTTCTGCTTTGGAACCAATACTTAATATTCATTCTGAGACAGAAGGTAAGGAAACCCTTACTATCAATCAATATTAATTGTTATTAATTAATTAACAATTAATAATTAATTAACAATACATATCTGTTCCCAGGTATAAGTAGTAAGGGCTATGCAATTGGGGTTAAGTGACTTGCCCAGGGTCTTACACTTAAGAAAGTGCCTGAGGTTTGATTTGAATCTAGGCTGACTGTCTCCTGACTTGGCTCTCTATCCAATGAGCCACCCAGCTTTCCCTTGCAAGGGTCATTTAAAAAAAAAATGGAAGACTGGGAAAGGTTTCTTGGCAGAAGGTGAGGCTCTTTGCATTAGTGGCTGAGATTTGAAGTAAGCCAGGGAAACCAGGAAATGGAGATGAGGAAGAAAAGGGTTCCAGGCCTGGAGGTCAAGCAGTGAAAATGTTGCACCAGAAGATTGAGAACATCTCCTTCCAGGAACAGGGAGGCCAGTGTCACCAAATTACTGGATCAAAGAGGAAGCTGGGAGGATGAAATAGGAGGGGACCAGGTGATGGAGGGCTTCAAAAGTCAGACAGTTTTATATTTGATCCTGGAGACAATAGAGAGTTATTGGAATTTATGGAATGGAGGTGACCAGTGCTTTAGGAAGACCAATTCCACAGCTGAATGGAGGATGGGCTGGAGGAGGCAAAGATGTGAAGCAGAAAACCCAACTGGGAGACCACTGGGAGAGTCCAGTGGGGGGATGATGAGAGCTGGAACCAGGGCGGTGGCAGTGCCAGAGAGAAAGGGGCATCTCTGAGAGAGGTTTCGAAGGGAATCAGGAGAAGACTTCAACTCAGCTGGGATGGAGGAGTGGGAGAGGGGAGGGAGACGAAGAAGTAGAGGATGACGCCTAGGTTGTGAGGCTGGGCGTCTAGAAAGATGGTGGAACCCAGTTACAGCAATGGCACATGTTGGGTTCAAAATGTCTTTTGGACAGCCATAGTGAGATGTCCAATAGGTAGTTGGAGACCCAGGACAGGAAGTCAGGAAAGGGTAAAGCTGGTCTCCACAGGGAGGAGGAAGAACAGAATTTGGAATTACTAGGCAGAAGGAAAAGCAGAATGCTAACAGATTATGATTAGATAAAGAATTCAGAGTTCACAAACAGAAGAAGAATCTATATAGGCATCCAGAGAGAGCCTTCTTGATGATTGAGGCAAGAGAATAATATTGAGGGGAAACTAGGTTGCAGAGTGCTTAGAGAGCCAGGCCTGGAAGAGGGAGCTCCTGGGTTCAAATTTGACCTCAGACACTTCCTAGCTGTGTGACCCTGGGTAAGTCACTTCATCCCCATTGCCTAGCCTTGACCACTCTTCTGCCTTGGAACCAAAACACAGTATTGATTCTAAGATGGAAGGTAAGAGTTTAAAAAAAATTTTAAAAGAAGATAATAGAGGAGAGAAGAGTCTGGCATGCAAAGGGTTAAAAAATGGATGAAGAATTCCTATTGTCTAGACTATGCTGTGCCATTAAATGGAAGCCTCATCTTTAAGGGGCTTAAATTCCAATGGAGGAGTACGTCATTCAACAAGCACTTATTAAAGTTTTACTGTGTGCCAGGTACTGGAAATGAACAGATGCAGAGGAGTGGTGGCCAAGGGAGTTTTTCGTCTAGGGACTCATAGGAATGGTGAAGGAAGCCATTGGACAATTGACCGGCTTGCCCTTTCCAGAAGCAATGGTAGTGCGGATCGGGATTTGTTCCCAGATAAAAAGAGAGAAAATGGATTTGAGTTGGGATAGGGATAAAGATGGGGGCAGCCGGAAACAAAGATGGGTTGTTTTCATTCAGATATTCTTCCGGTGAAAAGCTTGGAATAAACATGAAATAGAATCTTTTCTGAAGAATTAAAGTTGAGAGTCACCCAGAGGCTACTGAAGAGACCTATGGTGGGTGTGTTGCTTGATGTTCCTGGGGAAGAATGACCTGGGATAAGCTGTAGGAAAGATATGGAAAAGATATTAGCATAGAAATGCAGGAGCTCAAAAGGTGGGGTAGTCATGGAGTGATGGCCAGAGATAGCCAGTGGGCTCTCTACACCCTGGTTTCGGAGATCTACAAAGACCCCCAGTGAACTGGAAAGACTGGAGCACTTATGGGAAGACCAGACCCAAGCTGGAATTCTCTCCTCATTTTCCTACCTCTTGTCTCCTTCCTGAAAGGGTAGCTGTGTAGTAATTGTAGTATCAAATCAAATCAGATGTAGTAATTGATAGAGATAGCCAGCCCTTACCTTCCGCCTTACAATCAATACTGTATATTGGTTCCAAGGCAGAAGAGTGGGAAGGGCTAGGCAATGAGGGTCAAGTGACTTGCCCAGGATCACACAGCTAGGAAGTGTCTGAGGCCAGATTTGAACCCAGGACCTCCCATCCCTAGACCTGGCTCTCCATTCACTGAGCCACCCAGTCTTTTAGTATGTGCTCAGAGATCTACCAAAAGACCTGGAGGATCTATGGCCAGAGCAGGCCCAAAGGGGAAGTCCCTCCTTCCTTCCCTATCCCTTATCTCATGTGAATGAGGAGCTATTATGGGTCTGAGTCAGCAATCTTGGTAAAATTCCCTAGAGAAGAAATTCTATTGTTACTGTTATTTGTTGTGACTTTGCTATGGAGCTTACTCTAATCTAATCCTAAGGAATTAAGTTACAATTTTTGGAAAATGGTTAGGTACAGACTGATTGGGCTCTGACCAGGGGAGGGAGGAGACCCTGGCTCCATCAGAGGCAAAGAGCACGCTGCCATCTTTAAGGATTCTGGAAGGTGAAGGACTCTTTCTGCATCCATGTGCTTTCTGTTGCTTACTTGTTCTCCAGCTCGAAATATTGTAGGCAAAATTTAGAGATAGGAGAAGGAACAGGCAGTCCCTAGATGTCAATGAGCCCAGCTATCTGGTACAGGGGGAAATACTGACTTTAGAGTCTGGGTACAAATCTGACAGCTGACACTAGCTGTGTGACCCTGAGCAAGGATCTCCCTGAGTCTGTTTTTGCATTTGTAAAGCAAGGTGGCCGAATGGGTTCTGAGGTCCTTTCCAGCTCTGGGTTTTTGATTTGGGGTGCAGGAAAGGTCAGGGATCCCTCTTTGGCACATTCAGGGGGCCATGACAGGTAGACTGACTTCTTTTTTTTTTTTTTAATCCTTATCTTTCATCTTAGAATCACTACTGTAAATTGGTTCCAAGGCAGAAGAGTTGTATGAGCTAGGCAATGGGAGTTGAGTGACTTGCCCAGGGTCACCCAGCTAGGAAGTGTCTGAGGCCAAATTTGAACCCAGGATCTCTCATCTCTAGGCCTGGCTCTCCATCTATTGAGCCTCCCAGCTGTTCCCCAGACTGACTTCAGATTTGATACTAGGACCCCCTGTCTTTGGGCCTGGTACTCTATCCCCAGACCCACATAGTTGCCCTCATCATATGATTTTTCAAGATTTTGGGTCTTCCCATAGGTCTTCCAGTCTGCCCAGTTTACTGGGAGGTCTTCCTGTGTTTCAGGTTCCACCATTGCTCTCTGGAGACAAAGTTTGAGGATGGCCCTCTCCTCTCTGTAATAGAAGTCAGGAGCTGTGTGACCCTGGGCAAATCACTTATCCCCCATAGCCTAATGTCTTGGGACCAATACACAATATTGCCTCTAAGACAGAAGGTAAGAGTTTAAAAAAAAAAGTAAAGTATCTAACAGACTTACTCCATGAAGGATCCTATAGAGGAAACTAGAATAAATAAGTTGTGGACTTTGTCCAACATTTGGACTTCATATTCTACAAAACAGATATAAAAATATAACTAAAAAAATGAGAAAAAGAACTGGAATCTCAGTTGTAATCTTTGCTCTGCTGGGTTTCCAGTTATGTGACCTTGATCAAGTCATTAACCCTCTAGAGCCCTATTGGTGAAGCTGTGGCACAGGTGCCGGGGCAGCACTGGGGGGGAGCTGCTCCATTACCCCTTTCCCTAGCACCTGAGGACATTTTTTTGCCTGCCTCATTCCTCTGACTAGCCACCTAATGCAAGCATTTCTTCTCTCTGCTGTCTGGGGTCATGTGGGGGCTCACAGACAGCTTGATGATATATTTTGGGCATGTGATCTCCAAAACATTCACCACCACTGCTCTGGTGTTTAGTTTCTTCCTCCATAAAATGAGGAGACTGAACCAGCTGATCTCTAAGGAGTCTGTTCTGGCTCTATATCCTTTGATCCAATAAATAGAGACCCTGAATGTTATAGAAAGCCAGAGAAGGGAAGATCTCTTGGGGCGGGCTTTGGCTGTTGGGGCAAGCAGGACTTGAGCTGGTCCTTGAGGAGTAGGTAGGCTGCTGAGAGCCCAAGAGGAGGGGAGAGAGCATTCTGAGCCAAAGGAACAGAGTGAGCCAGGGGATGGAGGAGGGAATACAGAGGACACGGTGTGTTCAAGGGCCATCAGGCAGTCCAGTTTGGCTGGTACAGAGGGTTCATGCAAGGGAGTCATGGGAGATAAGGCCGAAAGAGAGAAATATAGGACGTGAAAACCAGAAGGGACTTCAAAGAACAGCCAGTCCAACCTTCTGATCTTACAGATGAGGAAACTGAAGCCCAGAGGGGAAGTGAGGGAGGGAGGGAGCTCAGAGGATCAGGAGATCAGAGATTTAGCCTTGGGAGGGACTTGAGAAGTCCAGCCTACTCATTTTGCAGAGGAGGAACCTGAGACCCAGAGAAAGAAAGTAATAATAATAATGATAATAATAGAATAACAATAATAGCTAGCTAGCCTTTATACAGCCTGTTAAGGTTTGCAAAATGCTTCATATATATATTCTTGTTTGCCCCTCCCAACCACTCTTGTCCCCCCTTTTTTTTTTGTTATTCAGTCCTTCTGGTCTTATCCAACTCTTCTTGACCCCAATCTGGAATTTTCTTGGCAGAGATATTGGAATGGTTTGCCATTTCCTTCTCTGGTTCATTTTCCAGAAGAGGAAACAGAGGCAAGCAAGTTAAAATGACTCGCCTAGGGTCACACAGCTAGTAAGGCCATTTTAAATTATTTTTTAATTTTAATTTTAGTTTTTAATTTAATCCTTCTGAGGCCATATTTAAATTCAAGTCTTTCTGACCTCAGGTTCAGCACTCTATCCACTATGCCACCTAACAGCCTCCATATCTTAATTTTATAGATGATGAAACTGAGGCATTGAGAGGTTAGGTGACCTGACCAGGGTCACACAGTAAATATCCAAGATGGGATTTGAACTCAGATCTTGCCAATTCCCAATCCAGCTCTAAACACTGTGACAACCAAGGCCAGCCACCCAGACACGAGGTGGCAAAGCTGGTTTTAACTTCAAAACCATAACTTTTCCCCCTGTATCACCCTATAAGATTTGAACTTGAGGATCTTATGGATCAGGCTATGGAAAGGGTTTTTGGTTTTGGCTTTGTTTTTGTTTTTTATTTTTATTTATTTTTTAAACTCTTACCTTCCATCTTGGAGTGAATACTGTATATTGGCTCCAAGCCAGAAGAGTGGTAAGGGCTAGGCAATGGGGGTCAAGTGACTTGCCCAGGGTCACACAGCTAGGAAGTGGCTGAGGTCAGATTTGAACCTAGGACCTCCCGTCTCTAGACCTGGTTCTCAATCCACTGAGCTACCCAGCTGCCCCCTTTGTTTTTTATTTACAGGCTTGGAGAGTTTATTTTAGGCTTAGTTCTGGCTTCACAACAGAAAGGAGAAAAGAGTGAGCTTAAGTCCATTCTCTGGTACTTCCTGGCCCCAAACTTTATGTCAAAAAGCCTCTGGAAAAACTGATCCCTGAAGAGGACTTCTAAGCTGTCGGGAACCATTGCCTTCCCTTGGAGGGTACAGTTTCCTCATCTCTTCCTCCTCCACTTTCTTTACTTTCTGTCTTACTAACAATTCTAAGATGCAGGGGGAAGGGCTAGACAGTGGGATTATGTGACTGCCCAGAGTCACCCATCTAAGAAGTATCTGAGGTCACATTTGAACCCAAGTCCTACTGACTACAGGCCTGGCCTTCTATCCACTGTGCTACCTAGCTAGCCCTTGGGTACAGTTTCTAACGAGACTTGACTTGATTAACGGGAGCAGATTTCATCTTTTAAAAAAAAATAACATTTTCCCCCAATTATACCTAAAAACAATTTTTTAACATTCATTAAAATTCTTTTTTAAGTCCAAATTCTTGTCTTCCTTTCCTCACTCCCTCCTATCCCTTTCCCTTTCCGGAGAGGGTAAGTAAGGAGATTCAATTAAAAAAAAAAACAACAAAACCCTTTACCTTCCATTTTAGAATCAGGAATGTGTGTTGGTTCCAAGAGTGGTAAGGATTAGGCAATGGAGGTTAAATGACTTGCCCAGGGTCACACAGCTAGGAAGTTTCTAAGGCCACATTTGCGTTCAGGACCTCCCACCTCTAGACCTGACTCTCAATCCTCTGAGCCCTTAGCTGTCCTGTAAGCAGATTCAATCTTGAGAAATGATTCTCGACACCCTTGGGCTCCTTTCCATTTATGTTGAGAAGGTCCATATTTCTGAACGTCAGAGGAAATTGGGTAATCCTCAGACTTGGGAGTCTGGGATCCTATAACATGGGGAAAGCCAAGACATAAAGAGGAATTATCTCCTTCTCATTCTCTGCCTTTTGTTTCATCTGAGCGGGTCTGATGTCAGAATTGTGGTGAAACTTTGTGGAGGAGAGATTCTGAGTGTTCTGCTGGGGTTGTTATCACTACTCTGTTTTCCCATAATCGGCTTGAAAACTTTTACATCCTCCTTCCCCTTCTTTTTTTCTTCTTCTTGATTTCCCTCCCTGACTGTCCTCTTTAAGGCATACATGGAGAACGCAGATTTGGGCATTTCAAGTGCTTTTAAGTTAGCACATATGCCTGGCACTTCATAAGCCTTAATAATGCCAGTTGACTGACTAACTGACTCTGTGTCCACACAGTTCCAGGTAGCCACCTTGTTCTAGTAGAAAGAACCAATTCTGGGGGCAGGTAGGTGGCTCAGTGGATTGAGAGCCAGGTCTAGAGATGGGAGGTCCTGGGTTAAAATTGTCTGGCCTCAGACTTCCCAGCTATGTGACCCTGGGCAAGTCACTTAACCCCCATTGCCTAACCCTTACTATTCTTCTGCCTTAGAACCAGTACACAGTATTGAATCCAAGATGGAAGGTGAGAAAGAAAGAAAGAAAGAAAGAAAGAAAGAAAGAAAGAAAGAAAGAAAGAAAGAAAGAAAGAAAGAAAGAAAGAAAGAAAGAAAGAAAGAAAGAAAGAAAGAAAGAAAGAAAGAAAGAAAGAGAGAGAGAGAGAGAGAGAGAGAGAGAGAGAAAGAGAGAGAGAGAGAAAGAAAGAAAGAAAGAAAGAAAGAAAGAAAGAAAGAAAGAAAGAGAGAGAGAAAGAAAGAGAGAAAGAAAGAGAGAAGGAAAGAGAAGGAAAGGAAAAGAAAGAAAGAAAAGAGAGAGAGAGAAAGAAAGAAAGAAAGAAAGAAAGAAAGAAAGAAAGAAAGAAAGAAAGAAAGAAAGAAAGAAAGAAAGAAAGAAAGAAAGAAAGAAAGAAAGAGAGAGAGAAGGCAAGAGAAGGAAAAGAAAGAAAGAAAGAAAGAAAGAAAGAAAGAAAGAAAGAAAGAAAGAAAGAAAGAAAGAAAGAAAGAAAGAAAGAAAGAAAGAAAGAAAGAAAGAAAGAAAGAAAGAAAGAAAGAAAGAAAGAAAGAAAGAAAGAAAGAAAGAAAGAAAGAAAGAAAGAGGAAGGAAGGAAGGAAGGAAGGAAGACAGAAAGAGAAAGGAAGGAAGGAAGGAAGGAAGGAAGGAAGGAAGGAAGGAAGGAAGGAAGGAAGGAAGGAAGGAAGGAAGGAAGGAAGGAAGGAAGGAAAAGAAGGAGTTAGAACCATGACTTGCACTGTAAAAAAGTCTGTTGGACTCAGTGGATCAAAAACGAAGCCTAGAGATTGAAGATCCTAGGTTCAAATGTAACATTTCCTGCCTGTGTGTCCATGGGCAAGTCACTTAACCCCCATTGCCTAGCCCTTACCGCTTTTCTACCTCAGAACCAATACCTAGTATTGTACCAATGTACCAATGTAGATGGTCAGCTCATCTATAATTGATAGTCATAAAGAATTGCCCAGGGCAGTGAAAGGTGAAGTGTCTGCTATATTCCAGAGATAGGACTTAAACTCATATCTTCCCTAACCATAAGGCTGAGTATCTGTGATCCCATGCTGCTTCTCTTAAAGCACACTGATGAGTTGTGCTGGATAATGGATAGAAACTTGATTTCCAGCTGGAAGAACTAGGTTCAAACTCTGCCTCTGACACCTAATAACTATATGACTTTAGATGAGTCTTACCAGATTATAAAATGCTGGTCTATACTGGTAGAGGGAATTCTCAGACCTAGTAAAATCACAAATTCAGACTTAACAAACCCAAAAAGCACCCCATCTCTATTATTTACTTACCGTATCTCTCCCAGTGGATGCTATGTGCCCAACAAGAATTTGAACCACAACTCTGCTCCCCCAATTCCAAACTTCCCCTGGCCATCAGGAACCCGGAGGAACTGATGAGCCATGATTTCTGGAAGACCATGCATATAGGAAAGGTCTCTGCCTTTGCACCTCAACTGTCTCCCTCTTCCTCCTCCACCTCCTTCACATCATCATTACCACCACATTTCTTGAAGCCTAGTGTTCAAAGCCATCCATAATCTGGGCCTTCCCATTACTCTTCTTCATAGACCTTCTACTCCAGAATTACAGAATATAATAGGAATAAGAACAAGAATACCAAGCATTCATGTAGCACTTGACCTAATATTTCATTTGATCCTTACAACAACCTTGTAAAGTAGGTGCTATTAGTATACCCATTCTACAGATGAAGAAGCTGAGGCAGACAGAGACCAAGTGGCTCAGAGTCAGCACTCTATGCACTGAGCCATCTGGCTTCCCTGAAATTGGAAGAGTCCTCAGCAGCCATCTTTTCCAACAAACATTGAACTAATTCCCCCTCTACTTGTTTGGTGGTTGTCCTTCATACTGGAAGAGAACCACCATGACATCACTGGTGATGTCTTTTGGCTTGAAGGCAAATTGGATTTAAGTGAGGCAGAATTGGCCAAAGTCAACTTCTTAGTTTCTCTCTTTAAAAATCAACACAAAAACCCTTACTTTCCTTCTTAGAATCAATACTCTATATTGGTTCCAAGGCAGAAGAAGGGTAAGGGTTAGGCAAAGGGGGTTAAGTAACATGCCCAACAAGCCAGTGTGTGAAGGGAACCCCTTCCTCCTAGGATCGTGAATGGTGACCACACCAATTTTTTACTAATACTGTATTTCCAAACCAATTTCTAAATATTAAATTTAGCATATTACATTTGGTATAATATTAATTTTTCAATATTACACAAGGAAGTATATGAGACTAAATTTGAACCCAGGACCTACTGTCTCTAGGGATGGTTCTCAATCCACTGAGCCACCTAGCTCCATCCCTTTCTTTTTTTTCTTAAAAAAAAAAAACAACCCTCACCTTCCATCTTAGAATAAATACTGTATATTGGTTCCAAGGCAGAAGAAAGGTAATGGTTAGGCAGTGGGGGTTAAATGACTTGATCAGAGTCACACAACTAGTATCTGAGTTCAGATTTTTTTTTAAACCCTTACCTTCCATCTTAGAATAAATACTGTGTATTGATTCCAAGGCAGAAGAGCGATAAACACTAGGCAATGGGGGGGGGGGGAGTTAAATGACTTGCCCAGAGTCACATAGCTAGGAAGTATCTGAGGCCAGATTTGAACCCAGGACTTCCCATTTCCAGGCTTGGCTCTCCATCCACTGAACCTCCCAGCTGCCCCTTGGCCTCCATCTCTCTTCCAAGGTCATCAAAGGAGACTTCTGGGGGTGGACCCAAGATGGCGGAATAGAGCACATTCACTAGGAGAATCCTCTCCAACCACTATGAAAATAATGCCATAAAACAAATACAGGAGTGAAGAAACCAACCAGGAGACAGAGAGAAACAACTTTTAAGAACAGAGTCATCCACATATAATACCCAGTAGAATTGTGCATTGGCTATAGGAAGGATGTGGGGAGGGGAGGGAGGGAAAGAATATGATTCTTGTAACCAAGGAATAATGTTCTAAATTGATGAAATTTAAAAAAAGAACAGAGTCATCAAAGTCCAGTGTGAAGACAAAAGTCAGGACAGCTGGCGATGGTTCGGGATGCAGTGGATGATCTGGGCATCCTCGAAGCAATCCACCGTGCCCACATCCACCACTTTAGTGGACTTGGGAGCAAATGATTCTCTTCCTCTCCTCCCGCCATGCCTGGATTGGACGTCCCACTGGATCACCAGTAGGGTTAAATCCAGTTGGCTGCCTCTGCCTGCTGAGACGGTCTATGTGGTACAGCTACAGCTTCTTGGAGCCACAGGTGAGAGCTGAAGGAAGAAAGCCCCCCTGGAAAAGAGGGCTCACCCCAGCGGTACTAGTCTTCCCAGGACACCCCAAGTCTTAGCAGAACCCCCACTGCCGTACACCTGACAAATGACCATTCAGCCTTTCCTTGAGGACCTCCAGAAAGAGGGGAGCTCGCTCCCTCCGGAGGCAGCTCGGTTCAGTTCTGGAGGACTCCACTAGTGAGCTCGTTTTTTCCTGACGTTAAGCCTGCATCTGGCCACCATCCATTGCTCCCACAGACCTTTCCTCTGGGGCCAAACAGAAGAAGTCTAATCCTCCTTCTCCATGACAACCCTTCTAATATTCCACACTCAAGCCGCGTTCCCCTAAAATATGATGTACTTTCCTGATACTGTGCACACTGTGCTCTTGCCCTGTAATGTCCTCCCGCATCTCAGCAGCCACTCATTGAAATTCTGTTTCTTTTTCCAAGCTTAACTCAAATGTCATCGCCTTCGTAATGGCTCCCATGAACCCTCCCAGCATTCCTGGTGGCTTTTTTCTGGTGGAACTTTTTACATCTTTCTTTATTCCCTGTCGGTTTGTATCCTCACCTTCTCCTCCATTCAACAAAACAGCTCCATATTTATTAACTTCCGACTGTGAAAAACTCAGCTGTTCTGGGCAAGACGGTGATCCAAGGTATTGCAAAGGCCCCTCTCTGCCTTCACAGAGAGAACTGATGAACTGACAGTAGACTGAATTATACTTTTTTTCATTTTTCATTTTTCTTTTTATATTCTACATGTAGAAACAACTTTTTTTTTTTAAACCCTTACCTTCTGCCTTAGAATCAGAGTGGTGAGGGCTAGGCAATGGGGGTTAAGTGACTTGCCCAGGGTCACACAGCTAGGAAGTGTCTAAGGTTAGATTTAAACCCAGAGCCTGGCTCTCTATCCACTGAGCCAACCAGCTGCCCCCCCTCCCCCCATTTCACACTCTTTCTGATCCCATACAGGGTTTTCTTGGAAAGGAAAAAAAAAAAACTTTGCCATTTCTTTCTCCAGTCCATTTTACAGATAAGGAAATGCAGGCAAACAGA
The DNA here is from genome assembly GCF_027887165.1 of Monodelphis domestica. NCBI lineage: Eukaryota > Metazoa > Chordata > Mammalia > Didelphimorphia > Didelphidae > Monodelphis > Monodelphis domestica. The sequence goes on along the minus strand of NC_077233.1, from coordinate 211,317,753 downwards.
GTAAAAGTGACTTGCCCAGGGTCACTCAGCTAAAAGACATCTGAGGCTGGATTTTAACTCGGGTCTTCCTGATTCCAGGCCTGGTGGCACCTAGCTGCTTTTGCATTGTTTTTTCCTTAAAAGAGATGCCCTTTGACACTCCCCTCCCTGAAATCACCTAAGTGAGGATGTGGCTGCCATCCTTCAAACCTTGACTTCAAAAGGACTTTCCACCCACACACTCCCCGAAGCACACCAAGGGAAGAGCAGTGAGGCTGACATTTGGCCCCCAAATACTCAAGACATGGTTGGGAACTTTTGATGCAAATAAAGGAAATTTTTAAAAAATCATTAAAAAATCCCCTGTTCTCCCTTCTCTGTACCCGCCCCCAAGGATTTGAAACTTCTTCTGTCAGTTCTTTCCTCATTCGCTGGGAGAGACCCAACCATCCAGCCAAAGCTACACTGACTCCCTTTGCGCCTCTCCTCTTCTTCAGCCTATTCCTCAGGGATTCCCCCAGTAGAAATTGGGTATGGGCACATTTTTTCTATTAACATTTTATTCCCCCCCCCAATTACAGGCAGAAACAATTTTCTAACATTTTCCTTTTCTCACATTTTGAATTCCAAATTCTCTCCCTCCTTCCCCTCTCCACTCCCTGAGATGGAAGGCAGTTTGATCTAGATTATACCCGCGCTGGCATGCGATCCATATTTCTATAATCATCATATTATGGGAGAAGACAGCTAGCACTAAAAAGGGAAAAGAAGCATGAAGAAAATCAAGTGGGAAACGGTCTGAATTTCAGACTCCCTCAGTTCCTTTGGAGTTGTCTTGGCTTATTGCATTGCCAAGAATAGCAAAGTCATTCACAGTTGTTCCTTGTGCATTATTGCCAGCCTTAGAAATCAATCTCGTTTAATCCTGGATAATTTCTAGGTCTGTGTAACTCCGTAGAGTTAGAATTAGGAATATGTATGTTTATGTGTGTCTGTGACCCTGGGCAAGTCCCTTAACCCCCACTGCCTAGCCCTTACTGTTCTGCCTTGGAACGAATACTTAGTATGGATTCTAAGATGGAAGGTCAGGTTTAAAACCAAAGAGGCTGGGTAATAAAGGTTAAGTGACTTGTCTAGAGTCACACAGCGGTCAGTTTTGAACCCAGGTCCTCCTTGACTGCAGGCCTGGTACTCTACCAAATTAATTAGGAATATTTTTAAAGTTTATTTATTTAATTGATTTAGAATCCTTTTCCATGGTTACATGATTCATGTTCTTTCCCTCCCCTCCTCCTATTCCCCTCCTGTAGCCAATGAGTAATTCCACTGGGTTTTGCTTGTGACACGGATCCAGACCTATTTCCATATTAGTAGTATTTGCACTAGGGTGATTGTCTAAAGTAATTAGGGATATTTTTTTTAATATATTTTATTTGATCATTAATTAGGGATATTTTTAACTGGGACAAACCCAGTTGGAGAGGGTGGGATATGGGGCAGAACTGTCCAACTGTGGGTATAAATGCACACATACACAGAGAATTTTGGGAAGATGGGTCCTTTTTTTTTCTTCATTTCCATAGTATTCATTTTTATAAGTGAATAATCTTTAAAAAAGAAAACCCCAAACTTATACCCAAATAAACAAATGAAAAATTGTATGTTTTCCTTTGCATTCTGGCTCCCACGGTTCCTTCTCTGGGGGTGGCTAGCATTCTTTTTCACAAATCCCTCTGATTTGTCCCAGATCAGTGTTTTGCTCTTAGAAGCTGTAAGATCATCCCACAGTTACGGTGTACAAGGCTCTCCTGGTTCTGCTTCTTTCACTCTGCATCAGTTCAGGGAGGTCTTTCCAGCTCCTTCTCAATCATCCTGCTCAGAAGATGGGTCAGGAGCCTGTGGGGCAGAGGCAGGGTGGTACCCTGGAAGGAACGATGGCTCCAGAGTCGGAAGACCAGCTTTCAGATCGGGCCTCTCAGGATCACCGCCTGGGTGAGGACGGGAGACCCTCCTCACCTCCGTGGGCCCTTGTTTCCTCACCTCCAAAATGAAGGGTTGGATTAAGTGGCCTCCCTTTATAAACCTAAGAGGGCAGCCTAGGGACGGCGGTCCTGTCTTGTGGTGCCAGCCCATGGAGGAGCAGGAGCCAAGGTTGAAGGCCAGTCATTGCCACGGGAAGAAGCACGTCCCTCCCTTCTGGTCCTTAGAGCAGCTCTGCTTGTCCATCCAACTTTTACTCTTCATCAATAAATCAACAAGTACCTACTGTGCGTGATGCAGTGTTCTAGGGGTGAGGGGTAAAAATAAAAAGGGAGAAATGGTCTTTACTCTCAAGGAGACATGCATAGATACACTATCTGCAGAGACTGAGAATAAAAGCAAGAGGGCTGGGTAGGAAGACCCGAGTTCAGATGTGTGACCCTGTGCAAGTCACCTAGCTTTGTTTGCCTCAGTTTCCTCATCTGTCAAATGAGTGGAAGAAGGAATTGGCAAGCCACTCCAGTTTTTCTGCCAAGAATGGGGTCAGGAAGAGCCAGACATGACTCAGAAATGACTGAACAAGAGCATGGGGGTGGGGGGGGATTCAAGGAATGCTCTATGAATGATGGTACTGGAGCTGAGTCCAGGAAGAAAGTTCTGGTCAAGGTGGGAAGGGAAGGAAATAAGCAATTCTAAATCTCCACCTTTTACAAATATGATCTCATTTGATTCTCACAACAGCCTTGGGAGGTAAGTGCTATTAACATCCCCATTTTACAGTTAAGGAAACTCGGGCTAGGAGTGGTGAGGCCACTTGCTGGGGTCATTCAACTAGCAAATATCTGAGCCCCTATTTGAACTCAGGACTTCTTGGTTCTAGGCCAGATGCTCTATCCATTGTGCTACCTCTGAAAAGAGAAGGCTGAGCTTTTTTTTTTTTTTTAAACCCTTACCTTCCATCTTGGAGTCAATACTGTCAGAAGAGTGGTAAGGGCTAGGCAATGGGGGTCAAGTGACTTGCCCAGGGTCACACAGCTGGGAAGTGTTTGAGGTCAGATTTGAACCTAGGACCTCCCATCTCTAGGTCTGGCTCTCAATTCACTGAGCTATCCAGCTTCCCCCAAGGCTGAGCTTTTTACTGTTCTCTTCCTCTTGGATTCAAATACGCCATTCACCTCCTTTGAAAAATTCATGTCTACTCATTCCCAAGCCACCCCTGAAAGAAAACCCGGCCCCCTAAATCCGATCTGGGAGCTTGAAGCATGAAAGGATTTGGGCTGGCATGGGCACTGGGCCTTCTTTTGCCCTAAGGTGTTCAGATGAATTCTTTCCACTTGTTAATTCAGGACTGGGAGGCCAGGTATCAGCTCTCTTCCCTCTCCAAGTCCCAAAGCCTTGGAATGTGATTGCTAACAAAAATACTCATGATAACCAAATTCCACTGCAATAAAAGAACTTGGTCGAGTTCATCAGGGTGGAATTTGACCTGTACTAGGCCAGTCTGGGCCAACCTTTCAGTTGTTTTTTTTTTGTTTGTTTGTTTTCCTCACTAGCTCACCTTTCCCCTTAAGAGGCCCTGGAAGAGTACAAAAAACGTGAAACCCAACATTCTCCAGGATTCAGAAGGCATTAATCATTATTCACTCAAGCAGAGGGGGGAGTTAGCTCTTGAGACTTCTAGGCCTGACAGCCAAGGTGGACTCTTTTTGACAGAAGGAGTTGGAGGATGTCTCCTTGGTGTGATTTCTGAGACACTGGAAACACTCTGCTGCGCCCCAAATAGCTCCTCGTCCTGGCCCAATACCTGGTATTCCCCATTAGAGCTTCATCACTTTGACTTGAGGCTTTGATCCTTCCCCAAATGCCAATACCCACTGGGAAGTGTCTTTAAGTTGCTGAGAGGCCACCAAATTAGTGTCAGATCTGTTCTCAGAAATGAGAATTGATAAGACAGAAAAAGAGAACTGGGAGTCACTGAGGGGGTTTAGAAAGTACAAGGGAAAGGAGGGAGGAAAACAGATAGAGGAAGTAAGGCAGGGAGAGGACACCAGAACTAGAAAGGACTCTGAGGTCTTCTAGTTCAATCTCCTCATTTTACGGAGGAAGAAACTGAGGTTCAGAAAAGTGAATCAGTATGTCCAAAATCAAAGAAAGAATAAATGACAGAGCCAAGATGCCAACCCAAGCCCTCTGCTTCTGCCTCCAGGGCTCTTTCCACTATACCATGCCCCTTCATCCATGGAATTCAGGAAAAGCAATGTCAAATGCTTGGCTAACACGGTAGAAAAACAACCCTAATTTCATTCAAAGCTGAGCTCAAGTGCCACCCCCTGCAGAAAGTATATCTTAATCCTCCTCGTTGATTTTGCCTTCCCCTAAAATTACTTTGTGCTTATTTTTTACTTAATTTTCTATGTACATGTTGTCTCCCCTCTAATAAAATGTAACTTTCTCTTCCTCCTCCTCCTTCTTCTTCTTCTCCTTCCTCTCCTCCTTCTTCCTTTCCTCCTCCTTTTTCTTCTTCAACTCCTCTTCCTCCTCCTTTTTCCTTTTAAGAACATAAGCTTCTTGGAGGCAGGAACTCTTGTTTTAGTCTTTGTATCCCCAACACCTTCTATAGTACCTGGCAATAAGATAAACGAACACTTGTTAAATCGAATGTTGGCCACTCTATCTAAGTTTCAAACAACAGATTCCATACTAAATATACTATAAGTGATATACTATAGGTGTATTCTATGTCCCATACTAAATATACTACAGGTATATTACATATACTATGTGGATACAAATATATCTATGTTCTAAAATGTCCACCTCATCTCATAGAATCCAATAATGTAACCAACAAATCTGTTTAATTTTAATTTTATCAGATTTTCTGTCCTATCTCTAGGGAGTATATAGACAAAATAATCATTGCAGTGGACTTCCATTTTACTCAGACCGACTGGTTGGGGATCTGACAGTGTCACAAAAGAAATATCGCATTTGTGTTCATGTTACTATACATCCCGTGCACGAACTATTGCATTTCAAAGTTAAAATAGCACATAGTCAAATAGAACAAAAACATTAAGTTAAGAGGAGGAAGGAATCTGAAATCCTTGTTAGTTCTAAACCCACGGTTCTAATCCTCGTCAATTCCATCTGGTAGATGAACCACTGCTCAGCAAATATATATGATCCTTATCTCTTTTTTGGCTCTTTTCCATTAGGCTTCTCAATCTCTCAGGAACTCCACCCTCAGCAAGGTTAGCTAAAAGAAAGCATGGCACACTGAGTCCTTTATAAGATACTGAGATGGAAACAAGAATAAGAACAGTCCCTGCCTTTTAGGGGCTTGTAGTTTCTTCCTTCCTTCCTTCCTTCCTTCCTTCCTTCCTTCCTTCCTTCCTTCCTTCCTTCCTTCCATTCTTCCTTCCTTCCTTCCTTCCTTCCTTCCTTCCTTCCTTCCTTCCTTCCTTCCTTCCATTCTTCCTTCCTTCCTTCCTTCCTTCCTTCCTTCCTTCCTTCCTTCCTTCCTTCCTTCCTTCCTTCCATTCTTCTTTCCTTCCTTCCATTCTTCCATTCTTCCTTCCTTCCTTCCATTCTTCCTTCCTTCCTTCCTTCCTTCCTTCCTTCCTTCCTTCCTTCCTTCCTTCCATTCTTCCTTTCTTCTTGCCTTCCTTCTATTCTTCCTTCCTCCCTTTCTTCCTTCCTCCCTTTCTTCCTTCCTTCCTTCCTCCCTTCCTTCCTTCTTTCCTTCCTCCCTTCTTTCCTTTCTCCCTTCCATTCTTCCTCCCTTCCGTCCTTCCTTCCCTGCAGGATTGATTTGAGTCCCATAAAATTTGAGAGCAGAGGAAGATTTTTTGTATCATAGAATCAGAACTTAGAAATCATCTAGATCAGCTTCCTCATTTTTACATATGGGGGAATGGAGGCTCAGAAAAGTAAAAGGACCTGTTCAAGGACATGCAGATAATAAGTGAGTTTGAAGCAGGTTACTATGATCATGGAATCAGGAAAGTAGAGCCTTAAACTGGACCTTTAAGTATAGATGGGACTCTGATAGACAGAGAGGAGAGGGGGCAAATACCCCAAATAAGATGAACATCATGTTTCCCCCAGTGCTTACACTAGAGCTACGTTTATTAATGTTTGTTGAATAAATGAATCCTTATCATGGTCCCGTCTGACTGGGGTATTGTCTGTGTCCATTCAAGGCATGGAGAGGTCTTTAGATGTTGCAAGGATCGGTTTCTGAGAATGGTGAAGGAGGAAGAAAAAAGAGAATGCAAAGTATGCAAGATGTACTTAAAATGTGGCAGTTCCTTTGGACCATCAGGCGGCCCCCATTGCAGATTGCATCTTGGAGCCTTTCCCACCCAGACAAACAGTACAGTGTGCTCTAGATGGATTTGTTACATCAGCTGTAACACACACTGCACAGATGTTTCAAATGGATGGTGTCATTTTACCCCGATTAGATGGAAATATTTTCAAAAAATATCATTTCGCTGGCTTTCCAAACGACTAAAGGCAGAACAAAATTACCATGAAAAATTCTCCCAAGTCTCATAGATGGGAAATTCTACAGCTCTTTGGCTCGCGGAGACCTTGGTGGAATTGAGTCTCGTCTCCTCTATGCCCCAGTTAACATCAGAAATGGTGTCGACAGAGAAAGTGACTTCAAACCATGCAGATACCTGGCACGCTGTAAGCACCTAATACGCACTCGGTTTCCTTCATTCGTTCACTTATTGCTTAATGACAAACCCTTTCCATGAGGAATTTCAAAGATTATTCCCATCAACTCTCATTTCTAATGCAGGAACCCGTTTATGTCTCCAATACTCAGTCACAGCCTCTGTGGAAAAATTTCCAGTGATAGAGAGCTCGCCAGGCGCCGCTCCCCCGTCCTGCCAGCCTTTATCAATGAAGGATGCGACGGGTTAGTTTGGCCTGACCTCTTCTTTGCTTTTTTGTTTTTTAAACCCTGCCTTAGAACCAATTTTTTTTTAAATTTATAGTATTTTATTTGATCATTTCCATGCATTATTCATTAAAGACAAAGATCATTTTCTTTTCCTCCCTCCCACCCCCTGTATGTGTCTTAGAACCAATACTTAATGGTGATTCTAAGTCAGAAAGTAAGGGTTTAAATTAAAAGATGTAGGGGACCTTGGGATAAAGTGGCAGAAGATGTGGCAAGATAGGACTGAGGGCCCTCCATCTGTGGTCGTCTTCTTCCCTGATGGGTCAGAAGACAAAATTAAACCTTTGCTCTTCTGGCCTGACCTCTGTTCCACAATTTCAAAGGGAACAACCAAGCCCTCATCATTGATGTCAGCTGAGGCACAGAGATAGAAAGTAGCTTGCTAAATTTTTTATTTTAGTTTTTATGATGAACATAACAGTTTACATAATCATTACAATCGACAAAGAAGAACCATAAAAGAGGATGTGTAACCAAAGACATGGTTATATGCACTTGAAAAAAAAAAATCCTTACCTTCCATCTTAGAATCAATACTGTGTATTGGTTCCAAAGCAGAAGAGTGGTCAGGGCTAGGCAATAGGTGTCAAGGACTTGCCCAGGGTCACGCAGCTGGGAAGTGTCTGAGGTCAGATTTGAACCTAGGACCTCCCCTCTCTAGGCCTGGTTCCTAATCCACTGACCTACCCAGCTGCCCCCTGTATTTTTTTTAAGGTATATTAAATTTAACAAGAGAGTAACAGAATTGTCCTTTTATCTCCTCTACTGATTCCTTATTGTTTTCAAATATTTTTTTTAAAAAACTTGATAGTTTCCAGATTAGCTTCTTTTTTAAAAAAATTGATTTTCTCAATTGCATGTAAAAAACATTTTCAATATATGTTTTCTGAACTCATAAGTTCCAAGTTATCTCCCTTTCTCTCTTCCTTCCTTGCTCCCCCGATGATAACCAATTTGATCTGGGTTATATATGTATGATTGTGCAAAACATACTTCCATGTTGGTAATTATTATAAGGGAATACTCATATAAAACCAAAACCCCCAAATAAAACCTGCATTCCTACTCTATCAGTTCTTTCTCTGGCGGTGGAGAGCATTCTTTGTCATAGGGCCTTCAGAATTGTTCTGGATCATTTATTGTTGAAAGTAGCTAAATCTTTCACAGTTGAATAGATTGGCTTCTAAAGCTGCTGCTACCTAGTACAACCAGAAAGATAAAGCCAGATGCCTGGGCCCTAAATGTAAGTAAAGTGACCATCAAAGAAATTAGGCAATGAGTCCAGATGAAAATGCATAGGTAGCCTAGAGGAAAATGAAATATATTCTGGGTTCTGGGTTTTTTCCCCTTAAAAGTGGGTTTTGCATAACAATACAAATAAAATTTAAGATAAAAAACTTTAAAAAGTTAATTTAATTTTTCTCCAAATATATAGAAAACATTTCCAATGTTTTCCAAAGAATATTGATTCTCGAATTCTCTCCTTCCTTCCCTCCCCCACGACCCTACAACTCCCTTTCAGATGGTAAACAATCCCATATAGATTTTATACCTATAACCATGTAAAACATTTTTCTCTATTAATCCTTTTGTGGAAGGAAACTCAAATAGAAAAAAAATTAAGAAAGTGAAAAAAGTATGTTTTGATTTGGATTCAGATCATGTTCTTTTTCTCTGAAAGTAGATGGCATTTTTGATCATGTGTCCTTTGGAATAAAAACCTTTGCCACCTTCTGTCTTGGTATGAATTCTAAGATGGAAGAGTGACAAGGGCTAGATAATAGGGATTGAATGATTTGTCCAGGGTCACATAGCTAAGAAATCTGTAAGGTCACATTTGAACCCAGATCCTACTGACCCCAAGCCTAGTGCTATATCCACTGTGCTACATAGCTGCCCCCAAATGCAATATATTCTGATTCTCGTGTTGATTTTTCCATCTGCTTGGTGCCTAGTACAGGGTTGGAAACAGGAGAAGCTTAATAAATGCTTGGAGTAGATTGATGGAGAATTTAAGTCTATCCAACTTAATGCCAATTACTAGTCCTAAGAAAGCATTATCTTAAGCAAAACAATGTTATTGGAGAGATGTGCAGCATTACAGGAACTATAAAGATCAGTTGGCGCAACTGCAATAATAAGAAGAAGGGGTCCTGCAAGTTTCAGGAAGGGTTTGGCCATAGTGTAATAATTATGCTATTACAAAGTGGGATAGTGGTCAGGCAGCATTATATGGGCTATGCCTATAGTGATGCTTCATGGGATCGGAATTAGATAGATAGATGCATAAATAGGTAGACAGGGGAGGGAGGAGGAAGAATAAGCATTTATATAGCACCTACTGTGTGCCTTTACAAAATAGTTTCACTGTGGGAGTAGAAATGCAAATGAAAACATATTATTTATCACTTGTTTATTTGGGTATAGGATTTGGGTTTGGGGTTTTTACAAGATTACTCTCTTACAAAAAAGAATAATATGGAAGTCGGTTTTAAGTGATAATACACAAATAAACACAAATGAAATTGTTTGTCAGCTTCAGGAGCAGGGAGGGAAGATGGAGGGAAAGAACATGGAAAACTTACGTGTAAAATTGTTATTGGAATATAATAAAGATAAAATTTTTAAAAACAGTTTCATCTGATGCAGGACAATTCTGGAGGACTTGTGAGAAAGAACACTATCCACATCCAGAGGAAGAACTGTGGGAGTGGAAATGCAAAAGAAAAACAACTGCTTGATCACATGGTCGATGGGGATATGATTGGGGATGTGGACTCTGAATGATCACACTAGTGCAAGTATCAATAATAGGGAAATGAGTCTTGATCAATGACACATGTAAAACCTTGCTCATTGGCTATGGAGGGGGGACATAAATCATGTAACCATGGAAAAATATTCTAAATTAATTAATTAATTAAATAAGTAATTTAAAAAACAGTTTCATTTGAGCCTCAAAACAACGCTTTGAGGTAGGTGCTATTATTATTCCCATTTTACAGTTGAGGAAACGGGAACAAATAGAGGTTCAGTGACTTGCCCAAAGTCATGTAGTTTAAAAGTGTCTGAGACTGGATTTGAGCTTCCATCTTCCTGACTCTAGGCCCATTTCTACATTAGCTGCATGAAAGGTTAAAGAACTTGCCAAGAAACCCTCAGCTAGTATGGACCAGAGGCAGGACTAAGCCCTGTCATTCCATATTACTTTATATATTTCAAAGCACATGAATTCCACCAATCTCATTTCATTTTCTCTCATTTTAACCTTATAATTGCTGTAAACTAATTAGGATAGATTTTCTATCTCCTATTTTGCAGATGAAGAAAATCATTTAAAAAAAAAGAAAAGAAAAAATCTTACCTTCTGTCTCAGAGTCAATATAGGGGCAGGAAGGGCCAGACAACAGGGGTGAAGTGACTTGCCCAGGGTCACTCATCGAGGAAGCATCTGAGGCCAGATTTGAACCCATCTCTAGGTCTGACTCTCAATCCACTAAGCCACCTAGCTATCCCCCAATCCTTCCCCCACTCCAATATTCTTGCTACTATTCTCCACACAGTCTGAGAGATGGACTTTTGAGAGTATTTATTGTAGGCAGATGCATGTTTTGGCTAAACCTAGAGATTTGAGGCAGAGCAGGGCCAAGGGTGTGACAGCAAGCAATGGAAGGACCAGAGGAGGGATGCAGAGACTTATAAGGCTGAGGGTGTCTTCAGGACCTGGAGGAGGTGTAGAAAAACCATTTTAGAGGGTCCTATAGCCCTGAAGCCCTGGGGGTGGAGTGGGGAGAGAGGCTCACCCCCCCACCCCAGCCCTGGGCTCTGGAATCCCACCAGGAGCATCCTAGGAAGGAGGCGGGGAGGAGGGAGAAGGAGAAAAGAGAAGGAGGGGGAGAGATGCTGTTGGGAAATGTGGGTGGGGCCCTAGAGAAGTCTGCCAAATGAATGATTTAGAAAAATGATCTGGGAAACCAAAGGAATTGACTCACGCTTTCGCTGCAGATCTCACCTTGGGAGCCAAAAGGCTCTTCTTTTCTTTAATAACGTCTTTCCCTTGGCTCATCGGGGAGCAATAAGGAGGAAGAGGATGACGATGGCGATGACCAAGATAACGATGATACCTTCATCAATCTCTTTACTGTCTAAAGCGCTGATCTTAGCCTCAAAACAGTCTTCCATTTAGTCAGGATAGATATATTGCTTTTCAGCAATTTCCACTTTCCCCCCACTTTTCAGAGGGTAACGGTTTGGGGCTGAAAGGACTTAGAGGTTAACTAGTCTAATGCTTTCAAAGACACTGAGACCCAGGGAAGCTACTTCCATGAATCCCTTAACAAGCGTTTTATTGAGCACCTCCTTTTTTAGGCAGTTGGATCTGATTCTTGGTGATCCCATTTGGGCTTTCCTTGCCAAAGAACCTGGAATAGTTTGCCATTTCTTTCTCCAGCTCATTTTACAAATGAGGAAACTGAGGCAAACAGGATCAAATTACTTGCCCAGTAAGCTTCTAAGGCCATATTTGAACTCATAAAGATGAGCCTTCCTGACTGCAGGCCCAGAGATCAGACCATTGAGCAACCTAGCTGCCCCGTCCAAAATTATACAGATAGTAAATTGTGGAATCAAGAATTGAAACCAGATCCTCTCCAAATCCAGCATTCTTTCCTGTGAACTGAACCAAGTTTTCTTGACCTTTTTGGAGTCATGGATCCTTTGGCAGTCTAGTGGAGGCTATGGACCCCTTCCCAGAAGCATCAAACAAAATACTCAAGATTACAAAGGAAACTATGTTGAAATATAGTTATCCAAAAATAATTTTTTTAAGTTTACCAAGTTTAAAACCTTTCTAGGGGCAGCTGGGTGGCTCAGTGGATTGAGAATCCGACCTAGAGATGAGAGGTCCTGGGTTCAAATCTGGTCTCAGACACTTCCCAGCTGTGTGACCCTGGGCAAGTCACTTAACCCCCATTGCCCAGCCCTTACCACTCTTCTGCCTTAGAATACACAGTATTGATTCTAAGACTGGAAGGTAAGGGTTTAAAAACAAACAAACAACCTTTCTACTAAATCAAGATCCAGAGAAGACCCTAGAGTTAGAGCTGGATTCGACTCTAGAGACAATCTAGTCCAAATCTCATCCTTCTAACAAATACCTTCTCAGGATTATAGAAATCTGGGTTCGTAACCTACATTTCTTCTTCAGACAATCAGGCTCTGGTAACCCCACACAACTGCATTTGATTACAGTCCCCCAATGTGGGCCAGAATTTTCCTCCCTCTGACTTACATGCTGGGGAGATTTCCAATTGGGTTGGCCTGTTTTTGCATTCTTCCTGGCAGAAGAGACAATATAGATGCAGAGGCTCAGAGAATGTTGGAGCTGGAAGGGACCTCGGATCGTGCCAAGACAAATTCCAATTGTGTTTTCAGAGGAGAAGAATTAAGGCCTGCCTGGGTAAGGGGATTCGCCCAAGGTCACTCAGCAAAGGTGATGCCACTGGAAATTCATTTTTATTTTATTTTTTTAATGAATGAATTAATTTAGGATATTTTCCCTTGGTTACATGATTCATATTCTTTCCCTCTCCTCCTCCCCCTCTGTAGCCAACGAGCAATTCCACGGGGTTGGCAATTTCTTTTTAGGGTGACCTATAGGATACGTGTAGGATTACGAAAATTCCAGTCTTTGAGATCGGAGGAGAAATTCATTTTCAGCCTGAAGTTTGTGAGCTTCTCCTTGATTCTGCTTCTGGGCTTCTGAGTTCACCTGTGGCAGCTTTCTCTCAGCTTTCTACCCTCCATCAACCGCCTAACCGTTCTTTGCATTTAGGTACTGGGAAATCAGCAAAGTAGCCTGTGAAAAACGGTGCCAGCTTCCTATATTCGCATGGTTCTGCTTCAGATGACAATACCCAAGCAAGCTATAATGTATGCAATATATTATATAATGTTATATAATATATCAGCGAGGTGGCACAGGCTTGGCATCAGGAATTCTCCTCTTCCTGAATTCAAATTGGACCTCAGACATTTACTAGCTGTGTGACCCAGGACAAGTCACGTGACTCCCTTGGCCTCAATTTCCCTCATCTGTAAAATCTGTAAAAAAAAAAATCCAAGTATCTTTGCCAAGAAAACCCAAATGGGGTCAGATACTACAGAAACAATTCTACAATAACAAAGCCAAAAAGCAAGTATTTATGAAGTGCCTAGTGTATGCCAGAGACTGTGCTGGGTAAAGGGAACATAAAGAGGAACCAATTCCTGCCCTCGGGCAGCTTATATTCTAAACATTCACCAAATCTGGAGATTTTCTATTCCTTCTTTCTCTAAGAGATAGGATTAACTCCACCATCCCCAAAAGAAGGCCCTATCCAAAATAAAAACACCCAGCAAGCCTGTGATACTGGCAAAAGCCTGCCTTTCCCCATTTATTTGGAATAAATCCTTTTGTGGATCTAAGTTATGGGTGAATCTGTGCTCTTCCTAAGCTTTTGTCTCAAAGAGAGCCCTTCCCTGGCCCCGTGGGACTAGCTCTGTGTTTTTAGCAGTGGAAGAGATGAGTCTTTATCCTTTGCCCCTTGGCCCCTCATTTTGCCATCATCCCTTCTACCTGTTTATTTCTTCAGGGTTGGGCTTCTCCCAGGGCTGGGTGCCTTTTGTAAAAATGGACTCACTTGATTTGAGGAAAGACTTTCCCACTTTGCCAGGTCATTCATACCCTCAAGGTTCCTGCTGACCAAGGTCGGCTTCTTAGCCCTGGCACCTTCTCGGAACCCACCGAGGGCTCTTTTGTCACCCACCTAACAGCTCTTTCCTTCATTCGTTTTTTAGAAACAACAACAAAAACCCTTGTGTTTTTTCTCAGAATAGACAAAAGCATGGATTCCGAGGAAGAATGCTAGGCAATGAGAGTTAAGTGATTCACCCAGGGGGACACAGCTAGGAAGTAACTGAGGCTACATTTGAACCCAAGACCTCTAGAGCATCCTTCGACCTGGCTCTCTCTCCACTTCATTCATTTTTAGCCATCACGTTCAGAATCCTTTGACCTGAGCCTGCCTACCTCCTACCCCTTTGCAGAGATCTGAAGCCCCTGTATTCAGAAATGCTGAGCCCTCTCCTCTTTTCCAGCCTCTGCTGCTGTAACTGGACGCCCAGTTCTTTTGAGTAAACCCTTACTTCCATCTTGGAATCAATATGGCGTGGTGGCTCCAAGGCAGAAGAGTGGTAAGAGCCAGGCAATGGGGGTTAAGTGACTTGCTCCGGTAGTGTCTGAGGTCACATTTGAACCCAGTACCTCCCATCTGTAGGTCCGGCTCTCCATCCACCCAGCTGCCCCCTGGATGCCCAGGTCTAACACCTGTTTTCTCATCCTCAGTCTTGTTTCCACAGAGTCTTGACCACAAGTGTACATTTCCTTGGGCTTATTTACAAGGGAAAGGAGAATATACAAATCCAGAAATTATACACCAGGATGTACGAAAGAAAACCACCCACTCCCTCACAGTACTAGCTAGACTTTCTAACCTGTTTTTTTGTTTTTTTTACTAAGACTAGCCCAGCCTCCTGATTCTCTCTAGATGGCACATGCCACAGCCTCAGTTTCTGCTTCTATAAAATGAGAATGATAATATTTACACTGTCTAATTTGCAAGGTTGCTGGAGGGAAATTTTGGAAACAAAGTACAATGGAAATTTGAGTTGATGCTATTATCATCATCCATCTCATTCTTACTCTTCTGTGGCAGCTATTTGGCAGTTAGTTGGAGTAGGGGTAAGAGAGACTGCCATGTCTGAAGGTCAGAAGTCCTGAGTTCAAATCCTACCTCAGATACTTTTTTAAATTTAAAATCTTTAATTAATTAATTAATTTCTAATATTTTTCCATGGTTACATGATTTATGTTCTTTCCCTCCCCTCCTCCCCCATCCCTCATAGCTAATACACAAGAGATACTTTCTTTAAAAAAAATTTTTTTTAAACCCTTATATTCTGACCGAATATCGATTCTAAGGTAGAAAAGGAATATGGAGGTAAGTGACTTGCCCAGGACCTCATAGCTAGGAAATAAGTGTCTTGAGGTCAGATTTGAACCCTGGTCCTTCTGATTCCAGGTCTGGTACTCTTTTCACTGTGGTACCTAGCTGGCCTCTCAGATACTTTCTAGCTGTAGGAACCTGAACAAATCCGTTAACCTATCTTAATCTTTGTTTCCTCTACTGTAAAATAGAGAGAATAATAGCCCCTACTTCAAAGGGGCCTTGTAAGAATCATCTAGATAATATTTGTAAAGCACTTAGCACAGCATCTGGCAAATAATAGGTAGTATATAAATGTGCATTTCCTTCCCATCCAATTCCTTTGACTTTTTGACTGAATGGGGGTCAGTGGGATATGGAAGGAGCCCTGTACTTGAGGTTAGGGAACCAGTCCAGCTACACTGGCCCCTTGCTTCCCCAAACAAGACATTCCTTTGCTCTGGGCATTTTTTTAAAGCCCTTACTACCTTCTATCTTAGAATCAATACTGTGTATTGGCTCCAAGGCAGAAGAGCGGTAAGGGCTAGGCAACGGGGGTCAAGTGACTTGCCCAGGGTCACACAGCTGGGAAGTGTCTGAGGCTAGATTTGAACCTAGGACTTCCCATCTCTGGGCCTGGCTCTCAATCCACTGAGCCACCCAGATGCTCCCATCTCTGGGCATTTTCTCTGGCTTGCCCATGCCTGGGATGCTCTCTTCTTTTACTCAGCCTGCTGGCTTCCCCTGGCTTTCTTCAAGTCCCAACTAAAATCCCAAGTTCTACAGGAAGTCTCCCTGGACTCTTGTTCCTTCTAGTGCCTTCTGCCTGTTGATGATTTCCTATTTATCCCATTTGCTGTTTTCTCCAGTGGCCAGCAGGCCCTGTGGAGAGCCAAATTCTCCCTGTCTCCCCCTTCCCTCTCTGAAATGGCAAGTAAGTCTGATAAAGGTTCTATCTGTGCTATCATGCACTGGACATTTCCATATTCATGCAGCGGGGTAATTATTACCCCCATTTTATAGATGAGGAAACTGAAGTTCAGAGAAATGACTCGCCCAGAGTCACACAGCTCAGAAGGGTATTTTCCCAACTCCAGGGTCACCCATTCTATCTGTTGTGTGGCCTCTCTGCCTTAGAGCACTAATCAAACATAAAGTCACTCTCTGATCTGAAGCTTCTCTGGGCTGTGGGGCCGTAGGTTTGGGGGGGCAGGAGGCAGGAAGAGGAGAGTTCTTCTGGGTCCCTTACCTCGAAAAGGTCGTGGCTACTTTCCAGAGTTAATGACTTTGTTGGTTCAATTAACTTTGTGTTATTTGTGATTAACTCCTAGGCGTGATTGATTAGCCCTCTTGTTCTGAGGAACTGAGTTCTCTGGCTAAAGGGAAGGCCTTTCCCAGCTGGGCTCATCTCACCTCTGGTCTCCCCAGTCCCTGGGGCCCGGCTGAGTGGCTGAAAGCTTGGGGGCTCCTTTCTTGGTGTCGATGCTTTTACGGCAGGGAGACGGCAGGGAGGCGACCGCCGAGGCCATCATTGCTGCACCTTAGTGACAGAGGAAGATGGAGAAGCCACATCCCTTCCCCTCCAGCTCCTCCTGCAATCCTGCTGCTCGCTGTGTCTTTCTGGGGGGTGTCAGCTAGGATCTCTGTGTCCAGGAACTCCATTCCTGTTTAGAGCTCTCTGTGGATATCCCCAAGGGTCAGAGGTGGAGAGAGCACATCTAGTAGGTCAGCAGATTCAAATGCCACCCCCTGTGAGCCAGGGACTTAGAGGCAGCCTGGAAAGAGGAGGGACAGAAGACTTTATTTTATTTTATTTTTTTAAACCCTTACCTTCCATCTTGGAACCAATGGCTTAATGAGCTAAGAAGTGTTTGAGATGAAATTGGAAGCTGGGTCTTTCTGGGTTTAAATCAGGACTCCCTCCACTTGCCCACCCGGGAAGGGAAAGGATATGGAGTAAACTTGAGGATGAGAAAACCCCAGACTGGGTCAGGAGGCCCATGACAAAAAGAAATATAGGTGCTATATTTATTTATTTGTGAATATGTTAGATTTCTCTCTCATTCCAATAGAGTGTGGGTTCCTTGAGAGCTAGAACTGTCTCACTTTTCTATTTGGGAAGGAGCTGTGGTGTGTCTTGGGGATCAGACACTTCCTCTTCTTTGCCTTCTCCCACCTGCCCTTCAGCTCCTTCTCCTACTTCAAGTCTCCAGTGTGTACCTCTGATGCCTTGGATACTTTCTCTCTTCACTTAAGCTGGTTTAGGGTGGGTCCCTCTCTGACTTAGGAGGAAAATAGCTAGAGAAACTACTAAGAAGCTGTTTCTGGATTGGATTTATTATCGTCAGAAGGCCCAAAACTGAGTTTCCAGGAACTCAAACTACTCTTTGTGTAACCTGGAGCAATTCTCTTTCCCACTTTCAGCCTTCTAAGAGTATTCATATTTTAAAAGATGACTGGGAGGGGAAAGGACAATGCTTAACCCAAAGGAACAAATAGGGAATAGCAGGCTTTCAGGCATGGATGAGAGAATCATTCATTTATCTATTTATATTGGGGGGAGGGGTTCTTCCCAGAGACCTTCACACATGGGATGTCTTAAGCTGAGGTTGACATTTGCTAATCAATCAAAAAATTGTATTAAGTAGCAGCTATGACAAGTATTCTTCCAGGAACTTGAAATACAGATACAAAAATAAGACAGCTGTCAAGCAGCCCATTGTTGTTATTGTTGTTTGCCCTTCATTTTCCAAGAGGAGCAATGACATCATGGTTGACATCTTGATTTGTTCATGAAATGGATTTAAGTGAGGCAGAGCTACACAAAGTCATGAGCCTCACTCTCTCTTCCAGAGTCACCAAAGACCAATGGCAAGACAAAAGTCAGGACACCTGGTGATGGCTCGGGATGCAGTGGAACAAATTGTCTTCAGCTACCCATCCCACCATGGGAAATCTTCACATGCTTAGGGTAGACATCCCCCTGAGTAATCAATGGGTTTGAAGCCTGTCATTTACCCTCAACCTCATTAACGATCTGTTGAGACTGTTTTGCCAGCATGCTACTGGCCACTGAGCATCCTACAGCTTCTTGGAGCCACAGGTGAGAGTTGGGTGACAGGTGGACACCAAAGGTGGATGAGCATCCCTGAAAGGGGCCAGGTAAGGGTTCACAGCAGAGGTGCCAGTCCCTCAGACACTACATTCTCCTGGGAGGAGGAGGAAGGGAAGGAAAATACTATACATTCACAAATAATTACATCTAGGATACATAGCATATTATATATATATATATATATATAATAACTACAAAGTGATGGGGAGAGGGGGCTCTTTCTTGAAGGAAGTAGAGCTGGAATTGGGCTCTGACATAAATGAGGCATCTTGAATGGTGACCACCTGAACAAAGGCATGGAGATGGGATGTCACCTCCAACATGTCATGTCTGGCTGAATTGTGGCATGGTTAAAGGAAAGTTAGGTTTAGTCAACCTGGAAAGTTAGTCAAAAACCAGATTGGGAAGGGCTATAAATGTCTAATAAGACTTTTTGTTTTATCCTAGAGACAATGAAGTTCATTGAGCCAAGAAGCAATGTGGCCAAACCTGAACTTTAGGAAAAATCTGTTTGGCAGCTATATAGAGGATGGATTAGCGAGGGGAGATTGGATGGAGACTAGTCTAGAAGCTATTTAAATAGTTCAGAGGCAAGAGGTATTGAGGACCTGAACAAGGGTAGTGGTAAGGTAGCTCTAGGTGATGGTAGAGGATAGAAGGTTGGGCCTGGAGCCAGGAAGACCCAAGTTCAAATCCAGTCTAAGACACTTACTAGCTGTGTGACACAGGGCAAGTCACTTAACACTCATTGCCCAGCCCTTAACCACTCTTCTACCTTGGAACCAATATACAGTGTTGATTTTAAGGCAGAAGGTAATGGTTAAACATAAATAAATAAAAGAAAGTGAATGATGAATCAGTGTTTGTTGACTGACTGAAGATAAAGCTGGGTAGGTAGATTTGGAAGTCATCTGAAAAGGGATGACAGTGGTATGGGAGCTGATGAAATCCACCAACTGAGAGAGGGCCCCCAAGCCTGGGGCTACACCTCTAGGACTTCAGACACAGACAGTGATCCTGAAAGAGACTTAGAACAATACACTGAGGGGGCAGTAGGATCCAGTGAAGGGATCACCATCAAATTAGACCTCAGAAGGATTTTGGAATCCATCTAGTCCAGACTAGCTAAGCTTCATCTTAGAAACCCAAGAGACAGAGCTCAGGCCCTCAGGGTTAGGTTCACTGGGTTAGATGGACCAGAGTAGGTCAGCTGCTCTTCTGAACAAATGAGGGGACTTTCTCATAAGGTCTCCATGCATGACACGTCCTTCTTTTTCCATTTCGCCTGCCCCAGCTCCCTTTTACCCCTACGTAGGGGTCTCGTCTGCTGGATTCGGGACTCCTCAGTTCCCCAGTACTAGTTACCCACCCTGCTCCCTGACTCTGGGATGACCATCATGATCCATTAAGTATTTTATGTATGAGGAAACTGAGGCATAGAATATAGCTAAGTGACATCTCCTCAGAGTCACACAGCTAGTAAATATCTAATACAGGTCTTTAAACCCCAAATCCAGTGCCATGTCCACCAGACCACAATTCTTTTTTTTTTTTAAGGTTGAGGGAGATCTGGGCATGTTTGAAGGCACCAGTGGGAAATTGGGGAGAGAGAGGTTATGACCAAAGGGTCTTCCAGAGGAGACAACAGGGGATATCTGTGATCTTAGGAGCTCATTGAGCTTCTCTGAACCTCAGTTTCCCCTTCTGTTAAATTAAGTAATTCTACTTCTAAGGTCTCTTTCAGCTCTACATTGAGTATCCCATAGAGCGCTATTCCTTCTCTTCCCTTTGTTTGGGGATCAGGGATGAGTTAACTCCCACCCCCCATACAGAAAGGAAAGTAAGTCATGAGTTGAGGACCTGGAAGGAGGGTCTGAGCTGTGATTTCAAAGACAAATGAGTCACAGAGCTGTGATCGGGCGTGATGCCTTCCTCTCAGGCTCCCAGATACTCTCTAAAGATGGGACAGGGTGTGTAAACAGGAAAACAAATTGGCTCCTGTTCCCCTTCCCCCACTTTTTTCTTTTAGGACAATTCAAAGCCTCGTCTTCTAGGGACGTCATGACCTAGATATTACGGGGAACATCGGTTTGACTAAATCTGCCCTCCAGTCACTAACCCATCCTGCACACAAGTAGAGGGGAGGCAGAACCATGACACATCATTTGGGGCTGAGTGCTTAAGCTGGGTGCCAACAAACCACCCGCCCTTTCCCCTTCTCATCTCCCAATCTCCCAGCTCATGATGAGCATGCCCGAGGCCAGGAAGTTGGGTGGGTAACTAGTGCTGGGAAATGAGGAGCCTTGAACTCTGCAGACCAGACTCCCAGGTAGAGGCTAGAGGGAGTTAGGGCGGTAGATATGGAAGAAGAGGGACGTGTCATGAATCAAGACCTGTTACACTGCCTTATGAGGAAGTCCCCTCATTTTTCAGCCTTACCCCGATCTGGCCCTCCTAATGTAGGTGAAGCAAAAACCCCAAGGGCCTGGGCTCTCTCTCTTGGGTTTCTAAGACTAAACTACATTTAAAAAAATTTTTTTATTTCTTTTTTTAATTGAAAATTTTAATTGAATTATTTTAGAATATTTTTCCACGGTTACATGAATCATGTTCTTTCCCTCCCCTCCTCCACCCCTGTCCTGTAGCCAACAAGTAATTCCACTGGGGTTTTCCATGTGGTCGTTGATTAAGATCCATTTCCATATTATTGATAGTTGCACTAGGGTGATCGCTTAGAGGAGACTAAACTATCTACCTAATGTAGGAACATAGTCTTTGAATCCAGAGACCATAAGTGGTTTGGGAAAGGGAAAGGAAAGGGACGTTGGGGTGCCCCCCACTGCCACTCTTATTTTATAGATAAAGAAACTGGGCTCAGGAATGAAGTGATCCACCCAAGACCACACGGATTATAAGTGGCAAAGCTGGATCTTGAACTCTGCACCAACCCCCTCCAGAAAGCAGAGGTCCAAAGACTTGCCCAAGATCACACTGGTATCAAGAAGCAGAGTCACCATGGTCTTTGTCATTGGGGCTGGACCTAGATACAGTGTGAAGTGATGGAATAAATCTCCAGCATCCTCCAACCATTATTTTCTTAAACCCTTCCCTTCCATCTTAGAATCAATATTGTGTATAGGTTCCAAGGCAGAAGAGCAGGACAGGGCTAGGCAGTGAGGGGTGACTTGCCCAGGGTTACACAGCTTTGAACCCAGGACCTCCCTTCTCTAGGCTTGACTCTCCATCCAATGACCAACTAGCTGTCCCTGTCTCCAGTCTCGCTACTTTTCTTAGGTTCCCTGACTCAGAGAACATTCCTTCCCTCCCTACCACACACACATATCCCCTCCAACCACTCCAATTCCTCTATCCAAACCTATCTGATAATCTCATACCTACTAAGGTGGTGAAGGACTTGATGGGTTCCAACCTCCCGTGGGTGTTTTCATTTTATGAGAAAGGCAAAGGAATGAATCACTAATAGTGAAGTTTCTAATGTCATGTAGATAATCTGGGGTGGAGAGATTGAACCAGAGATCCACAAATTACACTATGTAGATCCACCCCATAATATTCAGTTGCTATAGTTGAGTTTGATACTTTCTCTGGGGAAAAAAATGTACTAGGTGCAAGGAGAGGGCCAGAGAGCTTTCAGTTAACAGCGAAGTTTCCTTGTAGACACCCACACACAGAGGAATACGCCTCTACTTCACTGCTACTGAACTCTTGAGGCTGAGTCAAGGGTGTTTGTAGAGGGACAGGACCCAAGCAGGGTCTGATGGACAGTACTGATCACAGGGCTACCTACTTCTGGGTTGAAAGGCACTTATTTCAGTCAATTACTCAAGTATTTAATAAGCAATCTCCTCTCTGCCTACAAGATCCTCACTCTGAAGGAACTTTCAGTCTATTTGAAGAGCCAAAATAAACACAGAAGGCAATTAAAAAACAATGAAGGGATAAGCAGGATGGCTGATTACTAGCCCAATAGGAAATAAGGAAAAGGAGATGGCTATGTAGGTGAGAACTGGTCAGGGAAAAAGCCTTCTTGGAATAATAATAATAACAATCACAATAATGCTGCTGCCCAATGACAATAATTATAGCCAACATTTACAGAGACTTAAGCTTTGCACTGTATTTTATAGACATTATCTCATTTGTACCTCACAACTAAGAATGACTTTGTGAGATGGATACTACAGCTGTAATTATACCCATTTTGCAAATAAGGAAACTGAGATTTAGAAACAGAGAGTAACTTGCCTATAGTCCCACAGCTAGTCATCTCTGGTTGCAGGATCTGAAAGCAAATCTTCTGATTCTCCCTCTCTTCCTTCCTTCCTTCCTTCCTTCCTTCCTTCCTTCCTTCCTTCCTTCCTTCCTTCCTTCCTTCCTCCTCCTCCTTCCTTCCTTCCTTCCTTCCTTCCTTCCTTCCTTCCTTCCTTCCTTCCTTCCTTCCTTCCTTCCTTCCTTCCTTCCTTCCTCCCTCCCTCCCTCCCTCCCTCCCCTCCCTCCTCCTTCCTTCCTC